>NC_136511.1:22074178-22226678 GCF_053919585.1 Euprymna scolopes | reverse complement strand
ATTTACTAGTGTAAGTCAACAGAAGACATTAAATCTTATTTTACAAGATGTCCGCAAAAACAATAGAATTTAGTAGAATAACTGCAACTTTAAAATATATAAGAATTATCTCCCTTGCATTATTTACTGTTCTTTTTTTGTTTTCTTTCTTTCTTTCTTTTTCCCTTAAGAACACTTTTTTCCAACAACTAACAACCACTTCTGCGAAGCCTGACGTGGTTGTTGGATCGTAAAAATGTTCCAACATCTGAAAATATGTAGCCAAACAGATAAAGCGGTAATAAAAAAGTAAAACTCATAGTTGCTCTGCAACAGTATTGAGCACTCTCTTAAAGTGTTTACTAATTGATCGTTTTACCAAATATATATATATATATATATATATATATATATATATATATATATATAATGGGTTGAGCATATCAGAAAGTGATATACAAATTACTATTAGCGTATGATGTCATGCTCTTTGTGTTGATAAACTGAGCCTAGGTATTTGAATAATGTCAAAACATTGTTAATTCACTGACCGCATAGAAGCAGCAGCCGAATAGTGCATTAAGCTACATTGAATATTCCGCGTTTTATTCTCGTGAGAATTCATCAGGGTTATGCGAAAAGTTGTGGTAATCGCTCGTTTATATATATACGCACATGCTATTCAGTTGTTGTTAACTAATCAGCTTTCTAGTTGCCAACGCGCCATTCCTAATAAGCCAATGATTAAGACAAAGACAAAGTGTACCTCCAGTTCACCCCTTCTCTTTGTGTGATTATGGATAGACAGATATTCTATAGTAAGCTGGATTACTTTTAGCCTAGGTGGAGTTGGATATGTTATTTTGTGTGTGTGGGTGTGTGTTTCTTTTCTGTATTTCGGATATTATGTTAATTTTATATTTAGTAATAATATATATATATGTGTGTGTGTGTGTGTGTGTGTGTGTGCTTCAGAATAAAATTATTTCGCAATCAACTGGTATGGAATACAGTGATTATAAGTTTTACAAGTTATTACTGGCAGTAATATTCTATATGTACTAACCCACCTACATGTGAATTGCTCGATATTCAAGATAGATGTCTCAATCATTTTAGCAAATAAGGTGTAAACCATTATAACTATTCGCTAATCGTTTCTTCTCTGAAGAGATGGTAGACATCGAAATCCTCTAGGATTAGAAGTTATAATATTTCAAATGTTTTCATTGTCTTACATAGAATGATAAAAATCTTTTGATTTGAAATTCAAACATTTAACGTCATAAATTTGTTATTCATTGAATGACTAAAATTTGATATATATATATATATATATATATATATATATATATATATATATATATCAAATTTATATATATAGTGGAGACGGTAATTAATAAAAACTGAAGAAAGTGCTCAATACTGTTGTAGAGCAAATCTGCGTTTTATTTTTTATTACCGTATCTTTCTGTTAAGTTACATTCTGTAAAAGTCTGAGGACGCTACAGACTGCCAAAAAAAAAAACGGCTGAGTAGCCGAAACAATAATGTAACTTAACAGAAAGATATGGTAATAAAAAATAAAACGTATATATATATATATATATATATATATATATATATATACCTATATGCGTTTATATCTTCTGTATACATAAATATATATATATATACATATATATACACATATACACACGCATATATATAGGTATATACAATAAAATACTCATTAAGTGCGCTTGAAAGCCAAATAACAACGCAATATTACGAGAATAAACGACTTTTAAATTTATAACGAATTTTACATGTCTAACACCCCTTTTGGCTCTCTCGCGTAGCCAACGAACCGTTCCCGGCATTTCAAAATACAACCGCTGAGAGACAACACGCGCCTTTTTACTACAGAATTTTCTTTCTTCAAATTTACATCATGACAAGAAAGAAGAAGAAATGAACTAACAAAATTTTGAGTATCGAGTTTGACTCCGAAATATATGTAAATTCAAACAAGAAAAAATATTTGTTTATTTTCTATAATATTGCGCTGTAATTTGGTTTTCAAGCGCACCTGATGCGTATTTTATTTCATTCAAATTAAATCAATGCTACATATACATATACAGATACATTATTGTTTCAACAACAGGACCGTTTTTTGGCCGTTATGTAAACTTTTCTGTAAAGTCTGAGGAGGCTAAACAACGGCCAAAAGCGGCCAAAAAACGGTCGTGTAGCTGAAACAATGTAAGTGAACAGGAAAAAACGGTAATATAAAATAAAACGTATATATATGTATATATATATATATATATATATATATATATATATATATATAAAATATAAAATAAAACGTATATATATGTATATATATATATATATATACATATATATACGTTTTATTTTATATTACCGTTTTTTCCTGTTCACTTACATTTTTGTTTCAGCTACACGACCGTTTTTTGGCCGCTTTTGACCGTTGTTTAGCCTCCTCAGAGTTTACATAACGGCCAAAAAAACGGTCCTGTTGTTGAAACAATAATGTATCTGAACAGAAAAAAAAACGGTAATAAAAAATGAAACGCATATTTGCTCTGCAACAGTATTGACCAGTTTCTTCAGGTTTTTATTAATTACCATTTCTACTATATATATATATATATATATATATATATATATATATATATATATATATATATGTATATATATATATGTATATATATATATATATATACATATTATGTGAACGATTGAAGTGTCAAGAAAGAAAACAAGGGATACAGAGGATATTCAACGGACGAACACGACAATATAAGCCTCTAAAATCTTATGAATTTACTGTACCCTCAATAGACACGCTTTACGCTAATGCATTGTCAAACCAATAAAGTACAGCCGGCCATATGTCAAACTTCAAAGACTAAGAATTCGAATTCATTTAATCTAATAGAGACTGCCGCTCGTAGATCAAAAACGAACTAGTTGATCTTAAAGTAAAAAAGGAGCACATTCTGTACCAATCAATTTTTACACATACACACATATATACTTAAAAGAAACGATCACAGTATAAGTATATATGTGTGTCCGTGCGCATGTGCGTACCCGTGACCGCGAGAACAAAATAAAAACTAAAATAAATAAACCGAATCATATCCCCCCCCCGCCTCCATACATAAGCGGACACCCAACAGGTCAAGACATACTTAACTAGAAATCCCCTCACCAAGGAGACGCCTAAAAACCTTAACATTGAAACTCGAATTTTAAAGTAATCCCCCTCCTCCCACCCCCACATATTCCCCTTCCCCTCCATGTATCCCTATGCTCTCAGCCGCACCAGAAATATACTTCCCAGACCCTCCCCCACAACTTCCTTAAACCCCAAAACTAAAACATTATCGACATACCAATCGCCCCCACTTTCTCCCCTTGTCCCCTTCGTCTATTTCTTCCGCCCTCCTCGATCCCCCTGATCTCATTCACTCTCTCACCCTCTCATCTCAAAATGGCGAACTATTTTTATATAAATAATAACGAATCATATTTTACTTTCATGGCAAACGTTCGACAGAGCTCCAATCTATGGTTCCCCCTCGCCAAAGTTTCACAAGAAACACTCGTCTAACTGAAAACTCTATCAAACCCTTACCACTCTTTATCTGTGTCTAATCATAAACGTAGATTCCAGGAACAAAACTTCTTTCTTAGAAGTGCACGCCTGTTGAACTGTCTTTCGTTTTCCTGCTTCCTAGCTGATTACAATCTGATTGTCTTCAAGTCCAACGTAAACAAGTTCTTGATGAACCATTCTACTTAAGTTAACAAATTTCCATTATTAACGATTACTATATTACCCAATGGACTACTGTACACTCTTAACACTTATCCTTTAGTGGTCTCTGGGCCTTGATAAGTGGTGATGTCTATGTAAAAAAACGCATATCTGCTGCGTGTTATTAGAGTTGCTGTTCATAAACCAATTCGAGTCAATTATGTATTTAAGATACAATGACCACAATTTTTATATAAATAATAAAAATCATATCTGTTGTGTGTTATTGGATTTGCTGTTCATAAAACAATTGTTACTCTACCTAGAAAAATATCAGTTCATGAAAACGTATTTTTTTATTAAATATAGTGCTCAATCCGTGGATTTACCACGAATAATTTTTCATTACGAAATTCAATATATATACAATTCGTTAAATGATGAAGAAGTCGGACATACATTATCCCCTTTCGAACGCATTTAATAAATGAGCTCGTCTAATTACAACAGATGCTGATTAGTGATTACTAAGTCTAGGACAACATCATATTGTTTTCATTGTTTTGACTCTCGAGTGTGCTTTTATATAGATTGATGTGGTTCCCGCTTGATTAACTGTCTAACTGTGTCGGATATATACTCGAGAGTCTAAACAATGAAAAAAATGTGCTGGTGTTATAGCTCTAGTAATTATCTAATGGTGATACGGTTGACATTACCAATTTTAAAACGAATTGTTCTTACGCAGTATTATGCCCTCTTTTCAGCTAAAACAATACCGGATGAGGTAGGCGAAGCTCGGGTATAGCCCTTGATATACCCAAGGCCTTTGTAAAAGTCTGGCACAAAGTGCTGCTACTGAAAATTAAATCGTACAGTATAATTGGACGTATACTAAATATAATATGATCCTTCCCAGACAATATAACCATCCAGATTTTAATCCAGACAGTATAAAATTAACGCGGGATTATTTTATGGGTCGATACTTGGGTCATTATTGTTTCTCCCTGATAATACTGTGTCCGCGATAGGTATATTTGCTGATGATACAACGAGCTATAACAAGCGCTAGAGAAGAACAGATGTGCACACTCCTAAGACAATGGCAGAATCGTTAGAAAATTACCTTCAGACCGTAGTAGAATGGGGCTGCAAATGGATGGCTACATTTAATGCTATGAAGACTAAGCTGTTTCCCTTTAACAAATGCATTAAAGACATTGCGAAGGCTGCTGCAAAGAAGCTAGGCTCCCTCTATCGTGCTAGAAGACTACTCACACCTGCTAGTCTCCTGTACAAAGCCACCATTCGCCCATGCATGTAGCATTGCTGCCACATCTGGACTGGTGCATCTACAACTAGTCTATCTTTTTCATGGATATTGTCTTAAGAAGAGCCTTCAATCTAATAAGATCCACACTGTCAACTAAGCCCCAAGCACTATCCCATCACGACAATGCTGCATCTCTACGTCTGTTTTACAAGTATTTAAATGGAATGTGCACTAATGAACTCGTTGCACTTCCGCTCGCTTGACGTATATATCCTTGCCAAGCCCGCTTAGCAACAAAATCACACCACTTCGATGTTGAGTTTCTTAAATGTCAACAAGATTCTACTCTAATAGTTTATTCAATCAAACTAAATTTTGGAATTCCCTTCCTGTTACTTGCTTCCCAAACTACTGATATGCATAAGTTTAAATGTAATGTAAACCAACATCTTGTTAATCTTTCCTAGGCATGGTCCAAAATAGTAGCCCATTACGTCCATGTGGCGTTATGATTTGTTAGATGTTAACGTGAATTAATAAAAGAAAGCAAAATACTTCAATTGATAATATATATATATATATATATATATATATATATATATATATAGTAATTTATAAAATATATATGGCGATTAAGCTACACTGAATATTCTGCGTTTCATCCAACTATAGGATTCGTCAGGCTTATGCGCATAAGCCTGACGAATCCTATAGTTGGATGAAACGCAGAATATTCAGTGTAGCTTAATCGCCATATATATTTTATAAATTACTAACTAGCTCTACCTACGTATTGAACACTTTTGAAGTAAATACTTAAAGTTTACGCATAAATCTATACTTTCGTATATTAAATTTATGCGAATAAATGAAGTAGTTATATATATATATATATATATATATATATATATATATATATATATATATATTTAAAATTGTGAGATTCGATTTAATCTCTTGAAGTATATCAATTGACGATTTTACAATTGACGTTAAAAAGAAAAAATATTTATTGTTTGAACAAAAATATTTTAAAACTTTTATACATCTGGGTCCCTATATTATTCTATCGGAATTCATTGAGATGAGTATTATTTATTATGTATTTATTGCGGACTATTATCCTTATTTTTTCTCAGTTGCTTCACGACGTTTCGACCAACTATTCCTCTGGCCTTCTTCAAGTGGTAACCGCGACAGATAGGAACACTAATTCTCCAAACTGCCTTTACTGCAATTACTGCTCCCGCAGTTGTCGTCTCACCACGTTTTGGCCAAGTAAGCCTCTGGCCGACTTAGGGTAGGATTGAAACCGCTATCCTCAGGCAATTCTCACCTGGAACCGTAGAGATTCAACGTCTCTATCAACTGCGCCACGGGCCCCGAAGGGCAATCAAGGTTGAATTTTTTGATCTTATGACTTCATGTTTATTATCTGACCTCCCATGGTCGGGTCCGTACCGAATGGTTATATTATTTAATTGGAAGGCAGTAATTGCAGTGAATGCAGTCAGGAGATTCAGAGTTCCTATCCGTCGCGGTTACCACCTGACGAAGGCCAGAGAAATTGTTGGCCGAAACGTCGTGAAATAACTAAGAAAAGATGAGGATAATAGTCCGCAATAAATAAATAATCTGGGCACCTGTTTTTAATTCGACTTAATAAATACGAACACACGGAAAAATCTTTCAAAAGTACGTACTCGTTAACAAACGTAGATGTCATATTCCAAAAATAATGGAATACATTATCAACTATGAAAATCCACTATCCACAAAGACTATACAATGACTACAGTTCCATGTATGGAAAACGGAGCTATTAAATCATACTAGATCATTAAAACACTCTGGAAGGGGACAAAAAGGGGGGAAACGCAACCTTAGTATAAGTTATTGGCCCCAGCGATGCTGGGTTGAACAGAGCTGAGAAGAACAAGATAACTAAATACCAAGGTCTTATGTACGATATGAAAAGAAACTGGAATCTTAGGAAGATCGCTATCATTCAAGTGAGTATATCAGCAACTGGACTCATGAATAAAAAATCAAAATCTGGCCTGAAAATATACCCGGTGAACCAAGGACAAGATATGTTCAAACGATTATTCTTACGGTTACAATCTTTAAAAGGTCTCTCGGTAGGAATACATGAGCCGGTGAATGTCGGGAATCCGGTAGGAAGCCCCATCCCAGCTTAATCAAAATGATCAGAAAAACAAGTAATAATTCAAGTAATGGAGGATTGCTGAAGTAAATACTGGAAAATTTGGACTGGCACTCCAAAGTAATCTCTCCTTTTTTATCCTGCCTGAATGGATCGTAGCGGGTTTTAAACAGCATTGTTATGATGACTTAACTTATGCATTCATGATTTGAAAGCGTTATCTCACTGTTGCAGATATTGATAATGTTAGAATTTAAGAAGCCAATGCATGTCATGGACGTGCGTCAGAAGCACACACACACACACACACACACATATATATACTTATTTTTTACTATAATAATTATTAAATACCTACAGACGCTAGTATTTCATCCTTTCGGGAATCTTCAGTGCAAGGTGTCACGATTAATACCAGTCGAACGATTGGAACCCCGCATCACGAGACATCTCTGGCTCGGTTTAGCGAAGACCTAATCCATTCGGCTACCATTAACCGCGTGAAATAACGTCGAATTTAAACATTTTAATTTTAAATGTTCATTTACGACAGTCAGAGAGTAATCTAATCGTTATACGATGATCTATGCATATATATATATATATATATATATATATATATATATATATATATATATATATATATATATATGTATGTATGTATGTATGTATGTATGTATATTCCGGGTAGGTAGATATCCGAAAACGAAGAGTAATTATAATTTAAACAAAGGTCGTTGATAGTGCTCAATCAAATTATATATTTCTTTTATTATTCTTTATGTAAATAAAGTCATATCTTGCTACGATGTGCAGGCCGTTTCGATCATAATAGATCTCAGCAGGCAAGGAAAATTAAAAGTACAAAAATTAAAAAATGGTTCAACACTCTGCCATCACTGGCGTAGAGCGAGGTTAAAAGATCTTCAATAATATCTAATCTTCAATATATATATATATATATATATATATATATATATATATATATATATATATATATATTTAAAGGAGATTAGAACAATAGTCTAAAGAGCTTAGTGTATTTTAATGTAACAGTGAAATTACTAGTTTAATTAAAATACAGGAAATAGAAAGTGCTCGTTGTAATTTAGATATATAATAATTACCAATCACATTACTTAATATATATATATATATTTATATATATATATGTATATATATATATATATATATATATATGCGTGTGTGTGTCTGTATGTGTGCGTCTGTATGTGGGTGTGTATGTGCGTGTGTGCGTGTGTCTGTATGTGTGTGTCTATGTGTGTGTCTGTATGTATGTGTCTGTGTGTGTGTATGTGTGTGTATGTGCGTGTCTCTGTGGGTCTGTATGTGTGTGCGTGTGCGTGTGTGTGTGTCTCTGTATGTGTGTGGCTGTGCATGTATGTGTGTGTGTGCGTGTGGGTGGCGTTGGTAGATATTACGCACTTTTAGGCCCCAATACTCTCCGCTCCTTTACCAGTGAATGCATGGTCAGTGCTCCCTCGTCTCCCTCTTACTGCCCTCTGATATTTCTCAAATATTTTTCGTATTATCAGCCAATGATATTGTCTTCATATTCTTACCGTGTTGTATGAGGTGACATTATATTAAATTTCTTGTCGTTTTCAATCCGTTGGTTTCATAAAATATCGGTCTATCTATGTTTTCCGTTTTCCTTCCACTTCAACTTCCACTGGACTTGTTAATCTTTTCTTTCTTTTTTTTGAGATTTTCCTTAAGATTTCAGTATTTTTCATCACTGTAATTAATTGTATGGTCTCATTATTATTATTATTATTATTATTATTATTATTATTATTATTATTATTATTTGCTAACATGGAACTTTCACACGTCAGAAAACGATTTGATTGGAGACCTGTGGTGTTCTCTGGAAGTTGAGTGACAACAAGTCTCCCCAGACATCCAGCTCTCTCCTCCCCCTCCTTCGATAGTATTTGCAAATAATTTTGCATCCTCGCAACATCCCCTTACCATTGATTTCTCGCTGGCAGTGGCCACTGGAATTTGAGTGGAATTTATTATTATTATTATTATTATTATTATTATTATTATTATTATTATTATTATTATTATTATTATTATTATTATTTACTCACAAGGAGTAGTCACACAATCATCAAAGATTGATCTTTGAAAACAACTTGTGGGGTTCCCTGAACTCTGAGTGACAACAAGTCTCCCCAGATTTCCAGTACGCTCTACTCCTTTCGATAACCTTTGCAACAGAATTTACGTTATCGCAACAGTCTCTTAGCATTGGTTTCTCGTTGGCAGCTATCATTGGCCTTTACTGGGATTTGGGTGGCAATAAGCTTCCCCCGGGTCCTAGACCTCTTTGCACTTAATCAGTGGGGGTCTGGTGTGCTTTCTCTCCTCGGTCTTCCCATCCTCCTTGACTCTCCTCACTTATTTGATGTGGTGCCAGTTTATGGTAGCACACACAAAAAAGAGGGAGGTCGGTATGTTATTATAGTTAGTGGCTCACAAGGAGCTTTCACAAAGCTAGTTGTGTTCTTCTGGAAACTGAGTGACAACAAGTCTCCCCAGTTTTCCAGTGCTCCCCATCTCTTCTGATAACATTTGCCAATGAATTTGCATTATCGAAGATTTTCCTTAAAATTTAAGTATTTTTCACCATTTTCATTAAGTGTATGTTCTAATTATTATTTTTTCTTTTTTAATTTATTTTTTATGTTTTGCTCACTTGGAGTAGTCGCACAATAATCAAAGATTGCTCTTAGAGAAAAACTTGTGGTGTTCCCTAAAGTCTGAGTGACAACAAGTCTCTCCAGATTTCCAGTACGATCCACACCTATCAACAGCATTTGCAAAAGAAGTTACGTTATCGCAACAGTCGCTTACCATTGATTTCTCGCTAGCAGCGGCCATTAGTCTACACTGGAATTTAGTTACAATAAGCCTCCCCAAGGTCCAGTTCTATGTGCACTTGCCCACCGGAGGTCTAGTCAGTGCTCTCTCCTCGGTCTCCCCATCCTCTTTGACCCTTATCGGCTATTTGGCATCATTCTTTGGTGGGAGGCGGTGATTGGGTAATGGTAAAGAATGGTTGAGGTGATGGAGATCTTATAGATATGCATCTTCGAACTTCTTGGTTCCATACAACGTACCTTCATGTTTAGTGTCTGCACTAGGTCGTCTGGTCCGAACGTGTGGACCATGTGTATTAGTTACCGCATTCAAGTGTTTTCTTTAATAGTTCAACTGTTTTTTGTTATTATTATTCGTTGCATCCTTCCAGTCGTTCCTCTGATTATTATTATTATTATTATTATTATTATTATTATTATTATTATTATTATTATTATTTGCCATATTGCTTATCCCTTGTAGCTAAGCCTTCAAAGATTGTTTTATTGAAATCCCTTAATTACGATAGCTTTCTATTATCCGTTGTATTGTTTGATAGTTTCTTTGTTTTCTTTCTATTTACAAGACTTTCTCCTTCGTCCGTGATTCCCTACCATCCCTAAGAGTTTTTCCGATTCTTACCGATGCAATTCCGCTCTTCCCCCGTCTACATTCCCGGTTATCCTACTGGTTCTTCTACTTCATAAAATTACCCGAGCAATTAGACAGAATAAATGTCCAGGGAAAGGCGAAGACGCGCAGATAAGATTTCCGGCCGATTCATTCCGGGATTTGCCACGAATCTCACCCGGATTATACACGAAGAAATTTCAGTCGTTCAAGACCTGCGCCATTCTGATCCGAACGTCGACTCCTAATTTTCCTATGCTTCGTCTTTCTCTCTCTCACCTTCTAATTCCCCCTCTCTCCCTCTCTAACACTTACTTTTCCCCAGGTCTTATTTCATTGGTTCAGTTGAGATTGATGACCGCTAGGTGGCAGAACGCTTGCAACGACGGTGAGTGTGTGACGATAGCTTAGTGTGGCGCCATCTAGTTGCGAACTCCGAGACTATCTATATAGGAATCTCCCCCCAGGGAATAGACAAAACCAGGGAAAGATCTCTCTGCTTTCCGATCACGCTGATCTCCTCCAATAACCATCTTTGCTATTTATTTTTTCAAGACATTGCCAAAATCGAGACGATACTTCAGCGGGACGAATATTTTTTTTTTATTATTTTATTTAATTATATATTTTTATGCCAGTTTTGTCGATTTCATAGTTTTTAATATATTTGATTGTCGGCGTAAGTGTGTCCGCCTGTGCTTGTGTTGATGTCCATGTGTGTTTGTGTGTGTTTGTGCGCGTGTGTGTATGCGCGTGCGCGCGCGAAGGCGCGTTTCTTATTTTCGTCTTTGTTCTAGATTCGGTGGAAATCATTTACCGCAAAGATTCCGGCGAAGATAACTTCCCGGAATTATGACTGAGCATTCGCTGTACATATGCCTTATATGCCATTTCTATCTGAAAGGTTTAATGCTATATATATATATATATATATATATATATATATATATATATATATATATATATATATATAGAGAGAGAGAGAGAGAGAGAGAGAGAGAGAGAGAGAGAGAGAAAGAGATTTCTGTACAAATATATTTTCTTATAATATATACCAATCTTTATTTAAGAAGCTCAATGTAATTACAGAGCAATATAGTGAATGAATGCCCAAAAAACTATATTCCAAAATTCATGATGTTGACCATCTTATTATTTATTCCTTTTATCAAGTTGACCTTCTAAATTCATGACAGTATCTGTTTCGTAGTGCAAAATCAATCACTTAATTATTATATCATCACTGAATCTATTAGGCCCTTAACTCATCAGAAATAATTAAAAATGGCGTAATGGAGGCATATTATAAGGTATTTGCAGCTTTTCTTCCAATTTTCGGATTTCAAGTAATATCAACTCGCACTTTATTTCCTTTTGATGAATTTATTTTTGCTATTTCTGCTAATAAATAAAGGCCATAATAGATTCATTGATTGATATAATAATTAAGTTATTGATTTTGCGCTTCCTATTGATAAGAACGGCTTTAAAAATAGATACACTCAACCTGCTTACGTTAAGAACGGCTTTCGAAATAGACAGCTTAACCTCACATGGTAAGTGCGGCTTTCATAATATACACCCCATTTTATAAAGAGGTGGGTATTGAAAGTATTTGCCCCAAATTTAACCTGGAAATTAAAAGACTATAATCCCCTCCCAATAATGGTTTGGATGTTGGCGGTGTCTGGCGATCACTGCAGTACATTATATATATATATATATATATATATATATATATATATATATATATATATATATATATATATATATATGCGTGTGTGTGTGTGTTTCTGCCTGTCTGTCTGTGTGTCTGTGTGTGTTTGTGTGTGTCTGTGTGTATGTATAAATACCTTAAGTTTCTGTAGTTATAATCGAAAACGAAACCAAAACTTATGAAGAATTCTTTGTGATTTTTTTCTAAAAAAATTAAATGGCTTCTGTGCCATTAATTATTATCGAAACCGGAATCCAAACTTATCAAGAGTTCTTGGGAAGTTTACTTATTACAAGAAATGGAAGTCGTAACAATTAACAGAAAGTCACTCGGAAGAAAAAAGATGTAAGCGTGGCACACAAAATAGCACACGTTATCGTATTAATATATATAGATTATCATCACGATTAATTTACAACATTATTAAAATATCATTCGTATTTTTCTGCAATATTATAAACCATCTTGATACGAACCTATCCTTTATTAACAGAAAGGAAGACACGTGGTAATGTTTGTTCTCACAAAGCTACATAGCAAGACTCGCTAAGCGAATTGAGGGAATCTTGTCTCATCTTTCATATTCTCCTCCCTTAGCTCCCTCAGATCACCGCTTAAATTCGAGGCATACGACACCTTTTTAGATGGCCTTCACATGACTAGAAGTAATTGAATATGAGTTACACTTACATTTCACATAGAAATCAAAATAACCAACGAATCATTTATAATTCGTTAATACCACCACCATAGTCTTTGAGCCCCTGGAGGGGCATAGGCCATCTACAACTTTTTGTAGATGCTTTTGTAGCGAGGAGTTCTTTTCACAGGGTGAGGGTGATGGCCCCACGCCCAACCTTCCCAGAAGGTACATACAGATATACAAATGGTCACCTATCTGGTACTGGCCAGGCTCAACGTTGCTTAACTTTGGTGATCTGGCGAGAACCGGTGTGTCAACGTGATTGTGCCGTATAATTCGCTAATAGATGAAATCAAAATAAATGCTGTGAAAAAAAAAAAAACTTAAAATATTAAAACATAAAAAAAATATATTTTAAACCCATAGGTTTTCATTGAAGATGAGAGCGATAAAACAGAAAAGGATAAACTAAGATATATATATATATATACACATATATATATATATATATATATATATTTATATATATACATATATATATGTATATAAATATATTTATATATATATACATATATATATATGTATATAAATATATATATGTATATATATATATATATACATATATATATATATATATATATATATATATATATATATATATATATATATATATATATATTGCCGGAGAGAACGAGACGCCGTAAATACTAAATATAACAGACTTTATACTAATATATATATATATATATATATATATATATATATATATATATATATACATATATATATGAATATATATATATATATAAATTTATATATATATATATATATATATATATATATATATATATATATATATATAAGTTTAGTTGTTAAAGTTATGAAATACCGACAGCTAAGAGAGAATTTACGGAAACCAGTAAAAAGCGCATCGAAGCACCAAAACTTGGAACTAGAGACTTCTGGAAAATCTGCAGCAGTGTAGTAAATGATGGGCAATCTAAAATTCCCCCACTAACCAACAATCACGAGGTTGTCTCCTCAGCAACCGATAAGACTAACATGCTTGCCAGTCGGTTTGCCTCAAACTCCACACTGGACCCTTCCAACCACCCCCTACCTGACTTTCCTATGCGGACAGACACCACGCTAGACGATCTGAAAATAACCCCTGCTCAGGTGCATGGTATCATAAAAAACCTTGACACTTCAAAAGCATGTGGACCCGATCTCATCCCAGCTGTGCTATTAAAAAAGTGCTCAGCCGAAGTAGCTCCAGTTCTCTCCAAACTCTACAACAAATGCATTAATGAAGCTTGCTTTCCGGGTTGTTGGAAACTGCTTCTGTTGTACCTGTATTCAAGAATTCTGGCGAAAAAACTAACCCATCAAATTATCCCCCCATTAGCCTCCTTCCACTTTTTGCCAAAATATTTGAGACCTTAATTAACCATGCTCTAGTCTATCACCTTACAGATGCTAAACTTCTGACTGACAAACAATATGGATTTAGACAAGCCCGTTCCACAGCAGACATCCTAACTGTAATCTCTGAACGTATATACCATTCACTGGACAAAGCGAGAGAGGGCAGAGCGGTAGTTCTAGATATATCCAAGGCTTTTGACAGGGTATGGCATGAGGGTCTCCTCAGGAGAATTAGATCATACGGTATCACTGGTAGAATACTTAACATAAATAAATCCTTCTTAGATAAGAGAAAAATCCAGGTTGTCCTCGACGGTCGTACATCTAAACAATATGATATAAATGCGGGGGTGCCCCAGGGTTCTATCCTTGGATCTCTATTGTTCCTGATATTCATAAATGACCTCCCCAAGAAAATTGCCTCTGAGATGGCTATATATGCTGATGACACTACACTCTATTGCATGTACGACAGGAGGGTGAATGAACACATTTCTAAAGAAATGGCAGAACCACTAGAGGAAGACCTCCAATCTGTAGTGGAATTGGGACAAACGTGCTTGGTCGCGTTCAATGCCGCCAAGACTAAACTCGTTTCCTTCAATAATTACAAGAAGCCCTCTCTACCACCTATATCAATGGCCAACGACTCCTTATCTGAGAGTACATCTTTGAAACTCCTTGGCCTTACGTTCACAGGAAACATGTGTTGGAACAATTACATTGAAGGCATTGCCAGGGCCGCTGCAAGAAAGGTGGACTCTCTCTACCGTGCTAGACAACTACTAACACCCGAAAGTATCCCGTACCTCTATAAGGCCACCATTCGCCCATGTATGGAGTATTGCTGTCACATCTGGACTGGTGCATCTGCTCCTAGTCACTCGCTCCTTGACAGGGTTCAAAAGAGAGTCGCAAACCTGATAGGCCCTGAACTGGCATCTAAGCTTCAGCCTCTGTCCCATCGACGAAATGTTGCAACCCTCTGCCTTTTCTACAAGTATTTTAATGGTGAATGCTCTGACAAACTGCAATCACTTGTGCCCCCACGACGTGAGCACCCTCGACAAACCCGACAGGCTGCTAAATCCCACCCCCACACTGTAGAGATCCTTAGATGTAAAAAATCTTTTTACTCCAATAGTTTCTTCCCCAGAACCGCTAGACTCTGGAATTCCATTCCAGGTCCCTGCTTCCCCAACAGTACTGACGTGCAGAAGTTTAAGTGTAACGTGAACTGACATTTTGTTGCCAAAATCCCTACATAGTACTTCAGTAGTTATTGCCCCTGATAGTAGCCCCCTACACCAAAGTGGCAATGTGACTTGTTTGGGGTGAAAATAAAAAAAAATAAAAAAAATTCTGAAAATAAAAATATAGACATATATATATTCGAGTTAAGAATTTATTGTTTGACAAAAGAAATATATAGAAGGGGGTTAGGGTTAATTGCCTTAATCCATGCATTTTAAATAATGGCTCATATCATAAGAGGAAATGAAATGCGGTTAGCAGAATGTTCAGCTGTTAATAGATACGTATTTTGCTTTTCAGCACAAATATTGAAAAAAATGTTTGGTTTGTGAATGTTTTTTTCAATATTTGTGCTTTTTATATTTTGATTTTAAGAATTTAAATTTAACTTATATATTGCTCTTTTCTTAAATATTGAGTACTTTTTGGCTAGGATCTCCCTGAAAGTATTACCTACAGAAATATCTATCAGGATTTTTCACCTGATTTTTAATCTGTGTCTTATCTCGCTTATATATATATATATATATATATATATATATATATATATATATATATATATATATATATATATATATATATATATATATATATATGTATATATATATATGTATATATATACTAGCATGGATGTCCGGCGTTGCCCAGGTGTTTGGAGGTGTATGCTGAGCAAAAAAAAAAAAAACGGTCAAGTTTTTAAAATTTGAACCCTATTATTACCACTTAACATTTATTGTTTTGGGCTCAAATAAAGTTATTAAGTTAGATCCATAATCAAGGAGCATATAACTTCTCTGAGCAAAAAAAAACAAAAACAAAAAAACAAAGCTGTCAATTTTTTAACTTTGACCCCTATTATGACCCTTAACAATTTTTTTGGGGGGGGGCTCAAATCAAATTATCAAGCTAGATCCATGCCCAAGGAGCCTATATCTAAAATTTCAAGTGTTTAGACCCCAAATTGTCCGAGGAGATTGGTAGAGTTCTCAAAGGTCAAATCGTTGAACTTTGACGCCTTAACAGCAAAATTTCTGACCGAAAACGGACCACATCGATGTTCCCAAATCTCAGTACCCTTTATATCAAATTTCAAGTCAGTAGACTAAAAATTGACATGGTTATTGCGTAGAGAATGTACACAGACACACAGACGCGTTGACTTATATATATATATATGTATATATATATATATATATATATATATATATATATATATATTAACGGAAAGTAACTCGGAAGAAAAAGGTTTTTAATTTTTTTCATGATATTATTTTATATATATATATATATATATATATATATATATATATATATATATATATATATATGTATATATATATAACAGATAAATGAACAAAGTCTATATTCCAAATCAAAAGATGTTGACCATCTCAAAATTTATTCCATAAACTACGTCGAAATTCACAATACTTGAGAGCTCTATTTTCGTAATATATATTTATATATATATATATATATATATATATATATATATGTGTGTGTGTGTGTGTGTGTGTGTGTGTGTGTGTGTGTGTGTGTACATATTGGAGCCAGCTCAAATCTTCTGTAAAATAAACGAACGATTATCTATGATTTCCGCGGAATGCTCTTTCATGGAATTTGTATATTTTCCGTATCACATTACAATTAACGGGAAAGATTTAGTAGTAAAAATCTGTATGTTCTTTTTACGATTTTATATACTATTTAATGTCTAGGAGATAAAGCTTCTTTCAAAGTGGCGTCGTACTTATAATCTTCAAAATTTTCATGTGGTTTTGGCCAATGAACTAAATTTTGCTACGCGTACGTAAAAAAAAAACAATTTAAAAATAAATGTGAACATGTCATAGATATTTCTCGCGGTTAACCGTGGCGAAATGGATCTCTCGACCAGTTTTTTATCGTGACACGTTCCACTGATGAGCCCCGAAAAGATGAAACACTAGTGTCTGTACGTATTTATTAATTATTATAGGGTATTTAATAATCATTATAGATAAATAATCATTATAAATAAATGATTAAATATATTTGTACATATATATATATATTTATATATTTATATATATATATACATATAATTATTGACTGTAATTAGTATTAAATACCTACAAACACTGGTGTTTAACCCTTTTGGGAATCATCAGTTCGGGGTGTCAAAAAGAGGGGTGTATATATATATATATATATATATATATATATATATATATATATATATATACCACCTTTTTTGGCAATATTATAAACTCGAAATCTTAGCGATCAAAATTTTAAAAAAATGAAGGCTCGTTGGAAAGGTAATAATCTGAATTTCTTAGTTGGATCTTTGACATTTCCCCTTAAGATTGCATATTAAGGGGACTCTATATCTTCTAAAGCATTTTTGGCTCATTTTTAAAGCCAACATTTTTGTTTCAATCGTAGTCATATATTTTCCTCATTTTACACATGGATTATAAAATATCTGATATTTCCCCAAACATCTGGCTTTGATGGAGGGGGAGACAAAAGCTTGTTACTATGCTTTGAAATTATCTGAAAATGTTCAGTGGTTGATCCTAATCGCCTGTACCTTCGTTGAAAGTCATTATAATATTTCTGATAGTCAATTGTAACAAATGAAATTGAAATTTAGTATAAACAAAATAATGTCATGGTATTTACATTTAGCAATAACAAAAGATAACCTATTCATGTAAGTGTTCACGTAATATAAACAAAAACATACTTTTTCATATATACACCTAAACGCCAACAATTTTTATATATACACGTAAACACCATCAATTTTTCATATATACACGTAAACACCAACATTTTTTCATATATACACCTAAACACCAACAATTTTTCATATATACACCTAAACACCAACAATTTTTCATATATACACGTAAACACCAACAATTTTTCATACATCACCTAAACACCAACTATTTTTCATATATACACCTAAACACCAACAATTTTTTATATATACATGTAAACACCAACAATTTATATATATACACGTAAACACTAACCATTTTTCATATATACATGTAAACACAAACAATTTTTCATATATACACGTAAACACCAACAATTTTTCATATATACATGTAAACACCAACAATTTTTTATATATACACGTAAACACTAACAATTTTTCATATATACATGTAAACACCAACAATTTTTCATATATACACGTAAACACCAACAATTATTCATATATACACGTAAACACCAACGATTTTTCATATATACACCTAAACACCAACAATGTTTAATATATACACGTAAACACCAACAATTTTTCATATATACACGTAAGCACTAACAATTTTTCATATATACACCTAAACACCAACAATTTTTCATATATACACCTAAACACCAACAATGTTTCATATATACACGTAAACACCAACAATGTTTCATATATACACCTAAACACCAACTAATTTCATATATACACCTAAACACCAACAATTTTTCATATATACATGTAAACACCAACAATTGTTTATATATACACGTAAACACTTACAATTTTTCATATATACACGTAATCACAATCTTTTTTCTTATATACACGTACACCCTAAATGAGTCGGAGAATTCCGTTTTGGACCAAGTGGTTTGCTCACCATCACTTACGTCCACGGAAGCTTTGCCGTACGCTCCATAGAAAGATGTAGGAATTTATAAAAACGTTGCAAACCCCATCATGCGGAACATGGAAGAAATGAGATTACAAAATATAACATTCAGAAGTGAGGGAAATATAAAGCGAATGTTTGTAGTGCCATCTCGCACATGGAAAGAGACCCTGCACTCATATCTGGCGGGCATTCATGAAGCGACATTCCTGAAGATGAGGAGTCGGCTGATGGTCTATTCGTCTTGCATGATGGTAGCTATACACATCCGCTTTGTGTAACACCTCTCACCCTAAAATAAAACTATGAAATAAAATGAAATGACAGCTCAATCAAAATAACGATCACACACACGAATAATTCGCTTCCTCCATTAAGGCTAGGATTTACAAAAATCCGTAGACTTAGAGCTAACTTAGATGATGTAGTATCATTTATCCTTGAAAACCTCCCAGATATCCTTGCATTAAGTGAAACTGGATTGCACTCCTCTATACCCTCTAAAATCTTTAGCATGTCTGGTTATCTTCCACTTTGTTATAAGGACTTACAGATACATCCACAGACTTGGAGTCTATATTAGCAATACCCTCACCATAACTAGGGAATCTAAACTAGAATTGCATGACCAGGCCATCATGTCCTTAAAACTAATTTTACAACATAGCGCTTTTCTTCATTACTCTCACTCTACACAGTAATATACTATACTCAACCATGTCTGTGACAGCATAGGTGTAGCACTCTCCCCTTACACTAGCGTGTAAATTCATATATTTGCTAAATTTAACGCCCACCGCATTAAGTGGCTTGACTTCTCTAACGATAGAGACGCAGCTGGTAGCATCATCCATAACTTTTCTATACCCATTCCTTAACACAGACAGTAAAAATACCGACCAGACTCCCAGATCGGCAGGACTAGCAAGCCTAATGTCTTGCCCTATTTCTGACTACAGTTCCTGAGAATTGTGTAACAAATGACCATTGCCCTCGTGAGATTCCTGATCATGCAGTGATAACGATAGACATCACTCTAAACTCTCGACCTCAAGTTGAGGATCCATCACTAAAAACGACAATGCACTACAATAAGGCTTTTTCACCTGATACTGACTGAGATACCACTGAGATCACATCAGAGATGCCCCATAAGGAAACATATTTTCTCCTCCTGTGGAACAATGCGCAAATGTGACCACTGAATCGTTCCACGCAGCATGTTCCCATACGGAAGTACTCTAGTACGGCTGATTTATCTGGCATAAGTCCAGTCCAAACAGAAAAAAAGTTTATCGAATCTAGAAGTAATTATAAGAAAGAAGTAGCGACAGTTGCGAGAGAATATACTGAAACCACCAGAAAACACATCGAAGCGCAGAAATTAGGAATTTGTGATTTCTTGAAACTCAACAATTTATTATTCTACAATCTTATACGCCCGTCAGTTTGCCTCAAACTCTATCTTGGACCCAGCAAACTAATCCCTCCCTGATTTTCCTTTGCGGACAAAAAACACACTAGATAATATGAAAATCACTCTTTTAGGGAACGTGAACTTGAATAGATACACTGAGAGCATTTCCTAGGTTGCTGCAAAGAAGGTGGACTCTCTCTAACGTGCTAGACAATTACTTACACCTGAAAGTATTCGCCCATGTATGGAGTACTGTTATCACATTTGCGCTGGTGCATCTGCTGTTTGTGTCTCCCTCCTGGACAGGGTTCACAAGAGAGTCGTCACAAGAGAGACATCTAGGCTTCAACCTCTGTCCTATTGACGAAATCTTGTATCCCACTGCCTGTTCTACAAATACTCTAATGGCGAATGTTCTGACGAACTGCAAGCACTTGCACCTCCTCGACGTGACCACCCCGACAAACCCGACAAGCAACTGTCCCGCCCGTTTACAATAGAGATCCCTAGGTGCAAGAAAGCCTTTTACTCTAATAGTTTCTTCCCCAGAATGTGAACATAAAGAAAGTTGTATATACATATACACAGATATATATATATATATATATATATATATATATATATATATATATATATATATATATATATCTGTGTATATGTATATACAACTTTCTTTATGTTCACATAAAGATTTATACAGTATCTTGGTTAGATAGCCAAACAAACAAGAATGTGTTAAATATGTTTCCAGCAAGTACAGAAACACGCAATCTGAGAACCCTGCACAATAGTATACATACATGCCTACTGGGGAGAAGTTTAATGCCTACTAGACACTGTCCTCGTGTGTCTAAGGTATCTCTGTACAGGGGTTTGTCAGAACAATCTGGCATGAGGATATTTTTTCCATAGAAGTAAACCTTGACCAAATATTCAAAATCACATAGTATTCGCAGCCCAAATAAGATCTCCTCACTACGGCTACTCCACAGCTTTTCTGAGGAATGGTGCACCTTCTCCAAGTGATATTACTTCAAGTAATAGCACGAAGCTGGATACTCCACCAAACTATATAAATTCTTGTCCTGGAATCCAGTAAGACAAAGAGACCAAAATGAAAGATATACTATAACATATGAATATGATTAATTGGGGAGAGGAAAATTATGTTCTCGATTCTTTACTAACTCAGTGCTTGAGAGATAAAGAACTTAAATGGAACATTCGAATATCTATGTATCTCATATAGAGTTTAAGTGTTAGCCCCTGGTTGTGGGCCCCTTGATTTCTGAGAACTCCGACTGAAGTAAAATAAAACAAATTAGTCTCTTTATACACGCCGGAGTATGATTGCTAAACGTTTATTTATATGAACTCTGTATATAAATTAATATGAACATATATACAAAAACAACCGACATTATTTGACAATGTTTGTTTTTATACTCCTGTTTATCTGCACGTACCTTTTTTGTAAAGTGTTTATACCCTAGTTATATACACCCGTCGTGCAACATGTACACGTTTACATGGACATTTTGTGTATACAAACACTAGATGATATGGTCTGTATATCATACACCCATTTTAAGAGACACTGCTGGGTGTTAAAATACAACCGCTATCCTAGGTATATTATTTGGTTTTGTTTTGTTTGTTCGGTTTGTTTAGTTTGGTTTGGTTGTTTTGTGACATATCAAGATTGTCGGGTTATTCAATGCGGAATCCAATTATTTTAGAAAAGAGTATTCGTGTTTGATCCAGTTATTTTGTAGAAGAGTGTTATTCTTCAATTTCTTTGTATTTTCAATCGTTAGTCTGTTGTGTTGGGTTTGGTTGTTTTATAGTGGATTTTATCGTTTTTGTTCACATGCCTTGCAGAACATGAATGAGTTTTGCAATGTGAGAGGGAAAAAGGTTAGATCATTAATGTTTGGTGTGTTTTAAGTTAGAAAACCAGCCAGGAAGTGGGGGAGATAGAAAGAGAACGAAGAAATGGGAAGAAGGAAAAGGGAGAAAAAGTGGGTTGTTGTTTTTGTGTTTGGTTTTACAGGACATAATTTAGTTTTGCAAAAGGAAGTAGAAAAACAAAACGTTAGGTGTATTTCGACGCATGAAGCCAATATCTTCAGACAGTCTGATCTGGTAGCACCAGTACGTATGGTATGTCGTTTTGGGGCATTGAGACTGCTAGTAAAAGTAGTGTAAGAATGGTGTGGGTCTTTAAGCACTTGCATACACGACATGTCATAGAAATGCATGTCTGTTAAAAATAGAAATCATAATAGACCCATATGTATTATTTAGGAACAGGTCCTCGGATAACCCTTTCTCTCGCATAAGAAAATATCCACTGCTATATATATATATATATATATATATATATATATATATATATATATATATATATATATATATATATATATATATATATATAAATAGGATATGGATGAAAAAATGCTAGGATTCTTCTGGTTCTATTTTTCATGCTAAAAGATATACCAAACAACCACCAACATATAATAAAAAAGAAAAACAAACAACGGCTTTGTCATTTTGATTAAATCCACCCCACATTCCCATACCAAAGACTAGGGAGACAGTTCGATACTAAAGTTATCGAGGTAGAAGAACAAAAAGCGTCCAGCGTTTGGTCCGTATCGTCTGTACCTTCCTGTTGGACGCCATGATCTATAAAAACTAAATAAAATATATGAAAAAAAAACGAAGTGGAAAGAGCGTAGGCAGACATCTTTGTTGTAAACCAAATGGAGGAGGGCGAACAAAAAAAAATATGGTTAAAAAAATAAATAACTACGAAAAAAGTATAACCAAAACACGACAAAAAAAAAAATGGCGGCCCCGAAAAAAGCAGGCAAATTGAAATACCCAAATGACAAAATGGAAGATGTAGACGACTCCGCTCGTAGCTGTTTCGTCCCCCATGAGGCTCGGCAGGATTATGAGCCGCTTCCCCCAATCAATTCGATAGCGAGTCGCTTTCTGTGAGCCTCGTTCCATGACAGGCCACGTTCTTGTAGCACTTCCGCTGCGGGAATCGACGCCAAAACAATTTTATTCTTATATTTTGTAATTTTATCATTTACAAAAAAACAAAAAAAAAAAACTAACGTTCGTAGCCGTTTCCTACTTTTACCTTCTAAAAAGGCTATTATATATATATATATATATATATATATATATATATATATATATATATATATATATATTGTTATCTTCTACTTTTATATTGCTTATAATCCTCAGAGACGATGTCACCCAGCAAACTATATTTTTATTTCCTGTGTTTTTTCGCTGAAAATATTATTAATAAGTGTATCCGTTTCTTTTTTTTTTCATACGCACTTTTTATATTAGGCTCTGTCAGTAGTTTTTAAATCGTAATTTAATTTTTCTTGTTATATTTAGCAAGTTTAGACTCATCTAATATGAGCAAGGCGTTCCAATTTTGCCCGGGGAAATAGAAAACAAATTAATAGTTTATTATTATTATATATATATATATATATATATATATATATAATTAGCAAAAGTACCCGTCGTTGACTGGGTTCAGAAACAGCCTACAGAAAATGGACTCTGATTTATGAAAGTATGATAAGTTATTAAAAGGAAGGGTTGTAAAGAGATAGCTTTCAATTTTGGGGTATCAAAACCAAAGCAAAATATCATGAAAGTAAAAATAAAATAGATAAACCCCATAATTTATTATACCATACCTGTTCATACTGAAACACTTATCACAATATTTTGTGGATCTATTTTAAAAAACATTGTTAAACTTTGTGACAGATTTCCATTCTATTGAGGACATGTGCGAACGAACACCCCATAATTTTATTATACCACATTTCTTCAAACTGAAACATGATTATCAAAGTATACTTACACAGATAAATATAAAAAAGTCTTTATTAAAGTGTGTGACTATATCCATTCTATGGGGGCCAGGCGCGAACGCAGACCTCACAATTTTATTATACCACGACTATTTAAGTTAAAACATACTTATTAAAGTATTATTATGTACATCTATATCAAAAACCCATGTAAACGATTTATTATTTTTTTAAATTTTTTTATTTCCATACTTTGTGGACCAGGCGCGAACGTAGACCTTACAATTTTAATGAACCACCGTTCTGTCAGATCAAACATACCCATTCCTGTGTCTCGATACATCTTCTATCATTATATGTGATCAGTTTCCTATAATAGTCAACCATATAGGAGCCTATTAGTGAACAGACACACACACACACACACACACACATACATACACACACGCACACAAACACACACGTTCAGCTTTATATTGTAGATATATATAGCCTTCCAAACGAATTTATATACGTAATTCTTAATTTTAATATACACATACACATATATATATATAATGTATATATATATATTATATATATATATATATATATATATATATATATATATATATATATATATACACTTGTGCCCGATATTATTCATACCCCTCGGATCTTTTAGATTTCTATAAGAATAATTCTCAAACCAGAAGATAGGGACCTCAAATTTCTTGGAAATTGACTTGTAACCTAAACCATCCTTATGTGAATTCACAATTTTAGTCTTAAGATCATTACTAAGCTCTTTTTTCTTCCCCAATCTAATAATTTTTATTCTTTTATTGGTTTTCAGTTGATATCATTTTAATTTCTGAAAAATGCAAAAAACGAAATGAAATTAATCAAAGGTTGTATAAAAGCATTCAAAATCAGAATCAAACAGGAAACAAACAGTCAGAAACTCGATTAATACTGAAACAATAAGGGGGTATGATTATTTTTGAACATTGCAAATTTTATAAATAGCTGTATATTTCTTTTATTACAAGTATCCCGAGATTTTAAAATGACGGAAATGATCAGAAGAGGTTTATTAAGAATATGTATCAATATGGACGTAAACAATAAATTCTTACAAAGTTACACCTAATAAACTGAATTTTCAAGGGGGTATGAATAATATCGGGCACAAGTGTATATATATATATATATATATATATATATATATATATATATATATATATAGGGTGTCCATAAAGTTCGTGTGCACGTTAAAAGATTTATAACTTTATATATTTGCGATAGAAATAATCTGTAAAAAATATTATAAAGTTTTATGCATCTAGTTTTAAGTATAGTTATTGAATAATTTTTCACCACAAAATTCGTAACAATGTTTAGATAAGTAAAAAATAAGTAAAAAATATTTTCTTTTGTTTTTCAGAATCAATTTGATCCCATGGCTTCAATTGAGGAAAAAGTAAACTGTGTCCTTTGGTTGGCTGAATTGAAATCTACTATTGCTGTACAAAGAAAGTTTAGAATTGAATACAATAAAAAAGCGCCTCATAGGAACACGATTGTTAAATGGATGAAAAAATTTAAAGAGGCAGGCTCTGTCCATGATAAACCACGGTCTGGAAGGCCATGTGTCAGAGACGAAAGTGTTGCTTCCATAGAAGAATCCTTTACTGCAAGTCCAAGAAAGTCTGTAATACGGGCATCATTTTAATTGCAATGTATACTGTTTTCATTCAACGGATAGAGACTGTTAGGATAAAAATGTAACTTCCGTTTAATGCGAGTAAAGCTCACCCTATCTATTTTATAGTGCAAACATGGCCGAGCTGAAACAACGTGGGGATGAAGTTTCTTCTCCCAAACTAACACATCAGGTGTATCATGTACTTTTTGTTGATAGCATCGAATTGGGATTTTCTATGGAAACATAAACTCATAGAATTCTCATGACATCATGAAACGGCTGTAATGAAGAGATTCACGATGAAATAAACGAGGGGTGTGTAAGAGAAAGATGTAAGTCTTTGAATTTCAAAAAGAAATTATGTAATGCTTATATATATATATATATATATATATATATATATATATATATATATATATATTATTACCGTATCTTTCTGTTGAGTTACATTATTGTTTCAGCTACTTGGACGTTTATTTGGCCGTCTGTAGCATCAGTTTTTTTTCTGTAAAAGTCTGAGAATGCTACAGACAGCCAAAAAAACGCCCAAGTAGCTGAAACAATAATGTAACTCAACAGAAAGATACGGAAATAAAAAATAAAACGCATATCTCCTCTACAACGGTATTGAGCACTTACTTCAGTTTTTATTAATTACCATTTCCACTATATATATATATATATATATATATATATATATATATATATATATATATATATATATATATGTTATGTAATTGTTTTTATCGATACGATGAATTCAATTATTTTTTTTACGAAAGTGCAGTTTTACCTTAATGCGAGTTGGGAATAATTTTCACTTGTACCAATTCTGTTATCCCCAAATGAGGAGCGGCATATATATATTTTTTTAAAAATATAATTATTAGTGATGGGATGACTCCAGTATTTTTCCTGATTCCGATACAATTACCGATTCCGATTCTGATTTTTTACAAATATCTAAATATATAACTATAAAGTGTTATTTTGTCCCGATTACCGTTATAGCACATCTTAAATGTGCGTATATTTTGTCAAACGTAAAAAACCTATATGTGATGAGGTCACCTAGAGATTTTACTCTTACCGGAATTTTGAGTCAATACATATTATTTGATTATTACTATCAGCGATGGAAGTTGTTCCTTCAACCAAAATACAATAAAAGATAATTTAAGGAATGCGTATTGGCATCGAAAATATGCTCAAATTTTGCCGATTCCGATACCCCCCCCCAAAAAAAAACTCCGACTTTCCCGATTTCCGATTCCGTTAATCGTCCCAACACTAATAATAATCGAATAAAACGTATTGCTGAATCTAGTCCGAGTGTGTAAGTTCGTTCCCCATGAACTCGAAAACGGCGAGGCTGATTTTTATGAAATTTCACACGAAGGTATAGTATGCTGTTGGCAGTGTTCTTAGATATATTTTTATCTGAATGTCTTTGATACGTATCGATAATCGATAGTCAAAATAATCCAGTGAAAAAAGGAATATCCAATTTTTTAATTAAATTACACAGCATCACAGTTCAAGAGCATTTGCAATATTTTATCATCACACAGGAAGTAATGCTTAACGTATCGACAGTAACTTTTTTGATATGACAAGATTGTATTCTAAATAACTGTTTTTGTTTAGAGCAAAATAAACCATAATAGTTCACTTTTGTTTAGAAACTTTAGTCAAAGCCATTATATATAAAACAAGGCCGACAGCCATTAGTCGCATGTTTTCGTGTAATGAATGAATGTATGAATGCAGGATTGACAGGAAATTCTTAAAAATAAAAAAGAAAATTAACAGCTACAATAACTAAATATTGAACATCTCTATATTAATAAAGTAACTACAGAAATTATCCTCTGGACAAAGCTATTGTAGGTTTGCAACAACAGATGCCACATACAAATTTGATACATCTAGGTTAATAGCTACTATCGTATGTAGCTTTTGAACACTATTTTAGACACATTCAGTTGTGATGACCGAAAAATGGGATGAAATGACTTTAAAAAAAAGTAAATGGCTTAGAATGACTTTAATGAACTTAAGGATGAATTGAATGACCTTAAGAATGACCTAAAGAATGACTTGAATGCTTAAAAAAATAACTGGAATGATCGGGAGAATGACTTGAATGGCTTTGAGCCTGACTGGTTGTAAATCTGGTGATCATTTTACATTAAATTAATACAGGAAAGTGATCCCGCACTTTATATTACAATATGTACAGCATGTGTTAAGAACAGATACTACACTTTGATCTTGGCCAAAAGGCCAAGAAAAGCGTATTTATTTACTCTCCCGCCGAGCAAATTAGGCACAAGGCCGATTTTTAATGTGAAGGGGAAATGGGGATCAACTCCCCGGGGAGTAGGGGAGCTGGAGAGTGACAATTGGTATGAAGGGTTGCCCCTACATTGACCAAGGTCTTACATGGGATTGCTCCCACATATGATCTTTGTTTGCAGTATCTGCCGGAAGAGATACTACACTTTGATCTTGGCCAAAAGGCCAAGAAAAGCGTATTTATTTGGTCCCCCCACCGAGAAAATTAGGCACAAACCCGATTTTTAATGTGAGGAGTGAAAGGAAAATGGGGACCAACCCCCTGGGGAGTAGGAGAGCTGGATAGTGACAATTGGTATGAAGGATTGCCCCTACATTGACTAAGGTCTTATATGTGGGGGTGCCCCCACATAGTGTCTTTGCTCGCAGTATCTGCCGGAACAGACACTACACTTTGAGATATTAATTTTTTTTTATTCAAAGAAAGAAATATACAATTGGGAAAATGAACAGAATCTCAAGCACAAGGCCAACTCAAAAAGAAGGGGAGATGGTAAGCTTGGTTGGTCCATCTCGTCTCTGGTGTAAATGTTAAATGGTTTTTCTCTCGGCCAGCATATTTTATCATGGTTACCCCTTTAAATTTGTTTTTATGTGTGTATGGTGAGAGAGGGAGGGTGTTCCTACTTAAACCTAATTTTTAACACATTTTTTATTTATATAAAAAATACAAAAAAAGATAACATTTGATCTTGGCCAAAAGACCAATAAAAACTTAAAAAGCTAAGAACAGCATCTATTTATAATAGACATTTGATCTTAACCAAAAAGGTCAAGCATAAAAGTGTTACGGACAGACCGACACATGAACGGACCGACGGAGTGACTTATAGAGTCGCTTGCACGCGACTAATAATTTTATAAAATCAACGATTCGGGGGAGGCATAGTTTCGGTTCGACCACTCTACTCACATATTTATGAAGATATAACTTTTAAATATTTAAGATAAAAAATATGAAAATATATCAATAATTTTTAGAAAAATAATGTTTTTGCAAAAATCTTTTCGGTAATTACTTAGTAATTAATTGTTCAAGGATTAAAAACTAAAAATACTTTAAAGTTTTTTTTTTTAATTAATAAAAGACAATATGAAAATCTCACCTCGATGTTTTTTGCTGTGTTTTAATTAAACACGATTCGATGTATAATGTTTTTATCACGTTAACTGATTTTAAATGAATTGACACGTTTTGCGAAACTCGTCTTGGTTTACTTTTTTTATAATTAATGTTTTAAGGGGTTTTAATTAAACAAATCAATATAAAAATATCATCTTGCTGTTCATGACTGAATATTTTTGTTTGTTCTGTTTTGAATGTTATTGTAGAATTATTTTTTAAAATCAAATTAGTTTTTCTTTAGATTAATTTTATTTCAATTTTATTAAAAGAAAAATTATTATCGACTAACGCTAATTTGTCACAAAATAATCTCCCCGCCGAATTATCCGCAAACCGAATTAGCTACACCGGATGAACTACACCCGATCGGTCAAGTAGACACGATGACCGCAGGCGTACCAAACCTATATATATATATATATATATATATATATATATATATATATATATATATATATATATATATATATATGAACACTTAATATAGAAATTGAAACCGAAAGCTGACGAAATGTAATATAAATAGAAGCATTTATTATTTTCAGAATTTAAAAATTCCTTCTTTATAGTATATATATATGTATATATATGTGGGTGTGTATGTGTGTGTGTTTGTGTGTGAATATTTGTAAGGCGTGTTGTATCATGTGTCTTGCATTAAGTCGATGATGAGAATAGACGAAGCCATTCGCAAGGAATCAGAATGGATCGTGGCGCCAACTGACTTGTTGCCTAATCTCCAATCAACGAAGATGGCGTCGACTCTATTTGCCACTCTGAGACGACAAACTGTTTTTTGATTGGTCAATTACACGGCCGACAAGGACGCCCATCGCGCTGTTCACCCGCGCCCCCATCGTTTTTGCGCGGGGATGTGTTCACCACGACCGAACATGCCAGACAACACGGAGCCGAACGGACCACGGACGCACATTCTCCGACGACGCACCTTAATTGCAGTCCGGAAAGGAAGGGACGGAGAAGGGCTCGTCGAGAAACCGTTGGTGTGATTTGCATGGAAGTCGATTGCATGTCGCTTTTTTTTTTCAAATATGCGCTCAGATGTGCATGAGTCTGGTCGGTGGCGGGTGTTTATGGCCGTGAATTCAGAACACCCGTCCTATCGGGCACAGATGCCGGGTAAGGTCACGGCGATTACAAACGTCTACAAGGAAATAAATACGGCAACAAGTTTGATTAGAAATTAACGGAAGAAAAAAAAAAAAGAAAAAAGAAAAGGGAATCTCTGTTGCACTTACTCACGCTTGGATTATGTTGCTGATTGGAAGAGACAAACAGGCGACATGACACTCTCCGGATGCCGTGTCCGTTGGACGAAAAACAAAATCCTGCTAGGTTAACTTTTAACAGCTTATTAATTCTTATGATATGAGCATCTGCCATTTGTTTAAACTTTTCCACGTGTGATATTCCAGTCTATTATAGGAGAGTACAAATCAGAAAGACAGAAAAGCACGCAAACGCACCCACGTATGTCACTAGGACAAGCCACACTGATGAGTGGTAATAGCGTCAAATTTAAATAAATAGGTCACTGCTTTCACAAGCCCCAGAGACTGACTTTTATTCCAGACTTGAAAACGAAAACTACATCAAATCCGTTGCCAAGATCGCTGAGAAATTTATTGGAGCTTTCTGCTTATCCATAAGGTATTTCAGTTCTGAGAATATCTTCTACCTCTATAAGAGCCAAAATACGTACCTTGATAGATAATTGTTCCTGAGAAGGTGTTGTTCATGGCTCTCCTTGTTTTAAAATCAAGAGGGCGATGCTCATTTTTTTCTCATGATCACCTCTTTCTCGTGAAATATCGCTAGTCTTTCTGAATGTTCATGACACGTGCTTGACTGAGCTTCATTGCATAGTCCACCCACAATAAACTTTTACAACTAAATTCGACTAGCTAGTACAGTTGTCAATATGTTACATGTCTCTATCTCTCTCTACTTAAAGCTAAACGAATCTTTTATGAGCGAAGTTTCTTGTAAAAACTATTAATTTGTGAAACGCAAAACATATTCCGCATTTGTTAAGGGAATAGTAATTTTAAAGTTAAATGTAAACAAATTAAATAAGGGCATTCTGAACAATCATAAAAGTCATTACATTTAATTACGGTGGTGCCTCCATATGACACCAAGTTTACTCTTATCATCAAGGGGCCTGAAAAGAGGTCATGCATTCACACACACACATATGCATACATACATATACATATATTCATATATATTTCTGTAGAAAAATATTTTCTTATTATATATCAATCCTTATATAAGAAGCTCAATGTGATTACGGAGCAATATAGTGAATAAATGACACAAAAATTATATTCCAAAATCCATGATGTCGACCATCTTATGATTTATTCCTTTAATTCAGTTTTCGTATACAATTCTTGACAGTATCCGTTTCGTAGCGCAAAAGCAATCACTTAATTATTATATCAATTAGTGAATCAATTATGCCCTCATCTCATCGGAAGAAATAGCAACAATCAATCGTCAAAAAGAACTGAAGTATGAATTGACATGGTAAAAATCCGAAAGTTGGAAGAGAAGCTGCAGATACCTTTATATTTTCCCATTACGCCATATTGAATTTATATATATATATATATATATATATATATATATATATATATGTGTGTGTGTGTGTGTGTGTGTGTGTATATATATGTAAAAGAGATTTAGAAGGCTGTCACAATGCGAGGAATGAATTATAGTCGCTGTTGGTAAGAGGAGACGAGAACAAGTGGCGATTTACAAATCAATAAGTACATATATATATATTTTTAATTTATTTTTTATATATATTTATTCAGTTGTATGGTAAAATGTCTTACTTGTAATTCATGCGACGTATTCTATTATTAATTTCGGACAAAATTTCCCTTTTCAAATGGTGCGCGTAACAGGTCGATTCAAAGTATGCTGGATGAAGGGCCGGAAGTTGTGTAGCTATTTGAGGCCTCGGGGCAAATGTGAGTAGGGGATTAATGTATTGTATGGAAATAATATATATATATATGTACTTATTGATTTGTAAATCGCCACTTGTTCTCGTCTCCTCTTACCAACAGCGACTATAATTCATTCCTCGCATTGTGACAGCCTTCTAAATCTCTTTTACATACCTATCCCACACAATGCTTCAAGCAAACTACATATCAATCTTATATATATATATATATATATATATATATATATATATAGAGAGAGAGAGAGAGAGAGAGAGAGATAATTTTTTATTTACTTTGAAAGTCGCCTTTTTTAATTTGAACGTATAGAACATTTTTTATTTATTTATTATGTTTAAAACAGTAATCTACGTACATGCGTGTTTCAAGGTCATTACCTCTCGTCAGCGTAGTTTAACTGTTTCTAGGGATCGAACCTCAGACCATGTTTACCACAGTCCGGTGCCTTAACCGTTAGGCCATAATCGCTAGATTAATTATAGTGTTTATATATATAAAGAGTGTAGCCAGCAACAATTGTTGGAGTTTCAGGTTTTTATCAATTTTATTTAAAAATATTTTTATAACGCGTTTCAAGCTTTGTACAGCACTCTTCAGATATATTTTATATAAAGGGTTTTTAAGTGAAATGTTATTCTGGAGATCCATTAGATGCAGAATATTCTCCAGATAAATATTTCAACCCTTCACTTAAAAACCCTTTACGTAAAAATATATCTGAAGAGACCTGTCCAAAGATAAAAACGCATTATAAAAATATTTTTAAATAAAAAATCATAAAAGGCTGAAGACCCCGCAATTGTTGATGGCTACACTTTTTTGAATATACTTCTTTTCTCTCGTTAGAACAATACAACCATTACTTTAAATATATATATATATGTATATATATATATGTGTATATATATATATATATATATATATATGTATGTATGTGTGTGTGTGATTTAGAGTTGGGAGAAGAGAGTAAATTCAATTCTATAAGAAGAGAATTATCGGGATAATATGAAGCTCAACAATTTAATTGAAGCTTATATACCGTTACTTTATTACTTAATTCATTGGTTGGTAGCAGAACGTCGATCCATTTGATTGGTCAGGTTTTATCGCCAGTGTCTATAAGTAAAATCTTCCAAGTTTAATCATATCTTAATTATACATAAAGCATATCGCAATATATATATATATATATATATATATATATATATATATATATATATATATGAGCAAACAATTAATAAAATATGTAAAAAAAACACTATGAAATGAGTTAAAACAAATTTATCTGAAAAGGAAACACTAGATAAATGGATATTGATAAATGGACATATTTTATTAATTGTTTGTTCATAGTATAAGCTCTATTTCCTATTTGGTTTTATCGAGCTTTTATATCTGGCTGAGATAATTTTATAAATATTAATTCTTTAATATTTATAATTTAATTTAATTTTACCATCTTGGATCATTTTGGTAAATTCATTTTATATATATATATATATATATATATATATATATATATATATATATATACATATATACATATATATGTATACATGACTATATATATATATATATATATATATATATATATATAGCTTAGAGAGTAGTGAGAAGAAAGAAATTCAATTCTACAAGAAGAGAATTATCGGGATAATATAACGCTTAACATATTTAATTGAAGCTTATACACCATTACTTTAGTTCATCATCATAATATTTCAATTAAAAGTATACACCGTTTCAGTATGCTGTTGTCATTCTGGTTGCATCTGTTGATTTAAAAAAAAAACTGTATACATTCTATACATCTTACATACAGATAAAATAGGACCACCACCCAAACATCTCATAACTTTCCCCGAGTCTAAAAACATAAACTACCTACATAATTTAAAACTATGATAGAACCCTATACACTTTTTTTACATTACACTTTATAGAATACATCTCTCCTTTATCTAAGAATTCGATATAATTTCCCCTTAACAACATTGATAATTTCATTGATTTATTTCGTTTCTGATAAATCTCAGGCTGGATGTCGCATCTCCATTATGTTACCTATCATCTTCTCTACCCTTCTGATGAGAAGCATTAGGCTTCGAAATAGCTTGGTATAAAGAGTCCCCTCTATCCCCCATCTAAATAATTGTTATACATTTATTCACCAATATATAGTTTTTGTGACTTCATTTTCCACTCTTATTGTTTCATATATATATATATATATATATATATATATATATATATATATATATATATATATATACACTCGTATACCCCAAACCAAGCACGGTGCCAGTGTTAAGTAGGGGGTACTCTCAGGGACATAATTTGCAGGTATACTATGTAGGAAATTGAGCAGCAAGATGTATGTTCACATTACACTTGAACTTCAGCATGTCAGTATTATTAGGGAAGCAGAAACTCGGTAAAGGGTTACAGAAACTAGCAGTTCTGAGGAAGAAACTATTAGAGTAGAAGACTTTCTTACATCTATGAATCTCTACATCCCTCGGCTAACATCCACATCTGTGGTGACTTCAACGTCCATAACGTGGAATGGCTGACCCATTCAAATAAGACAGACGATGAGGGGAGGTTTTGTCATGATTTTGCCATTGCTTATGACCTCACAGATTGTTCGCGAACCCACCCGTGTGCCCGATACACCAGGTCAATATGCAAGCCTCCTAGACCTTTTTCTCTCAACTTCCCCTGAGCTATGTTCATGTTCCGTTCATTCTCCTCTAGGATCCTCCGACCACTCCGTTGTATCAGTTAAGATAAAAACGAAATGTAATAAGTCCCCAGACGTACCCCTCCACCGTACTGTATACCGATACTCTAAGGCTGACTGGGATAGCTTCCGTGCATTTATATCTGAGTTACCTCTGCACTCCACGTTTAAAAAGGAAGTGTCCTGTTTAGTATCAGATCTGACCGAATGGTTAATTGTAGGCATAGCCCAATTCATACCATCTAAAAAATTCCAACAAAAACCTAACAGCCAGCCATGGTTATCCCCAGAATGTGCTGCTGCTATCGCGCACAGAAATCACTTTTTCCATAGCTACCAACGTAATAGATGCACTGCGACTAACGCTGCTTTCAGGACTGCCAGCAACCACTGTAAAAGAGTAATAAAAAATGCAAGAGAGCTATATGCCCAGTCTGTTAAATCCAAGCAAGCTGATCAGTGGCTTAATTCCCACCAGTTTTGGCAAATAACAAATAGGATCATGAACAGAAGTGTTCGTTCTATCCCAACCATTATCAATGGACCAGAGGTGAGCTCCTCAGCGTCAGACAAGGCCAAACTATTTACAAAGAACTTTGCAGCTAATTCTACTCCATGCGACGAAGGCCATCAACTCCCCATATTTCCTCCTATAACACAGAAGACGCTAGGTAACATACAAATATCCGTGCATGAGGTAGCCAAGTTAATCAATAACCTTGATTCCAGAAAATCAACTGGCCCTGACGGCATCCCAATTATAGTGTTAAAAAAGCTTCAACCAGAACTTGCTCCCATACTAACGAAACTGTTTAAGCACTGCCTAAAGGAGAAGTGCTTTCCGACTCCCTGGAAGACCTCATCAGTTTGCCCTGTATTTAAGAATTCAGGTGATAAGTCATCTCTCTCTCAGTGCAGACCAATAAGTCTCCTGTGTGTTATGACTAAGTTGCTGGAATCCATATTAAATAGAGAAATAGTCAATCACCTCAACAGAAACAACCTTCTTAATGACACACAGTATAGTTTCCGCTCTGCAAGATCTACCGCAGATGTGCTGACGGTTATATCTCACATGATTAATGAATCTCTTGACAAAGGCTTCCTTTCTAGGGCAACTGCTCTTGACATATCAAAAGCCTTCGACAAGGTATGACATAAGGGTCTACTTCACAAGATTTCCAGCTACGGTATAACTGGAAATGCGTTCTCAATTATTAAATCATTTCTCTCCGATAGGCTCATGAGGTAGTGATTGATGGACAAAAATCAGAGGCATGCAGTATTAATGCTGGAGTCCCTCAGGGGTCAATCCTGGGCCCAACTCTCTTCCTGATCTACATCAATGACCTCCTTAAACACATACTTAAATAATTCGTTGACATCTATGCTGATGACACGACCATCTACGGCAACACATCAAAGGCTGTAAATGACAAAGTTCTCTCTAATTCTCTCTCCTCTGATCTCGAGCGCGTGCTTCAGTGGGGGAAGACGTGGCTGGTTACCTTCAATGCATCTAAAACCAAACTCCTATCCTTACATCATCAACGCTCTGATCCCCATTTGGCATCAATTGTGATGGATGGCTCTCGTCTGAGAGAGGCCCCGTGTTTTGACAAGCTTCTGGGTTTGACCTTTACTCCTGATCTGAAATGGAACACGTACATCAAGTCTGTTGCCAACGTCGCTGGAAAGATGGGGGGATCCTTCTACCGCTCCAGAAGATATCTCACTACTGATGCAATTCTCTATCTATATAAAAGCCAAGTACGTCCAAGGATGGAATACTGCTGCCATATCTGTCCAGGAGCTGCTAAAAACAGCCTGTCCTGCCTTGATAAAGTACAAAATAGACTTCCTGGCTTGATGGGGATGCCCTTTTCCCTTCCCTGCAACCTCTCTCCCACAGAAGAGACGTTGCGAGCCTATCCTTGTTTTATCGTTATTTCCATGACAGGTGCTCGTCTGAACTCTAATCTCTGGTTTCCCCGCGCCAATCTTTCACGAAAAACACCCGTCTAGCCGAATCCACTTTGAAAAATTTCCCCCACTCTTTATCTGTGCCTAAGTCAAAACGTGGATTCCATGAACAAAGCTTCGTTCTTAGAAATGCACGCCTGTGGAACTTTGTTCCGTCTGCCTGCTTCCCACCTGACTACAACTTGGATTTGTTCAAATCCAACCTAAACAAATTCCTAATGAACCGCCCTCTTAAGTAAACACTTCATCAAATCTTCACACTAACATAATGTACGTACTTGCAATAACCCTTATCCCTGAGTGGCTTCCGGGCCTTGATAAGTGGTGACCACTGTGTAAAAAAAAATAACAGTGTAGAGCTGAGTATTTACGTCGAGTAAATACAAGGCTTGTAGTTCGTCAGAGCACCCACCATTAAAATACTTGTAAAACTATAAGAGGGATGCAACATTTTGTCGATGGGGCAGAAGTTGAAGCTTAGATGACAGTTCAGGACCTACCAAGTTGGCGACTCTCTGTTGGACCCTGTCCAGGAGCGAAAGACTAGTAGAAAGTGCCCCAGCTCAAATGTGACAACAATACTCAATACAGGGGCAAATTGTGGCTTGTAGAAAAACGAAATACTTTCAGGTGTAAGTAACTGTCTAGCACGGGACAACATTTAACTTTCTAGCACGGTACAACATTTAACTTTCTAGCACGGTACAACATTTAACTGTCTAGCACGGTACAACATATAACTTTCTTGCACGGTACAACATCTAACTCATGCTCCTTGAGGTAATGTATTTTTTGCACAAGGTATTGGTAGTTGAGAACGTTTCTTGTAATTATTGAAGGAAACAAGCTTTGTTTTGACAGCATTGAATGTGACCAACAATTTTTGTCCCCATTCCACTACAGATTGGAGGTATTCTTCTAGAGTTTCTGCCATTCGTATTCCGGTGCCTGTCATAGAGCGAAGTGTCATCAGCAAATATACCCATCTCAGACACAATGTTATCATAATACTGCATTTATGAATATAAGTAATAATAAAGGCGCAAGGATAGACCATTGGAGTACACCCGCATTTATATCGTATTGTTTAGATGTAAACGTTGACGACAACCTGTATTCTTCTCTTATGGGGAAGTATTTAATAATGTTGTGTTTATATATATTTAAATATTATTTAATTATCATTATTTAATCATTACTACATACATAAACGTAAGGCATCTATATACATGCATGTTTTATGCACGTATTAATTATTAATTAATGATTAATAAATAATATTTATATGAAATAAAAAAAAGTAATACGTCCTAAAAATTGGGGGTGGAGAAAAATGTAAACAAAGGTCAAATAACTCCTTTCTTATAAAAGTAAGAAATTAATCGCTAATAAGAAAATAAATAAATAAAAATTCAGCAATCTTATATATATATATATATATATATATATGTGTGTGTGTGTGTGTGTGTGTATGTGTGTGTGTGTGTGTGCTTGTTTGTAATATTCCGAATTTTACTGGGTTTGTATAATTCAGAAATTTTTAAATGTTTGAATTCGTTCAATTAGGCTTGAAACAATTGTAACTAAAAATGAAACACATTTTTCTTGCCATCAATTCTTTTTTTTGAAGTCTTGGTTTTTGTTAATACAGTATATATATATATATATATATATATATATATATATATATATATATATATATATATATATGTGTGTGTGTGTGTGTGTGTGTGTGTGTGTGTGCCTGTGTGCGTGTGTGTGCGTGTGTGTGCGTGTTTATATATATGTATATGTATATATATATATATACATATATAACTACTTAATTTACTCACATAAAATTAATATACGAAAGTATAGATTTATGCGTAAACTTTGAGTATTTACTTCAAAATGCTCAATACGTAGGTAGAGCTAGTTAGTAAGTTATAAAATGTATATGGCGATTAAGCTACACTGAATATGCCGCGTTTCATCCACTCTAGGATTCGTCAGGGTTATTTTTGTTCTGAAATCGTCTTCGTGTTTGATTATCAAAAGGGCTTGAACAAACTTGTAGAAGTGCGACAAAGATGATTATATAGACGTGACAGCTATAACCATATACATCGGTGGAGAGGACCGGTTATACAACAACATTTGTGACAAATAGTGCTGTTTAAACGGAAACTGATTTAAATAGGCCATGAATTAACTTGCAGAAAGGAGATAAAGATGCCAATTTAAAGTAAAAAATAAATAAATAAATAAAAACGAGCCAACCAGTAGTGGTGTACGCATAGATTATGACCTAGAAATCGGCAAGTATTCCTAACTACTCAGAAACATCGCTCATGAATGTAAGAACTAAAGAAGAAAAAAACAAAGGGTAATAAAACTTTCGAAAGTAAATTCAAATCTACTATCCAAATAGTTTATTAATAAGCGAATACCAATATTGAGTATTTATTTGTTAAAATACATAACACTTCTTTTTTCATACGACTTACCGAACTCTGAAATTCTGTTTAGTATAGATGTGCTATTGTTCGTACTCCTGTTCTTGTTCTGTCAGCCATGACTAAATAGAAGTCCTAATTAATTCGCGATTGTATTTTTACCCGCACCAACTCTGAGAATTGAACCTTCAACCTCCAGGAGAATATCACCTTTACAATTGATTATGCTACTTGGCCTTTTGGCCAAGATCAAAGTGTAGTATCGGTCCTTCAGATGCGGCACTTCCATTTCTTGTTCTCTTTCAGTGGAGGAGAAATCCTTCACGACTGAGACAATTTTTATTTTTGTACCTTTTCTCCACGTTAAAAAACGACACTGGTGTCTACCTCTGTCCCGTGGGGAGGCAGTGTAAATAGGTACAATTGATTTTTCCAAATGTCCTATCTGCTGCGTCACAGGCCCTTGCAGGCATTTCTCGTGTGAAATTTCGGAGTTTTGTTTCTACTGGTTAATATCACCATTAAGCACTTATTATAATTCAAGATGAACCGAAATAATACGAATAAGAAATCTTCATTTTTTTTTTATTACATTTTCACCCCAAACAAGGCACATTGCCACTTTGGTGTAGGGGGCTACTATCAGGGGAAACATCTACTGGGGTACTATGTAGGGATTTGGGCAGCAAGATGTTGGTTCACGTTGCACTTGAACTTATGCATGTCAGTACAGTTGGGGAAGCAGTGACATAGAATGGAATTCCAAAGTCTAGCAGTTCTGGGGAAGAAACTACTGGAGTAGAACGATCTTTTACATCAAGGGATCTCTACAGAGTGGGGGTGGGATTTTGCAGCTTGTCGGGTCTGTCGAGGGTGTTCACGTCGTAAGGGCACAAGTGCTTGCAGTTCATCAGAGCATTCACCATTAAAATAATTGTAGAACAGGCAGAGGGGTGCAACGTTTCGACGACGGGACATAGGCTGAAGCTTAGATGCCAGTTTAGGGCCTATCAGTTTTGCGACTCTCTTCTGAACCCTGGCAAGGAGCGAGAGACTAGGAGCAGATGCACCAGTCCAGATGTGACAGCAATACTCCATACATGGGCGAATGGTGGCCTTATAGAGGTACAGGATACTTTCGGGTGTTAGAAGTTTTCTAGCACGGTAGAGAGAGCCCACCTTCCTCGCAGCGGCCCTGGCAATGTCCTCGATGTAATTGTTCCAACTCATGTTTCCTGTGAACGTTAGGCCAAGGAGCTTGAAAGACGTACTCTCAGATAAAGAGTCGTTGGCCATTGCTATAGGTGGTAGAGAAGGTTTCTTGTAATTATTGAATGAAACCTGTTTAGTCTTGGCGGCATTGAACGTAACCATCCATTTTTTTCTCCATTCCACTACTGATTGAAGGGCATCCTCTAGTGTTTCTGCCATTACTTTAGATATATGTTCAGTTTTTTTCCTGTCGTGCCTGCTATAGAGTGTGTTGTCATCAGCATATATACCTATCTCAGAGACAATTTTGTCGGGGAGGTCATTTATGAATATCAGGAACAGCAGAGGTTCAAAGATAGATCCCTGGGGCACTCCCGCATTTATATCATATTGTTTAGATGTACGACCGTCGAGGACAACCTGGATTTTTCTCTTATCTAAGAAGGATTTAATTATGTTAAGTATTCTACCAGTGATACCGTAAGATCTAATCTTCCTGAGGAGACCCTCATGCCATACCCTGTCAAAAGCCTTAGATATATCTAGAGCTACCGCTCTGCCCTCTACGCTTTGTCCACTGAATTGTATATCCGTTCAGTGATTATAGTGAGGATGTCTGCCGTGGAACGGGCTTGTCTAAATCTATATTGTTGGTCGGTCAGAAGTTTAGCATCTGTAAGGTGCTGGACTAGAGCATGGTTAATTAAGGTTTCAAATATTTTGGCAAAAAGTGGGAGTGGCTAATTGGGCGATAATTTAATGGGTCAGTTCTTTCGCCAGAATTCTTGAATATTGGTACAACAGAAGCAGTTTTCCAACAGCCCGGAAAGCAACATTCATTAAGGCATTTGTTGTAGTGTTTGGAGAGAACTGGGGCTACTTCGGTTGAGCACTTTTTACTAGCACAGTTGGGATGAGGTCGGGTCCAGATGCTTTTGAACTGTCAAGGTTTTTTATGATAGCATGCACCTGAGTAGGGGTGATTTTCAGATCGTCTAGCGTGGCGTCTGTCCGCATAGGAAATTGAGGTAGGGGGTGGTTTAGAGGGTCCAGTGTGGAGTTTGAGGCAAACCGACTGGCAAGCATGTTAGCCTTTTCGGTTGCTGAGCAAACAACCTCGTGATTGTTGGTTAGTGGGGGAATTGTTGATTGCCCATTATTTACTACACTGTTGTAGATTTTCCAGTAGTCACGGGTTCCTAGTTTTTGTGCTTCGATGCGTTTTTTAGTGGTTTCCGTAAATTCCCTTTAAGCTGTCGCTATTTCTTTCTTAACGTTAATTCTAGCTTCTATGTACTTCTGTCTGTTTGAACTGGACTTATGTCGGTTAAACCTGCGGAATGCATGATGCCTTTGAGCAATGGCAGTTGCGCAAGTCGAAGTAAACCATTGGGGAGAGTTGGGCTTGCTATAGAATTTCCGCAGGGAACATGTGCTTCGATTGCAGTTTTGAACCTTTCAGTAGTCTCGGTTGCACACTGTTCAGCAGGAAGAGAAAAAAATATTTCCCCATGGGGCGTCTCTGATAAGATCTCTGATGGCTTCCCAGTCAGCCTTTTTTATAATATCTCGTTGTTTTGAGCACTGGCTCTTCAGTTTTGGGTCTAGAGTTTAGGGCGGAAAACAGCAGCCAGTAACTGTCAATCCAGTATCCTCAACCCATCAGAGGAAGGTCAACCCAATCTAATTGCTCAGGCATATATGGTACTCAAGCATTCTCAAGTGCCCAACTTTAGGGGTGGGGTGTGTCGGGAGTGGGGAAACGGCGTTCATTGCCCTAGACAAGAAACAAGATCTACCACTGGGTGTTTCTGTCGAATCACTGTGATAGTATCTTTGCGCCTGACTAATAGACAAAGAAGGAATATGGAAGCCGGGCGATAGGCAGGACCTATCTACTCCTTAAGCAATTTAGGTTTGCCAACCGGTGATTTGTTTTAGTCACCAGCTCTAGGAAGGTTGTCATCCAAGACTGAAGAGGCCTCCCTCCTCTTTGGTTTAGTTTCAGAGTTTTCCTTCTCCTAGATGGATGATCTGGACAGATCTACTGGGTTCGTCACTACTGAGAGTGTTTGCTCCGCGCCTGGGTTCTAGTCCAGGTATTTCTGCGACCCCGCGTGGTTAGTTAATGTTATTGGGTTAGTTTGTAGAGGTTATATATCTGCTGAAAAGTTAGTTTGTAGAGGTTATATATCTGCTAAATAGTTACACTCCTCAAAGTGAATTAGGGACATTGTTGTTTCATTGTTACTGGATAAAGGGGTTGAGTAGAGTTCGTGCAGTGTAAGCAACTATGATTGTAAGGAGGCTTGTTAGAAATATATATATATATATATATATATATATATTATTTTTTTATTCATGTTAGCTTGAGTCTAGGATAACATTAAAGTGTGAGTAGGTGTTAAGATTTGAACTACGAGTTGTGCCCAAACTATATTTTAGATGACAGCAGGGCATGAGATGCGAGTCCAATATAGTACGGATAAAACAGTAAGTTTTGAGTCATGTGTAATTTGGTAAATAGATTTATGGGCTGGTTTTAGTAGGTGCGAATAAAGTTGAAGGTACAAAGTGAGTTTCTATTATTGAGAGATGTTTTCAGCTTTCAAGTAAGAGTTATGGACATTTAGCATGGCAAGGAGCATTTAGAAACGCAAATATAGTTGATGTGTCGTAAATTATAGAAACCGATATATAGAGTGTACAATGAGAACGTTGTTTTAGACATTCTTTAGCAAAACAACGTAAAACTGTTAAAATCCGTATAAAACACGTTTTCTAATTACTCCTGAAAATAAATTATTTCCCTTCGTCATAAAAAATTCTCAATTTACTGAGTCGGACTTTATTGGAACGACTCTCAGACCGCCCTCCATCTCTGTCTCTTTCTCCGAAACACTCCCCCTTTCTCCCTTTCTCTCACTCTCGTCTCTCGATGTAACTTCTTATTCCAGATCGATTTGTAAATACAACGTAGCGCATATCATTTGAACATCTTTTTTTTTAACTTATTGTCTCATAAAATATCGTAGACGTGTTTTTGTCTAAATAAAAAGTTTTCGAAACCTTCTACAAACTGTTTTTTTTTCTATTTTAAAAATTATAAAAACAAACTTCTTAATATACTCAGTCATGGATATGCTAGCGACTTTATGAAGGTTAACTAATGTGCATATTCCCTTGAAAAACTTTCATTAAATCATTATTTATTTTTTGTGGTTTCCAATTTTAAGATTGGTTTCATTTAACGACTAGCAAAAGTACCCGTCGTTGACTGGGTTCAAAAACAGCCTACAGAAAATGGACTGTGATTTATGAAAGTACTAGCTGAGGGGGGTACCCGGCGTTGCCCGGGTGTTTGTAGGAGTGTGTATGGAGGTGGGTAATTAATAATCCTGCTTAAATAGTATAAAAAGACGATGTAAAAAAAAAATCCAAAACGGGGGAAAAATGGCATAAATAAACCTGTGTATGGGGGGGGGGACTAAAGAATAAGCGAAGTAATAAAAGAAAACGTTTGGTCGGGAGGAGGGATTGAACCCGGAAGATTTGACGCGGAGGTGGAAACCAATGCCAATACTTAACGGTCTCGATCACGAGTGAGAGTAATTCATTAACGTGTTAAGTTAAAGCTTATAAAGCTAAAAGAGGTTTGATTGACAGGACGACGCTAAATGAGGTCATCGCGGGATCATTATTTTTAGTTTTCACTTTCCCCAGATGATGGTGGGAAGGGGGGAGCAGAGCGAAAGCCGAGAATCCAACGTTTTTTCACTGTATTTATACTATAATGCAGGACAAACCGGGCACAAAGCGAAATAGCGCGAATCTCAAAAGTCGACGTAAATAAATCTAGAGACGACCCGCGTTCCCAAATCCTACATATTATGATATAGGGCCCATATAAACAGTTGTAAGCGATAGTAACAAACCCGGGAGCGTGTGCTCGAAAAGCCTTTTGAAGACATACACGAAATGGTCACACACATTTTGCCTTTTATATAGCTTAATTCTTCTCGTGTATATGATTTGCATCGTGCATAATTGCATAGAATTAAGAATGAACACTTTCTAGTAGGCTGACGTGCGTTTATCTATCTATCTATCTATCTAAGTGGGCCGCCCGGCGTTGCCCGGTCGTTAAATACGTATAATTATTTTAATTAATACAGACTTCTTATTTATTATAAACAGAAATACCGTAGATATTAAACCTAACGTTCAATTTCTTTAAAAAAAATGAATAAAAAAAGCATGGAAACACCTGAGACATGTGCGTACAAGTATTATATTTTTTTTCTAAATAGTTCACGTTTTACAAGTAAAAAAAAAAATATTCGAGCTGAGATCGAAACCAAAACATAAAGATAACGAGTCAAGTACGATTAAAATTAGACCAGCTTGACAAGGTCTTTGAAGTGTGTTTTCAAACCTACTTATTCTTTACATGAGTCATATGCCATATGACCGATTCACGCATGTGCATTTCTGAAACAGTTGACAAAGAGACAAACATCCTATCATCCCCTACACTCCAAAGATTGTAGCGTGTATAGTTTGAGAATTGTCCTTACACATATTATCACTTTAATACACACACACACACACACATATATATATATACATATATATATATATATATATATATATATATATTTCATTATTTTGGGTGGAGTAATTTAAATCTATAATAAACATTTTTATTCATTTGTATCTATATAAATTACTCTATAATCATGTAAAAGTTAACAAGTAATAACAATTGGCTGAGGATACAACTTCCATCGAAACTCAAGAGTATATGAAAAAAAACAACTTTCTATTATTTGAATTTCATCCGGAAATATATTATTCACTCTATTTTCATAATGGGCTGACTTTTTTTCCTGCCTTCTTTCTATGGCGAGTGATACATTCTAATTTTCCCGTTTTAATTGTCACATTTGATTGTTTTTCTTTGTTTTGTTTGTAAAAAAAGCACCGATTTGTATGCTATATATATATATATATATATATATATATATATATATATATATATATATATCATTATTTTGGGCGGGGTACAAAACTTTATTATAGCTATGAAAAAGGGAAGACTGAATTGTTTTGTATCCATGATAAAAAGAAGGAGAGCGGGAAAATATTTAATGATGGGTAAGAAAAAAAATAGATAATGGGGTAGAGTCGCCCTATCAGGTTTCGCCCCCACTTTTCAAAAGCCAAATCGAGGGTTTTTTTCTTCTTTTTAAATATTTTATTATTATAGGGACCGTGGGGAGCAACTAAAATACATAAAATTTTAAAGAGTTTAGGCTCATTACCGTGGGATCCCGATTTCGAATCTGGCTAGATTTAGTCACTCTGATGAGTCGTAGACGACGAAACACGTGTCAGTGAATAACTATATTAAAAAAAAACAATATATATATATATATATATATATATATATATATATATATAAAAGACAATAAGTGTAGAAAATGAAGTAATCAAACTATATATTGGTATATATATATAGACTGATTTATTTAATTAATATGTTGGGGGATAAAGGGGACTCTTTATACCAATATAAAAGACGATTGTTGAAGTTCTATATAACAATTATGGCTGGAGAACTGAATGTTTTTGCTTCAGTTTTTGGACTCACTAATCGCATATTGAAGATCACTGGATATTTACCACCGTACATATTGGACTTTGCTGAGTATTCCCTTTCATTTTACATATACACTTATACTTTTGTTCCAATTTTTATTCGAATGCTTTCAAAAATTGAGTTAACAAGGCAAAATATATATTAGCTTAGATTTTGCTAAATTTTTCCTTTGTAAAAGAGATTTTCTTTGAAACTCCATGTAATAAGCTGCCTTTAACTTTTATTTAGTAGCTTGTGATTTGAATAAAATAGTGTAAATTTAATTTTACATTATCTTGACTGTTTCGATTTTAATAAGACACTGTCGCTGATATTAAGTCTTTTAAATCTGGATTAGGTTATTTGTTCTATATATATATACTTCTGTATTTATATTTTTTCGGAATCTTTCAAGTTTTTTCGACTAGCCAGTACATATCCTGGAAAAGTCACCCATCAAACAAATATTTGTGTTGTTCTCTACCTCGTGTTTCCAATATTGTGAGACAGAGAAGTCTAGCACTTGTTGGTCATATTAGTCGCCATGTTGAACCGACAGGAAAGATCCTACTTTGGACTCATGATGCAAAATAAACAGGTGGTCGTCTATGTGTAACACTGAAATCCATTTTTGAAGAGGAAACTGGTTTGGCAGGTACTGGGCTGGTTGCTGCAATGGCCGGCGATCGGAAATTGAGAGAAAGAGAAAGAGAAAGAGAAAGAGAAAGAGAAAGATAGATAGATAGAGAGATGGAAAGCTAATTAGATAGATAGATAGATAGATAGATAGATAGATGCGTATCAATGTTTACATCTAAATATTAAGAATTTACAAGAAATACTATATTAATAGTTTAATCTTATTCTAATGTGTGTCCTGGATATGACCTTAAACTATATCCAGTGGTGAGGCCCCAGCTTGCGGGCTTTGGGGAGTACGGAGCCACCCTTTAATTGGAATTGCTCCCAGGTCCACTGTGACCCGGAGTGGTAGTACCTTATAGGGGCCCAACTATGGGTTGAATAGAAACCGACTTGAAAACAACAAATATATTCTATTAACAAATTTTTCTTCAAAATCTTTGGATTCGGCATTAAATAACCTGAAAAGAGTGGGTATGCCGTTAAACTAAAACAACCAACCAACGTTATTCTAATGGCAAATGCTCAATATACGAGGAAGTGTGTCGATATATGAAAGTAGTTAAAGAAAAGATCTATTATTTTACTTATTGAAAGCGTTGTGTAAACCAATAAGATTATAATACATTTTTTACTAAATGTTTTCCTCTGAAGAAAAAATCAAAAGTTTTGAAACTCCATGGAATAAAAAAAATAGCTTTATCTTGTCTTCCCTGTGTACGAACAATAACTGTTAAATATTATAACTTCTAAAATGTTAACTTCTCTTCGTTGAAATGAAAAAGGCTGTCACTTTAGTCCACGTACGCAGATCGTGATGTTGAAACAATTTGATCACTTTCGACCTTCTTGAATGAAATTTACACTATATATTAATGTTAATTTCAACTATGTTCTCGCAACGGTACACGTTGGCGAGCGGTTTATTTCTTGTATAATGCTGTCAGAGATAGATTTGTGGTCGGTTTTGAAATATCAGATTGGCATTAATCGTGGTTCCTTGCACCGATGATACCTGAAAGGATAAAACACTGATGTCTGCAGGTAATAAATATGATTATGGTGTTCTATATATATATATATATATATATATATTGTGTACAGAAAGTTGTTAGTTGAGACAGGTCATTGGTACCGTCGGTTTCAAGCCTTATAATAAGGCCCGTTTAAGGTATCCTTATCAAGCTCTCTTCAGCCAATATTCGTCTATCTTATAACCGGAAGTGTGAAGTATATATACCTCGCGAATCCACGTTCAAATCTCGTTTTGAATCGTGGATTCGCGAGGTATATATACTTCACACTTCCGGTTATAAGATAGACGAATATTGGCTGAAGAGAGCTTGATAAGGATACCTTAAACGTGCCTTATTATCGGGCTTGAAACCGACGGTACCAATGACCTGTCTCAACTAACAACTTTCTGTACACAAAATATAAGTACGCTCTTAAAATTTGGATTTTCCTTTTAATTGAGCACTCTGCTGGAATTCTTTTTCCAAAAAAAACTAATCATAATTATATATATATATATATATATATATATATATATATATATATATATATATATATACAAGCCCAAAAACGTTTTCGTGATAGCATCAAGGAGAGTCTGTTGAGCTTTCATATTCCTGTTGAGAGTTGGGAGTCCCTAGCATATGCTCTCAAGCAGTGGAGGACACTGATATACAGGGGTGCAGAACACTTTGAAGCAGCCAGAATAGACCGAGCGAAGCTTACGACAGCATGTAGGAAATGCCAAACCTTGCCGCCCAACCATGGAGATCTCTGGATCTGTAAGGTGTGTGATCGGGCTCTGTCGTCTAAGGAGGGTTTTGTTAATCACACGATGACACAGGTTCCGCTGTTGTTAATTTCATCCAAACCAGTGAACGTTTTCAGTGTCATGTTTGCTTGAGCGTGTGCAATTCGCTGGCAAGGCTAAAATGTCATATTCAGGCGCATGGTCTTTTAGTGACTAGAGGAGTGGCTCTCGTCTAACAAGACGTTGCAATCATCATCATCATCATATATATATATATATATATATATATATATATATATATATATGAATGTATGGTGTGTGTGTATGTATATATCTATCAAGAGTCACCATATGCGTTAGAAAAATTACATCTGCTTCCTTGTCGTTCCTGCATTTGCGTACCTATTTAAAGGAGTGCATTTCATAAAACAATAAACAGGCACGTGTGATGAAACTCAATAAACGAAGACAGCAGTTTAGTAGCGAAAACTCATAAATAAAAACAAAATGGCGGTTCTCATTCTCCCGTCGAAATTTCTGCAATTAACAGACCTGTCAACGAGAGGCGCTATTTAACATCTTTAAATCACCTACGCCTTCATGAACTTCACCTTCCCTTTACCAGGTCTATATTTATTCAAGTTTTAGTAGTTATACTTCCAATCATTTACTGTAATTACAGGCATAAAAAAGGCATAGAGAGAGAATATTGGCAAAGAGAGAGAAAGAGAGAGAAAGAGAAAGAGAGAGAGAGAGATTGTCTTGCTATTACATTAAAGATTATCTAATAGAGAGATCGTATAGTGTATTTTGGATTTAGTCACTGCACGCAGGCATAAAAAGCTGCTGTACTCTCGTAGGCCCTCAAACAATAGATTTAGTTGAACAATAAGCGATTTCACCGACTTCGATGACAATAAATTATGCGGCTTTGAAACATTTCTTGATCATCATATAAGCCCGGGCAATGTCGAATCTCCCTGCAAGTATATATGAAAATAGTGGAAGGATTCCTTCAGTTTTTGACAGACGATGTATGCCCACAAAGCGGTGCCTGCGCGTAGGTTTTTTTTTATTAGGCAGTGCGCAATCTCCAACCACACCTCCCCTGAGTCGACATTGTAAAATATCAGTTGCAACATAAACATAATTAAGCTCGATTTTAGCTCTGTTGAGCGAGCTTCGAAACAGGTCAGTGACACATTCATTTTTATTTTTTAATTTCAGAATCTAAAATAAATAATGTTTTCGAACAAGTTTAAATTTAGTCTTTACATAGCCATAATAAAATTTTGTACCCCGCAAAAAAATATTTGCACTCACACACAAACACACACACACACGCATGCATTAGATTAAATAGATGTTCTCTTTGAATATTAAGTAGACAATTGTTGTACTAGTAATATTCTTACAAACAGACATAATTGCTTATATAAACTGCTTCAATCTATAACATTATATATATATATATATATATATATATATATGTGTGTGTGTGTGTGTGTGTGTATAGTAAGTTATAAAATGTATATGGCGATTAAGCTACACTGAATATTCATCGTTTCATCCACTTTAGGATTCTTCAGGCTTATGCACATAAGCCTGAAGAATCCTAAAGTAGATGAAACACGGAATATTCAGTGTAGCTTAATCGCCATATACATTTTATAACTTAATAACTAGCTCTTCCTACGTATTGAGCACTTTTGAAGTAAATACGCATAAATCTATACTTTCGTATATTAATTTTATGTGATTAAATTAAGTTTTACATATATATATATATATATATATATATATATATATATACAAACTGCGTTAATAGCTTTATTGCAGCTTAGTATAATATCAATATTTCACTAAATGTACGCCACAAAAAAAAAAAAACGAAAATTGTATCATCAAATGATTGTGTAACGGTTAGTTATTTCCCAATATTTTATTCAAATGCATTCGATATTCACGAGGTTATGACATTTCATTTATTATCAAATAATTTATACTGTCCATCGCTTTAGTGTAGTTCTTTTAAATTATCAAAAAAGGGCGATTAACGGTTATCGAACAGGACAGGATTTTTGCTGGACTCGCAGGAAGATTGTTCATCAATGGTTTTTTGGTATGGAACTGGAAAGGGACCCAAGAACTTTGGCTTCATTCGTAAGCAATCCCAACACCAAATCCAGAAAGGAAAGGGGCACCAAGAGAAACATTTCACATCGTGATATTCGGACGTTTCGTAAGAAAGTCAACTGAAACAAAAACAGCACCACTGCTTCAATTTTTATAAGAGCTGGAATCGCTCTAAGACCCAGGTAGCCCCGATGTTATGTGTCGGATTAGATGGCAGGGAACATTAAAACTATTCCAAGGCCTCCACTGAGCAAACAACATAGGGGAAAACAGAGGGCTTGGGCAGAGAATTACATGAAAATGAATTGCCAACGTGTTCTATTTACGTGTTCTATTTACGTGTTCTATTTACGTGTTCTATTTACAGATGAGACTCGTGCTTCTCTTGACGGCCCAGAAAGATGGGCCTAAATTTGGAACACGAACGGAAATCCAACCACTTACAGATTTCATTGCCAACAAGAAGGTGGAGGTATCCTGTTCTGGGCGGGAATCATTAGGTATCAGTTGGTTGGACCATTCTGAGTTCCAGAGGATGTAAACTTACCAGCAATGCGTACTCTGCCTTTTTGGATAAACATCGTCACCTACCATTGCCACGTCGCTTTCAGATGATTTTATGCGTGACAATGTACCAATCGATTCTGCTTTGGACGCTGCAGATTACCTTGAATCTATGGCCTTCTTTGGAGAAACCCTCATAAGCTGGCCACCGTGTTCTCAAGATTACCTCTGAGATGGGTATATATGCTGATGACACCACACTCTATAGCAGGCACGACAGGAAAACAAACGAACATATATCTAAAATAATGGCAGAAACACTAGAGGATGACCTCCAATCAGTAGTGGAATGGGGACAAAAATGGATGGTAACGTTCAATGCCACCAAGACAAAACTGGTTTCATTCAATAATTACAAGAACCCTTCTCTACCACCTATAGCAATGGCCAACGACTCTTTATCTGAGAGTACGTCTCTCAAGCTCCTTGGCCTAACGTTCACAGGAAACATGAGTTGGAACAATTACATCAAGGGCATTGCCAGGGCCGCTGCAAGGAAGGTGGGCTCTCTCTACCGTGCTAGAAAACTTCTAACACCCGAAAGTATCCTGTACCTCTATAAGGCCACTATTCGCCCATGTATGGAGTATTGCTGTCATATTTGGGCCGGTGCATCGGCTACTAGTCTCTCGCTCCTTGACAGGGTTCAAAAGAGAGTCGCAAATCTGATAGGCCCTAAACTGGCATCTAAACTTCAGCCTCTGTCCCATCGTCGAAACATTGCATCCCTCTGCCTGTTCTACAAGTATTATAATGGTGAATGCTCTGAAGAACTGCAAGCACTTGTGCCCCCACGACGTGAACACCCTCGACAGACCCGACAAGCTGCAAATTCCCACCCCCACACTGTAGAGACTCCTAGATGTAAAAGATCTTTCTACTCCAGTAGTTTCTTCCCCAGAACTGCTAGACTTTGGAATTCCATTCCAGGTTACTGCTTCCCCAACTGTACTGACATGCATAAGTTCAAGTGCAACGTGAACCAACATCTCGCTGCCCTAATCCCTACATAGTACCCCAGTAGATGTTTCCTCTGATAGTAGCCCCCTACACCAAAGTGGCAATGTGCCTTGTTTGGGGTGAAAATGTAATTAAAAAAAAAAAAAAAAAAAAATTTAACACCATCTTTAGTCAATATTGAAACTACGTGTTTATGAGGGAGGAGCGCAATTTACTTCAAAGGATGCCCTTTGGAGGAATCTAGTTGATGTTGCTAGAACCATAACTAGTTTTCATATCAAACAATTGATTCTTTGTTGGACAAAAGGTTTTAAGTTATTTTTTTAAAAAAATGATGGATGCGTCGATAAATAATTAATTCATTTGAGGCTGAGCACCTAAGATGTGCTTTTGTGTATTATATTTTAAAAGAAAAATATAAGAAAAAGTAATGTTTTGGGGATTAGAAATTATATTTTTCACCTAATACAACCTTTTAAGAGACCTGCAAGAAAGCGATGTAAAGTGGAAATTTCTTAATAAAGAATAAAATGACATAAATTTGCGCATATGGTATGAATTCGAATAAGATTTTGGGAAATAACTAACCTTAAAGCAGTCATTTGATTATACAATTGCTTTTTTCCTGAAATATTGATATTTTATTAATCTGCAATGAGGCGGTTGACGCAGTATATATATATATATATATATATATATATATATATATATATATATATATATATATATATATGTAATATAAATATATACGTATAAAATATATATGTATATATATGTATATATATGTATATACATATATATTATATATATATATATATATATATATATATATATATTTTATACGTATATTACGTATATATTTATATTTCTACATATACAGGATGAGCCAAAATAGTTTAATTAACAAGGATATTCACGTTTCGCAAAGCTGGTAATCCAGCGCACAACCAAGCTCAGACATTAACCTTTGATCTTGACCTTGAAAAATAGTGTGCATATCACTAGGTCAGAGACCATCATCATGTCAGTTTTGGTCATGATCGGTTCAATGGAGTGAAATGTAGGATATATATATATATATATATATATATATATATATATATATATATGCTATCACAATGACCTCTACCTGAAAAATGGTGGGCATCATTCCGAGGTTGAGGAACATCCTCATACTACGGTTTCCTTATGATTCCTCCAGCTGTGTGCGTTGTTGGAGAGTATATACACAAATATGCTATAACCTTGACCTTTGACAGTAACATTGAAAAATGGTGTGCACTATCCCAAGGGGGCAATCCTCATTCCAGGTTTGGCCATAATCCATCAAGTGGTGTGGATTTAAGTAGAGTTTTACACACCGACACACACACACATACACATACATAAACGCTACTACTTAATATATATATATATATATATATATATATATATATATATATATATATATATGAATAAAAAATCAATACGAAAAATATATGAATGTTTATATCTTTTCTGTATTTATTTCCTGTGTGTTGACGTGTAGGAATACAAAAAGTCTTTTGAAAAAAAACAAGAATGTTTCCTTAAAAAGCACATATTTTTTCGACCGATCCTTCGATCTTCTTCAGTGTGAGGAATATATACATATATATATATATATATATATATATATATATATATATATATATATATATATATATATATATATATATGGGAGGGTAGAAGATATTTGTACGTATACCAGATCTCAATATATATTTAAAGATCACGTATAAATACAACTATATGTAATAAGACAGTGCTGTCCATCTACTTTTGTCTCACAGTATACATGCATGCATACTTAAATCTACATACGTATCGAGCACTGTCTGAGTAAATACTGAAAAAGGTACGTAAAACGTGATGTAAATACTTAAGTATATATATGAGATATTTTCAATAAGTTCCACACATTTTTCTACAAACAATTAAAATTGTTGCAGACTCCTCAAAATTCAGTGTGCAATTGCTATGCATCTTATGAGATGACGACCATTTTTTATGAGTTTAGCTTCTGATAGACACTTAGAGCAGGAATTGGAATACACACTACTATAGTGTGATTTTCACAGTTGATTATTTCAAAAATGCAATCTGGACGTACGGACACTTTAGAAGAATGATATGCGATAAAATTCTGTGTAAATCTTGGAAACATGCAACAGAAACGTATGGAGTAATTCTGACTGCCTTTGGACAATCTTCCCTTAATCAAGCGTCAGTGTTTTCGATTTAAAGATAACAAAGTGTCAGTGAAGGATGATGAAAAGTAAGCAAGACAGACAACCAGAGTTGAATTGCCATTCACCAACTCAGTGCCTATCGTAGCCTATTTGATCACGATGAGCATCAAGTAGTTCCTTACCCTCCATTTAGGCCGGAATTTCTATTTGTGACTTTTGCTTATTCCCTAATTTTAAGGAACACGTTTGAAGCTGTCGTTAAGAAACAATTGAGGAGATGAAAGAGGCTGTGACTAGGATCAAAGAGGATAAAAGCCAAGTACGTCCAAGAATGGAATACTGTTGCCATATATGGGCAAGAGCTGCTAAAAACAGCCTATCCTGCCTTGACAGAGTACAAAATAGACTTCGTGGCTTAGTGGGGGATGCCCTTTTCTCTACCCTGCAACCTCTCTCCCACAGAAGAGACGTTGCGAGCCTATCCTTGTTTTATCATTATTTCCATGGCAGGTGATCGTCTGAACTCCAATCTCTGGCCCCCCCTCGCCAATCTTTCACGGAAAACACCCATCTAGCTGAATCCACTGTGAAAAATTTCCCCCACTCTATATCTGTGCCTAAATCAAACCGCGGATTCCATGAACAAAGCTTCTTTCTTAGAACTGCATGCCTGTGGAACTCTGTTCCGTCTGCCTGCTTCCCACCGGACTACAACTTGGATGTCTTCAAGTCCAATGTTAACAAATTCCTAATGAACCGCCCCTTTAAGTAAACACTTCATCAAATCTCCACACTAACGTACTGTACTTGCAATAACCCTTATCCCTGAGTGGCTTCCGGGCCTTGATAAGTGGTGATCACTGTGTAAAAGAAAAAAAAAACGCTCACGGAAGAGGACTTTCATGTGAGCTTCCAGGAATTGTTGGAACGGTACAAGTACATTGCAGCCGGAGAAGATTACTTCGAAGCGCATTAAAATTTCATGTGTGTACTATCAATAAACGTGGCATACGTAAAAAATCTACAAACGTATTGAAGGCACACATAAGATTTAATTATGTTATATAATATAAAATTTTTAACAAAGAACAATTAATAAAGATAAGAACATCTCTACACTGTTAAGAGCAGCAAGCAGATGAATTAAAGATGGAGAATAAAAGTTATACATAACTTTATTCTATCATCAGAACAATAGAGAAAATAAATTTGTTATTTATTTATATTCCCTTTTATTTGTTTTTATTGTTCTCCTCATAAAATATTGATATATATATATATATACATTTATTATCCACGTTTCCTTTAATTCATAAGTCTTTACATTTTATGTTGATTATATATATATATATATATATCATCATCATCATCATCATCAGCATGTAGTTCGTCAGTCTTGAAAATGACTAGTCGGGGTCTCAGTGCTTTATCCCACGGTGTTGGCGTAGTCTGTCTCCATTGCCACAAGACTTTCCACCTTGACTCCAAACTCGCTTGCGCAGTTTAGGTGCAGTATCTGTTGCGCATCAGATAGACACCCACTGAACCTCCAATGCCCATGTCCAGTGAAGCGAACCTGCGGCGACTGGCAGCAGAGGAGGCCACAGCTTCTGGCCGAAAGTAATCTAAGTGATTAGTAATAATATATATATAAACGCACACACACATACGCACACACGCACACACTCACGCACATTTTTGCTAGATTTAACTATTTAGATAGAAAAGTGTACTGACTCAGCTATTTCTCAAATTGGTCATCGTTGTTTTAAACAACTGAAATAACAGGAATTCGATATACTTTTAAAAAAGTGTATTAGAAAAAAATAACTTATGTCAGGGAAAGGCTGTAAATAAAAGGATTACAAGATGGCGTATCTCATTTTCCCGCTGAAATCTATGCAATTAACAAAGCTGTCATCGAGAGGCGTCGATTTTTATGTTGAAACCAAACGTTTTTAATTACAATTTTATTGGATTTGAATTCACTGGAGCTAAACGAGATTTAATCCGATACTGTTGAATAGACTAGCAAACATACCTTGTTGCATTCACGCAGGGACAGTTTTACAAACGGGAAGAATAGGTAGATAATTTTGACCAATGTTTCTATATAACTATACACAATATATATATATATATATATATATATATATATATATATATATATATTGTGTATATATATATATTGTGTGTATATATATATGCACAATATATATGTGTGTATATATATGTATACTCTGCATATATAGAGTATGTTTCATATATAGAGTCTGTTTATTATAAACACATTATTGTTTACATATATGCCTACATGTTTCAATGGAGTCCCGATACAGACCCAAAAAAGAATGGAAATCTGAATTCGATCGATGCCTTTTTGGTCTAATGAAGTGTTATACATGGAGTGGGACTCATTGAAACATATATGTGCATATGCAATAACTACTGCTTGTATAATAAACTTACTATATACCAGCTCTGCCTTGCATCGACCACTCTTTAATAATCACGCGAGTTTCATGGGATTTACAGCTAGAAACCCAATCGATGACATCGATATATATACATATATATATATATATATATATATATATATATATATATATATATATATATATATATATATATATACAGTCTCTCTCCTCTCTCTCTCTCTCTCTATATATATATATATATATATATATATATATAAAAAATAATGTCTTTCTCCCTCTCTCTCTCTATCTTTATATATATATATATATATATTTAAAACATTATCGACATACAAAACTCCCCCCACCTTCCCTCCTTGTTCCCTTCCTCTCTTCCTCTCCCGCCCTCCTCGCAATCCCTCTCTGACCTCATGCACTCTTCCACTCTTTCATCCCAAAATAGCGAACATTTCTGTAAAAGTCTGAGGACGCTACAGACGGCCCAAAAAATGGCAGTGTAGCCGAAACAATAATGTAACTTAACAGAAAGATACGGTAATAAAAAATAAAAAGCATATTGGCTGTACATCAGTATTGAGCACTTTTTTCAGTTTTTATTAATTACCAATTCTAATATATATATATATATATATATATATGGTTTTAAATAAAATGGTAGGCGGCAGTTTCTCGAGAGCTCTTTCGGCTATCATCTCTTCAGGAGCAAATCGATAGCAATCTAAATAATATTGTGGCGAAAATAAAGAGTTCTATAGGGGAACTTATTTAATGTGCCAACGTACGGGGGCATTAATTAAATTTATTTACGTTTAAAAAAAACATTAAAAATGTTGGCACAACGAGGGAGAAAAAAAAAAAAAAAAAAAAAAAAAAAAAAAAAGCGGGAGAAAAAATTCAAAGTTCCCCAAAGAGAAACAATGCGTTAGATGTTTCTTTTTGCCGGCACAAAGAAGGTTGACGCACCGCAATAGAGACAGCCTCCAAAATCTTTAAATGATTTTTGGAGTCCGCTCTATGTAGCACCTCGAACCAATCTATTTTATATCTATCGGCACAGCATGGGTTGTCAACCAAATGCTGGCCAATAGCAGAGTCCAAGGCTGCAGAAGGAGGGAGACCTCCGAACCCCATCCTCCCTTGTCTGATCTTCGATGGAACATGCTGGTTTATACGAGTCAAAAGGTGCAAGGATGTTCGCCCAACATAACCAGCATCGCACTGGCATTTAAACTGATATACAATATTACTATTTTGAATGTAAGGCAAACTATCCTTGCGGAAAGACGGAAAAGCAGATCTCGTAGTATATACCACACGCAAGGTCACCGAATTGAAGCAATCGTAAATACTTCTTCGAATCTTTTTTGAAATTATATTACTCCCCTCCCCTATCCACGGTAATTTCAAATAAACCGGGCATTTCAAGGGTCCAAACTTTTTAGGGGATTTAAAATCCGCAACCTTTTTGAAAATACAATCATCAATAAGGTCAACAGGATAACCATTATTGATGAATATTTCCCTGATCTTATCGAGTTCGACATCCAATCTGTTAGGCGAACAAATCATGAGGGCTCTATGTACCAAAGTATTAATTAAACCGACCTTACGTGATTTAGGTACAAAAGACAACCAGTTCACATATAGTCCAGTAAATGTCGGCTTTCTATAAATTGTAGTGAGAAAGCCCCCCCCCTTGAGCGTTCGACAAGAACGTCCAAGAAAGGAAGCGAATTGTCCTTCTCACTTTCCATAGTGAACTTGAGAGCCCCATGTAAAGAATTCAGCCTATTAAAAAATGTCGACGCATCACTTTGCGAAGGAAAAATAGCAAAAGTGTCGTCAACATATCTGAAATATGCAGTGGGTTTAGATGTAGAATGAAACATAACGGATTCATAATACCCGACGAAAATATCCGCTAAAGTTGGGGCCAACGGACTCCCCATTGAAACCCCGTCAACCTGACAGTACATAATATCACAAAAACTAAATTCCACGGATTTCGTACACATTAAAATGAGTTCAATAAGAATCTCTTTAGAAAACCGTGGAGCAGTCAGGTGACCATCATATAAAGCGTCGGTACATATGCGTATAGTCTCATCCAACGGTATGTTGGTGAAAAGATTAGAGACATCAAATGAACACATGAACGACGTCTCTGCATTAGAATCCAACCCACGTACACAATCAACGAACCGAAAGGAATCTGGGATACAATGCGTGGTGTATAGCTCACGCACAGGTTGCAGAATTTCTACAAGCCACTGAGCCAAAGAATGTTGTGCTGAACCAACCATTGATAAAATGGGTCTCAGTGGAACACCTTGCTTGTGGATTTTAGGGAGACCATACATTCTGGGACGCTGTGACCCAGAGGGCCTGATCCTGTCATAGACATCCTTGCAAAACACCTTCTTTTTAAATAATGCAAGTAAACGTCTCTGCATTTTAGCCTCGTTCTTGCAAGTATTATCCGTCACCTCGACAGCGCCGAGTTTACGGAATTTCGAACTATCATTGAGAATCACTGCCATTTTCTCAACGTAGTCGGATTTATCCAAAATCACCACTCCTGCACCTTTGTCTGGTTTACACATATAAATATCGGTGTTAGATTTTAACGCTTTCATCGTTTTAAATTGCGTTATATTCCAGACAAAGTCGCTATGATCAACAGGAATGTTACTATATCGGTGAGCTAAGGCAACTAAATTGGATTTCATCCCAACAATTTTTTCTGGGGAATTAGGCACATTATGTCTAAGTTGAGAGAACAAAACTTCAAAGGCAGAAAGTGTTCTCTCTTTATTTAAACTCGTGGGGGGAATACAAAAATCTAAGCCCCTAGACAAAACTTTATTTTCAATTTCTGTAAGGACCGTTTTTGAAAAATTGAAAATATGTTTGCTTCCATTAGTGGGTTCACACCCATATCTTCTGCGAACCATAAGAGCAAGGTGTTTACTATTATCTTTGGAAGCATTTTGCCTAGCAAACTGATCACCGATAGATAAATATTTGCAAAAACGGAAAAAATCACAAAAGGACAGGAACCCCTTAACTACGGACCAAAGTTGATGACGATTACTAATGTACGTCTCAAGGTTCTCCATCAACTTATTCAACGTATATACCACGTAGTGGTATATACTACGAGATCTGCTTTTCCGTCTTTCCGCAAGGATAGTTTGCCTTACATTCAAAATAGTAATATTGTATATCAGTTTAAATGCCAGTGCGATGCTGGTTATGTTGGGCGAACATCCTTGCACCTTTTGACTCGTATAAACCAGCATGTTCCATCGAAGATCAGACAAGGGAGGATGGGGTTCGGAGGTCTCCCTCCTTCTGCAGCCTTGGACTCTGCTATTGGCCAGCATTTGGTTGACAACCCATGCTGTGCCGATAGATATAAAATAGATTGGTTCGAGGTGCTACATAGAGCGGACTCCAAAAATCATTTAAAGATTTTGGAGGCTGTCTCTATTGCGGTGCGTCAACCTTCTTTGTGCCGGCAAAAAGAAACATCTAACGCATTGTTTCTCTTTGGGGAACTTTGAATTTTTTCTCCCGCTTTTTTTTTTTTTTTTTTTTTTTTTTCTCCCTCGTTGTGCCAACATTTTTAATGGTTTTTTTAAACGTAAATAAATTTAATTAATGCCCCCGTACGTTGGCACATTAAATAAGTTCCCCTATAGAACTCTTTATTTTCGCCACAATATTATTTAGATTGCTATCGATTTGCTCCTGAAGAGATGATAGCCGAAAGAGCTCTCGAGAAACTGCCGCCTACCATTTTATTTAAAACCATATATAAATTCTGTACCTCTAAACATTTATTTAAATATTTACGGAAGAGGTATACACACCAACAAATAGAATTGTGTAATAATATTGTAAGATTAAGGAGTAGAATTAGATCTACCAATCTCTCCTTAGCTTTTTTGCGTTCCTGTCTGCAACAAGATGTAGCCCCAGCTTACATTAGTAAACGTATTGCTGCATCTAAAGTGAAGCCAAGTTTGTCTATGGAGCGTGCGTTTATACGTGACGATATGAATAAGTTGATGGAGAACCTTGAGACGTACATTAGTAATCGTCATCAACTTTGGTCCGTAGTTAAGGGGTTCCTGTCCTTTTGTGATTTTTTCCGTTTTTGCAAATATTTATCTATCGGTGATCAGTTTGCTAGGCAAAATGCTTCCAAAGATAATAGTAAACACCTTGCTCTTCTGGTTCGCAGAAGATATGGGTGTGAACCCACTAATGGAAGCAAACATATTTTCAATTTTTCAAAAACGGTCCTTACAGAAATTGAAAATAAAGTTTTGTCTAGGGGCTTAGATTTTTGTATTCCCCCCACGAGTTTAAATAAAGAGAGAACACTTTCTGCCTTTGAAGTTTTGTTCTCTCAACTTAGACATAATGTGCCTAATTCCCCAGAAAAAATTGTTGGGATGAAATCCAATTTAGTTGCCTTAGCTCACCGATATAGTAACATTCCTGTTGATCATAGCGACTTTGTCTGGAATATAACGCAATTTAAAACGATGAAAGCGTTAAAATCTAACACCGATATTTATATGTGTAAACCAGACAAAGGTGCAGGAGTGGTGATTTTGGATAAATCCGACTACGTTGAGAAAATGGCAGTGATTCTCAATGATAGTTCGAAATTCCGTAAACTCGGCGCTGTCGAGGTGACGGATAATACTTGCAAGAACGAGGCTAAAATGCAGAGACGTTTACTTGCATTATTTAAAAAGAAGGTGTTTTGCAAGGATGTCTATGACAGGATCAGGCCCTCTGGGTCACAGCGTCCCAGAATGTATGGTCTCCCTAAAATCCACAAGCAAGGTGTTCCACTGAGACCCATTTTATCAATGGTTGGTTCAGCACAACATTCTTTGGCTCAGTGGCTTGTAGAAATTCTGCAACCTGTGCGTGAGCTATACACCACGCATTGTATCCCAGATTCCTTTCGGTTCGTTGATTGTGTACGTGGGTTGGATTCTAATGCAGAGACGTCGTTCATGTGTTCATTTGATGTCTCTAGTCTTTTCACCAACATACCGTTGGATGAGACTATACGCATATGTACCGACGCTTTATATGATGGTCACCTGACTGCTCCACGGTTTTCTAAAGAGATTCTTATTGAACTCATTTTAATGTGTACGAAATCCGTGGAATTTAGTTTTTGTGATATTATGTACTGTCAGGTTGACGGGGTTTCAATGGGGAGTCCGTTGGCCCCAACTTTAGCGGATATTTTCGTCGGGTATTATGAATCCGTTATGTTTCATTCTATATCTAAACCCACTGCATATTTCAGATATGTTGACGACACTTTTGCTATTTTTCCTTCGCAAAGTGATGCGTCGACATTTTTTAATAGGCTGAATTCTTTACATGGGGCTCTCAAGTTCACTATGGAAAGTGAGAAGGACAATTCGCTTCCTTTCTTGGACGTTCTTGTCGAACGCTCAAGGGGGGGCTTTCTCACTACAATTTATAGAAAGCCGACATTTACTGGACTATATGTGAACTGGTTGTCTTTTGTACCTAAATCACGTAAGGTCGGTTTAATTAATACTTTGGTACATAGAGCCCTCATGATTTGTTCGCCTAACAGATTGGATGTCGAACTCGATAAGATCAGGGAAATATTCATCAATAATGGTTATCCTGTTGACCTTATTGATGATTGTATTTTCAAAAAGGTTGCGGATTTTAAATCCCCTAAAAAGTTTGGACCCTTGAAATGCCCGGTTTATTTGAAATTACCGTGGATAGGGGAGGGGAGTAATATAATTTCAAAAAAGATTCGAAGAAGTATTTACGATTGCTTCAATTCGGTGACCTTGCGTGTGGTATATACTACGAGATCTGCTTTTCCGTCTTTCCGCAAGGATAGTTTGCCTTACATTCAAAATAGTAATATTGTATATCAGTTTAAATGCCAGTGCGATGCTGGTTATGTTGGGCGAACATCCTTGCACCTTTTGACTCGTATAAACCAGCATGTTCCATCGAAGATCAGACAAGGGAGGATGGGGTTCGGAGGTCTCCCTCCTTCTGCAGCCTTGGACTCTGCTATTGGCCAGCATTTGGTTGACAACCCATGCTGTGCCGATAGATATAAAATAGATTGGTTCGAGGTGCTACATAGAGCGGACTCCAAAAATCATTTAAAGATTTTGGAGGCTGTCTCTATTGCGGTGCGTCAACCTTCTTTGTGCCGGCAAAAAGAAACATCTAACGCATTGTTTCTCTTTGGGGAACTTTGAATTTTTTCTCCCGCTTTTTTTTTTTTTTTTTTTTTTTTTTTTCTCCCTCGTTGTGCCAACATTTTTAATGGTTTTTTTAAACGTAAATAAATTTAATTAATGCCCCCGTACGTTGGCACATTAAATAAGTTCCCCTATAGAACTCTTTATTTTCGCCACAATATTATTTAGATTGCTATCGATTTGCTCCTGAAGAGATGATAGCCGAAAGAGCTCTCGAGAAACTGCCGCCTACCATTTTATTTAAAACCATATATAAATTCTGTACCTCTAAACATTTATTTATATATATATATATATATATATATATATATGTATATATATATATATATATATATGTGTGTGTGTGTGTGTGTGTGTGTATTGATTCAAATTAAATAAACGTTTCTCTATAGTATTCACGCTCTTACGATGTATATATATATATATATATATATATATATATATATATATATATATATATATACATCGTAAGGGCGTGAATACTATAGAGAAACGTTGATTTAATTTGAATCAAGTAAAATGCGCATGGTCTCTAACTTTACAACATGGAGAAAACGGTGAAAAAAAGAAAAACATCAACATACTGAGGATGGAGTTTAGCTCTGAAATATAGTTATAATATTACTTTCAAACAAGTAATTTTTTTCCTTATATTACGTTTTTCCTTATATTACGTCTTTCTAGCGAAGTTGGTGCGTAATATATATATATATATATATATATATATATATATATATATATATATATATATATATATATATATATATATATACGTATTATAATGGTATGCAGGTTGCTTGAAAAACTGTCTGACTTATGCATAAAGTAAGTATTAGAAGGTTATCACAATGTAAAGAATTGACTGTTGTCGGTGTTGAGAAAGTAAGACCAAAACCAGGTATATATTTAAATCTATAAACATACACACATATATATATATATATATATATATATATATATATATATATATATATGTAATGATTATTTGTGCAATAATATGCTTTACTTAAAAAGTAAAACTTCTACACATGAAGCACTATATATTTCGAGGGAAATCCTCTTTCTCAAATGGCCGGTGCTTCACAATTTTAAAGAGAAATTATGAACAGGGACGCAGCAATTACGTCAGCCGTAAATGAAATAAATTTATTTATTTTATATTTAAAGTCGATTACGGATTACTCTGTTATTTATTTAAATTTTAATTTATGTATTTTAATTTTTTTTTTATTTTGTTTCAAATGGCTTTCCTGTTCATTACTTTTTGTATTCCGATTTTTATTATTATTTTATATTCTTCTTAACTTGTCTCGCAAGAAATGTAAAGAATGGTATGTTGTCGGTGTTCAGAAAGGAAGACTAAAACCAGGTATATATTTAAATCTATGAACATAAACATATATATTTATGTAATGATTATTTTTACAATAATATGCTTTACTTGAAAAGTAAAACTTCTGCACATAAAGCACTATATATTTCGAGGGAAATCCTCTTTCTCAAATCACCGGTGCTTCAAATTTTTTGATAGAAATTATGAACAGGGACGCAGAAATTATGTCAGCTGTAAATGAAATAGATTTATTCATTTTTATATTCAAAGTCGGTTACGGATTACTCTGTTATTTATTTAAATTTTAATTTATGTATTTTAATTTATTTGAATTATTTTTGTTTATATGGCTTTCTTGTTCATTACTTTTTTGTTTTACGATTTTTATTATTATTTTATATGCTTCTTAACTTGTCTCGCAAGAAATGTAATCTGCAAATTGCATTCACAGATGCATACGTACAGACACAGACATTAACACATATAAACACGTGCACACACACACGTATATATATACATCTCTCTATATATACACACACACGCATATATATAGATATATATATAAATATATATATATATATATATATATTACTTGCATATACATATATTGGTCTTGGATATGACCTTTAACTATATCCGATGGTGAGGCCCCAGCTTGCGGGCTTTGGCATGTGTGGAGCCACCCTTTAATTGCTACGCGCCAATGCACACTCTGACCCGGAGTTGTTGTACCTGTTAGGTTCCCAAGTATGTGTTAAATAGAAACAGATATGAAAAAAATAAATATATTCTATTATTTTTTTTTTCAAAATAACTAGATTTGGCATTAAATAACCTGAAAAGGGTTGATATGTCGTAAAACAAAACAACTAACCAACCAAATATACATATATTATATTTAAAAATCTGAACTGTAAGTTCAAACTCTCAACTTAAACTTAGTGTCTCTTCTAAACTATTTCATTACGCCATTGGTACATAGGTCCACGGTTTCCAGCAATAAATCATTTTCATTATTTTTTTTAAATTTAATTGGAATTCATTATTGAGATGAGTATCATTTATTCATTTTTATTTATTGCGGACTATTATCCTCATCTTTTCTGAGTTGTTTCACGACGTTCCGGCCAACTAGTCCTCTGGCCTTCGTCAGGTCGTAACCGCAACGGGATAGGAACTCTGGATCTACTGATTCCACCCATTGCAATTACTGCGCTCCGTAGTTGTTGTCGTCTCACAATGTCTTGGCCAAGTAAGCCACTGACCGGCTTTGGGTAGGATTGAAACCGCTATCTTCAGACAATTCTCACCTGGAACCGTAGATATTCAACGTCATGAAACAACTAAGGAAAGATTAGGATAATAGTTCGCAGTAAACCGTTATCCTCATTAAACTTCGTACAGCCTCACTTTCTAAAATCGGACAGCGTGACATAGAAGAAAAATAAACTTTCTAGATTTACCGCCGGAAAATATATCTATATTCGAAAATGTAAAAAAAAAATAATTAAATTTTAATAAATAGATATATTATCAAAATAAGTTTTCACTTATCTGGAGTTTTCAACCGTTAAATTTAATATCCTGAATATCAAGTGCTCCTGAAACAGTGAATTGCCTCTTTATATATATATATATATATATATATATATATATATATATATATATATATATATATATATATATATATATTGGACGATGTCAAAACATCGTAAATTCACTACTCGAAAAACAGCCGCCGATTAGCGTAATGGTTAGAAGCCTTGCCTGGCTTTTGGTAGTTGTTTGTCTAGCTGCACTGATGGGATGTGATACAGCGAAACAGTACTGTATATGGGTGACTATAATCCCCCTTATCTTGAATTGTACATATTGATAAGTGATACACGAATTACCATTAGCTTATTAAGCAATGCTCTTTGTGTAAAAAAACATCGAGCTTAGGTATTTCGGACGATGTCACAGCATCGTTAATTCACTACTCGCACAGCAACCGCCGATTAGCGTAATGGTTAGAAATCTTGACTCTCTTATGTGTGGTATGGGTTCGATCCTGGCTTGAGGTAATTGCTTCTCTAGCCGTACTGATGTGCCTAGGTACAGCGAAATATTAATTTATGTGGATGACTATATATATATATATATATATATATATATATATATATATATATATATATATATATAAATTTAAAATGGTTAAGGATAACAAAATGCTCGAGGAGTCGCATGCTCTGTGTTTTATTCAAAATACTGTTTTCCAAGGTTAAGTATAGCCCTTCGGCATCTAGCTATTTAGGACAGAAACATGAAATCGTTTAGTCACCTTCTTTTTTCACTGTTTTCATTAGAAACTTTGTTGTAGGATGTTTTTATAATTGTGTCGTATTATAGTTTTTTTTCCGGATGATGTTAGGTCATCAGAAGAGAACATGATCTATTTCAGGGCCAACCTCACCGCAGCTTGTTATGCGTACCGTTCTCTCTGGCGGAAGTGAGCCCAATATTATCTTAATACTTCTTCTTGTTCAAATCAATGAACAATGAACGATTCATTATGAATTGGTTTCTATTTAGGTTATCCGATCTATGTGTTGCGTGTCAAATTTAGAGTGTAACGGTTTCATGTTACTCATGCGTAAACGTTAAGACACGTTTCTATCGAGAAATAAAAAAAATACTGAAATAAATAATGGAATAAATGGTGTGTGTGTGTGTGTGTTGTGTGTGTGTGTGTTATATTTGAAGTGATCAACAGAAACAGAAGCTAGAGAATCTGGTAAAAGGCGCCAATTTCGAGTCCCTTTTGTTCGAATTCGAAACCGAGGGTGCAACTGTTTTATTATCTGAAATGCATTTAAAAATAACGATTTAGAAATGTGTTTGTGCGTTTGTAGCGTCTGTGTTTGTAAGGATATACAACTTCGAATATAAAATATTTAAAATATAGACGAACAATCGAATTCCATTTCTTAATTTGTATCAGTGTTTCTTGACAAAAAATATCGTGGGACCTGCTTTTAAGTGAGACATATGTGTTTCTGTATGCGTGTGTGTGTGTATGTCTGTCTGTGTGTGTATAGATATTTTGCTATTAGCTACTGTACACTAATTAACTGTTATCCTCGAGCTGTCTCCGGACCTTCGTAAATTGTTACACTTTTGTAAGTAAAAAAAAATTATATATATATATATATATATATATATATATATATATATATATATATATATATATATATATATATATACAGGGTGTCCGTAAAGGTACTATACAGTCTTACAAGTTACTATACAGACACCCTGTAATATATTAACAGTACAGTAAAATATTGTATAAAAATATTTATTTGTAACAAAAGAAATAAAAAGAAATAACACCTTTATGTTCATAAAAATCTCAGAAAATACACGTGTTACACCCGAAAAGACTGTAACAATCAAGGCAAACAATTTCTATGACAAATATTCAAATTGGAGGCCTTCAGCTCCAATACATTCTCGACACCTTTGCGCTCTTCCAAAGTTAGCTTGCCTTGCATGCTTGATTAAATAAACCTGTAAAAAAGATAAATATTAACTATTAATACAAATATAATACAATAAAACAATAAGACTCTATAGTAACTTTACGAACACCCTGTATATATACACACACATCATAGACAGCATTTTGCTAAATCGTATTTGTGTTTATAGCAGAATGCATATATTAGGAGAAAGGAAATCAGAATGGTTACGCTTCAATGAGATGGAGTAAATATTTGAGGGGCGTCCGAAAATGAATGCCTTCTTTTTTTTACCTCGACTGGAATTTAAAAGGATTGCACATTGCATTGTTAAGATAACTGAATTGAGGTATTCATGACCTGACATTTTCACTTCTTTGTTGCAGATATTGGCGATTTGAGACTCTAAGAAACCAATCTCTGCCATGGACGGGTATCAGAACCGGAGATGCGTCATTTAATTCCAGAAAAATGTGCATTAAGAATGGTGGTTATTAAATAGAAACGCAAACTCTGGCGCGCAAAACGTCACTGGTTTTAATCATACCATTCCAGTTTTCGTAGCACGTCGACATCTTGAGTAAAAAATTAGGAAGCTTGATTCTAAAATGACCGTACATGCAGAACCATCGTTCATCGCATGCGAAAGTGCGTTTAGAATGATGATCACTACGTAGGAAAATAAATCATGGATCACCAAAGTTCGTCGGTTTTTTGTTACTCCTCTGTTTTCCTGTTGGAGTTCAAATAAATTAAACTATTTACTTTTGGAAATACTTTTTAGGAATTCTTCATTGAATACCCAAAAATGCTTGGTTTCTAACTAACATAAAATAACAGAAATTTTTAAACAATCACGTCTATACGTTCTGACGCACGCATCGGTACATATTAACATCCAATCACGGAAAAGACGCGCGTTGTAAAAGCCAATAAATGCCGATTAAATTAAAACAAATACCTGAATAAAACAAAATGGCGTTTCGGTTTTCTCGCCGAAATTGTGCAATTAACAAACCTGTCATCGAAAAGCGCGCGTTATATCATTCAAACATGTTTGAAATTTAGATTTTATTGGATTCAATTTCATTGAAGCTAATCAAAGTTTATTTCCTGTCAAAATTGTATTACGTGCCGAACGGAGTAGCGATCTCGAGAACACAATGTATAATAATTCGGTTTCTAGGCTGAAAAAAAAAAATGATTGAACCCTTTTAAATCAACGATCACCGATATTGTTACAAACATATAGTCTATCAGATAAAAAAAAACGAGTGAAACATGCATGGTCCCCGTGGGTGCACACTAAACAAGGCATAAACAATGACTAAGTTCACCATTCTCCCCTCCCCAGTTAGCCCCGAAAGTCCCCAGAAGACGTCAAATCCTGTGGAAAATGAACAAACGGTCCAGTTTAAGGCATTAACAGATTTAAATTTGAGTTCTGCATCATGCAAAAAAATAAATGACTAAGTCCATCATTTGTAACCGCCATTTAACCCCCAAAGCCCCTCAAGAACTTAACATATTTAAATTTGAGTTTAGCACTATGCAAAACTGCTATATAGACATATACAGAAATTGTGGACAAATAATGTACAATAGTCCCAAAAATGGAGTATTTGTATTAGCCCTAAAAGCGCCCTTGGGACACACCTAAAAGTTATATCGAAGTATACACAAGCAAGATTATATAGAAATCAGTTAGTTACAACTTCTTCGCAAGTTTTATAAAAATCCAAGGCACATTTTTTTTTAATATGCACAAAATGTCAATTGTAGCCATTTTAACCCAAAAAGCACCCCTCGGGTGGCAACTGGAGTTTTCCCGGAAAATCTGTTCTATTACTTTTTTTTTACTTATATCATGTTTAATGTTTGTGTAAAATTACAAAAACTTCCAAGGCTTAGTTTTTGAGAAATGTGCGGACAGACGAACGGACCAACGGACAAGGGTGAATTTACTGGTCCACCGGACCAAAAAACGAAATATTTGCTGAATATTTCTGTTGAACGTCATTTTCGCATAGATAATTGTTCAGACGCATATATTCAGTCGTTAGAAACGTTTTACGGCGATAAATTTGGATTTGGGAAATAGATTTTTTGGATGCGTCGGTTTCAGATGAATATTTTCATGAAAAATGTATCGGATGTTACAAATATGCGGAATGTTATACGATAAACAAACAAAATGAGTTCAGAAAGCATAACTAGTTTATATATGGTTAAAGTGACAGTTTATACCAATAAGAAAAACATAGGCTGTCGCTAGATATTTTAGAGTTTTTGTAAAATCAAGGGACGATTAATTAAGAACCATGCGTTACAAGGGTCAGTAAATCGTAATAAAAATTTATCTGCTTATTACAAAAATTGCGTTTATGTAAAAAGATATAGAAGTTCATTGTATTATCCTATTAGTAGTAAACTTTAGTGGGGAAAGATGGAAATATTTTCACAGACAAATGTATACAGATCGACGAATGATAATGCATTATGGACAGCTGCCTTTTGAACTGATATGCTTTTAAGCATATCGCACACACGCACACAAATATACGCAACTACCCAGGTGTTATCTGCCCTTGTTGTGATTCCTAACTAGGCTGACAGGCGGCATGTTCTACTTTCTGTTTCGTTTTCTTTATCCAATTCGGCTTTCTCTGCCTATCTCTCTCTATCTTTACCCAGCCATCGACGTGAACACACGATTTTCTCGTGAAGCTCTCGAAATTGCACAAGCAATATTTCCACGGTCTTCGGCAGACGCGTGCGCATTTTTAAGGTAAAAACAAATATTCATGTATGCATTAATGAACTGTCCTATACATTCACACATATACCCAATGAGGATACCATATATACCTGCAGCGAACCTTCCAATATAATACGTATACACACAATGAACTCATACGCATAACGGACATTTAAACTTTATGCATGCTCAATCACAAACACGTGCATACACACTCTGTATTGTTCAGTGCTTCTCTGTTTAAATAAATAATCCTTTCCTATATGTAAATATGTAACCATGTTTTAGCGTGATTCCTCTGAATCCTTCTTTTTAAATATACTCCTAAAACATTATCTTTATTGTTGATTGTGATTACGCTCTCCCAACTGCGAAGGACGACTTTTGACCCTTAACGTAACAGCTACTATGAAATATCGAATATACAACATACAAATCGGTAATGCCGTTTCGAACTAGTGATTAACGCCAACCTCCACAAGTTAACATCCGTTCACAACAGGATTAATGAGTTATGTGTGTCTCTGCCTTCCCGAATGTTTGTGTGTAAGAGAAGAGAGATGTTGTAACACCGATCTGTAAACTCAGATTAACTAGAGTGCACTGGTTTATTGAAGAAAAATCTGAGTTTGAAGGGGTCGAAGTGGCTCTCAGAAATGCCATTTCGAATAATTTCAGAAAGGCTTCTATTCATTTCGATGTATTGATTTTTTATTTTTATTTTATGACTCCCTTTGATTTTAAAACACGATTTTATGGCCACAAATGTACCTTCAAAAACAACAAAAAAAAACACTGAATAAAAATAGCACTAGCAAACAAATACTGGAAACCCAAAGAAAGCGGGCGTTCGCCGATAGTCGAACCGAAAATAGTAAGACAAGCAAGCAAATATAGGGGCCTAGACGAACCATGCGGATTATGCTTGATTGAAAAATTTGATATCCTGTATTTTAAAGAACACCAACATCTATTTAACTCCAGCTATTTTTCAATAGAGAAAAAAAGTGACTTTCCCAGCATAATTCAATACCAAAGTCACATTTTTCGCAAAACCAAATCCTTGTTCCCTATTAAATATAACCTGGAACAGATATATATACGCTCCAAAGTACCTAGCATACGTTTATTTAACGACATTTATTTCTAGTCAAGATTGTATGTTTTTTTTTGTTTACTTCCGGTTTGTTTTGTTCGCTAAAAACCATATATTTCCCTTTCTGATCATTATCATCATCTCATATAATGTTAAATTCTCCTTTTCTCATATTAAGAATGGTTTTCTTTCGGTTTTATCATACTTAAAAACTAGGCAAATAGACAACAAAAATCGGAAATGAAAAAGTGCAACATTTTGGACTATAACCAAAATTTGATCGCAATTAAACAGCCTTTCCTCCATGTCAGACGGAGAGGGAGTAGACGTTGTGCGCCGATTTTTAATCCCTACTGAAAAATGATCCGCGAGTTATTATTCATTTTGGTTCAGTATAATAAATAAGGATATCCGTTCTTTGCTTTTATAAATGTACCGCATAAATGTTTATCAAACAAATAGGTTTCATTAGATATTTTTTTCTGGATGAATGTTTATTTTCTCCCAATGTGTAATAAAAATAATCCTTTAAAATATAATAATTAAGAATATCCGAAAACTTTACCATCGTTTTTTGGCGCTGCCGATTTAAAAGAAAAAAATCGGTACTTCTGCAGTTTAAATTCCATCTTTATATTTGTTTCACTCGGTAACGCCCGGCGGACAACGAAAACCGCCAGATTATACCGAGCCAAGGAAAATCAATACAAAAACGAAAAAAGATAGAACATAAATAAAACAAAAAGTCGGCCGTAATAATGTTATAAATTTTACTGTTTTATTCATATAGTTTCAATGGTAACTGTGTTTTTGATTCTGTTTTTGTTTAGTAAGTTTTTTTTTTTCTTTTTGAATGCCTGAACAAATACAGGGTGGCCCACTTAAAAGTAGCCCAGGAAATGTAATAGAAATGAGGAACATTCTCTTATTGTCTTCATTAAGTTTAGCAGTGCTTAAATTCGATGTATTGTTATCGAAAATGCTGGAAGTACTCTTTGTTGACTTATGTGCATTTCCGGACACGTTTAACGTAACAGCTACTATGAAATATCGAATATGCAACATACAAATCGGTAATGCCGTTTCGAACTAGTGATTAACGCCAACCTCCACGAGTTAACATCCGTTCACAACAGGATTAATGAGTTATGTGTGTCTCTGCCTTCCCGAATGTTTGTGTGTGAGAGAAGAGAGATGTTGTAACACCGATCAGTAAACTCAGATTTACTAGAGTGCACTGGTTTATTGAAGAAAAATCTGAGTTTGAAGGGGTCGAAGTGGCTCTCAGAAATGCCATTTCGAATAATTTCAGAAAAGGCTTCTATCCATTTCGATGTATTGATTTTTTTTTTTATTTTATGACTTCCTTTGATTTTAAAACACGATATTATGGGCACAAATGTACGTTCAAAAACCACAACAAAAAACACTAAATAAAAACAGCACTAGCAAACAAATACTGGGAACCCATAGAAAGCGGGCGTTCGCCGATAGTCGAACCGAAAATAGTAAGACAAGCAAGCAAATATAGGGGCCTAGACGAACCATGTAGATTATGCTTGATTGAAAAATTTGATATCCTGCATTTTAAAGAACACCGACATCTATTTAACTCTAGCTATTTTTCAATAGAGAAAAAAGTGACTTTCCAAGCATAATTCAATACCAAAGTCACATTTTTAGCAAAACCAAATCCTTGTTTCCTATTAAATATAACCTGGAACAGATATATACACTTGTGCCCGATATTATTCATACCCCCCCTTGAAAATTGAGTTTATTAGGTGTAACTTTGTAAGAATTTATTGTTTACGTCCATATTGACACATATTCTTAATAAACCTCTTCTGATCATGATCGTCATTTTAGAATCTCGGGATACTTGTAATAAAAGAAATATACAGCTATTTATAAAATCTGCAATGTTCAAAAATAATCATACCCCCTTATTTGTTCAGTATTAATCGAGTTTCTGACTGTTTGTTTCCTGATTGATTCTTATTTTGAATGCTTTTATACAACCTTTGATTAATTTCATTTCGTTTTTTGCATTTTTCAGAAATTAAAATGATATCAACTGAAAACCAATAAAAGAATAAAAATTATTAGAATTGGGAAGAAAAAAGAGCTTAGTAATGATCTTAGGACTAAAATTGTGAATTCACATAAGGATGGTTTAGGTTACAAGTCAATTTCCAAGAAATTTGAGGTCCCTACAGCAACAGTACAGAGCATCATCAAAAAATTCCAGAGCCACCACACAACAAACAACTTGATTGGTAGAGGAAGGAAAAGGAAACTGTCTGCTAGAGCCACCAGGAATATTGTAAGAAGTGTTAATGCAAATCCAACCACCACTACTAAGGACATTTTAGAAAATCTGGAGTTTTCTGGCATAAAAATATCAAGGCAAACATTGCAAAGGACTCTGCATGAAAATGGTCTGAAAGGAAGAAGACCACGAAGGACTCCATTGCAAACCGGAAAACACCTTGCAGCACGTCTAAAGTTTGCTAGGACCTATGTGAATTCTCCAGAGTCCGTTTTCTCAAGTATTTTGTGGACTGACGAAACAAAAATTGAATTGTTTGGCCAAATGGATGCTTCTTACGTTTGGAGGAAGAAAGGAGAAGCTTACAACCCAAATAACACCATACCCACGGTGAAACATGGTGGTGGTAGCCTAATGTTTTGGGGCTACTTTTCGGCGAGTGGTCCAGGTAGTTTGACCAAGATAGATGGAACCATGTAGAAGGAGCAATATTTGGAGATACTCCAGAAAAACATTAGACAGGATGCGGCGAAGCTCCATTTAGGACCAAACTGGGTCCTTCAACAGGATAATGATCCAAAACATACTGCCAAAATAGTCAAGAAATGGTTTGAGGATAATCAAATTAATGTTTTGGAATGGCCTAGCCAGAGTCCCGACCTGAACCCTATCGAAAACCTCTGGCACATATTGAAAACTGAGGTTAAAAAGCAGAAACCTAGAAATTTGAGGGATTTGGAGTACTACTGCATTGCAGAATGGTCAGAAATCAGTGTTGATGCTTGTAAAAACCTTGTTGATAAATATCCAAAACGGTTACAGGCAGTTATTAAGAATAAAGGGCATGCTATTGACTATTAGTAAGAGAGGTATGAATAATTTTGAACTAGTGCCATTATTGTTTTTCTTTGTATAATGTTTCAAACTTGCATAATTTATTTATTTGTTGAGTTTAAATTAAATGCTTATGCTTGATTTATTGTTTGAAACCCCTTTAATATTGTCTACCTTCTGGTTTGAGCAATATTCTTATAGAAATCTCAAAGATCCGAGGGGTATGAATAATATCGGGCACAAGTGTATATATATATATATATATATATATATATATATATATATATATATATATATATATATATATATATACGCTCCAAGATACCTAGCATACGTTTATTTAACGACTTTTATTTCTAGTAAAGATTGTATGTTTTTTTGTTTACTTCCGGTTTGTTTTGTTCGCTAAAAACCATATATTTCCCTTTCTGATCATTATCATCATCTCATATAATGTTAAATTCTCCATTTCTCATATTAAGAATGGTTTTCTTTCGGTTTTATCATACTTAAAAACTAGGCAAATAGACAACAAAAATCGGAAATGAAAAAGTGCAACATTTTGGACTATAACCAAAATTTGATCGCAATTAAACAGCCTTTCCTCAATGTCAGACGGAGAGGGAGTAGACGTTGTGCGCCGATTTTTAATCCCTACTGAAAAATGATCCGCGAGTTATTATTTGTTTTGGTTCAGTATAATAAATAAGGATATCCGTTCTTTTTCTTTTATAAATGTACCGCATAAATATTTTTCAAACAAATAGGTTTAATTAGATATTTTTTTTCTGGATGAATGTTTATTTTCTCCCAATGTGTAATAAAAATAACCCTTTAAAATATAATAATTAAGAATATCCGAAATCTTTACCATCGTTTTTTGGCGCCGCCGATTTAAAAAAAAAATCGGTACTTCTGCAGTTTAAATTCCATCTTTATATTTGTTTCACTCGGCAACGCCCGGCGGACAACCAACACCGTCAGATTATATCGAGCGAACGAAAATCAATACAAAAACGAAAAAAGATAGAACATAAATAAAACAAAAAATCGGCCGTAATAATGTTATAAATTTTACTGTTTTATTCATATAGTTTTAATGGTAACTGTGTTTTTGATTCTGTTTTTGTTTAGTAAGTTTTGTTTTTTTTCTTTTTGAATGCCTGAACAAATACAGGGTGGCCCACTTAAAAGTAGTCCAGGAAATGTAATAGAAATGAGGAACATTCTCTTATTGTCTTCATTAAGTTTAGCAGTGCTTAAATTCGATGTATTGTTATCGAAAATGCTGGAAGTACACTTTGTTGACTTATGTGCATTTTCGGACACGTTTAACAACGTCTTTAGATCTCTGATGATTCTCCACATAGCGTCGGTAATATTCTCCTTTAGTTAGTCTAGACTGTGAGGATTATTTGCATACACTTTTTGTTTTAAAGTCCTCCAAAGATAAAAATCACACGATGACAAGTCCGGGGAAGTGGTAGCCATAACCGTTTGCTTATTGTTCTATCTGTTCGCGTGGTCATCTTGTTTGAAAAAGAATTGCATTTTGTTTTGTGGTGTCAGCTGGGTATAAAAGAAGATGAAATATATTGGGCGCTTTTTAAGTGAGCCACTTTGCATATTTTTTCTTTGAATTAAAAAAAAAATATGTGTTTTCTTTTAAGGAACAGACAACAGTTTTGGGAGTGAGGAAGGGTGTATATTTTTGTTATTTTTATCAATGAAATAGACGTATTTTTCGATAATTTTTAACAAGTTTTTTTTTATATCCAGAGAAAAGTTTAGAGCAGCCGACGACGGCATTTTTCGGCATTTTTTTTCTTTTACTGGAATCCAAATGGAATAGTATTGGCAACTATCCCTCAAAAAGGTGAAAGTGTGATCGAATGTTTTGGTGTGTAACCGTTTCGTACGCCAACAATTTTTAAAGTCTTTTAATTATAGGTAGCCTGAGATGGGGCATCTGGAAAAAGGTGCCACGCAGCAAGGATGCCCACTGTATGCATTGCCCATTGCTACACCTTCAGCCGAAATCATCGGTTTCATTTTGTTGTTTTAAGATAGATTTTGGACGACATTTTCTGCACCTCCTCTCCATTACCAGCAGCCGGGTTTCCTGACAAAATGCGAAGACCGTTTCCGTAGACTTATAAATATATTCCAGCCTGGAATGTATTTATTTCCTTTCCTTATCACAAGATTAAAGACTTGTTGTTTCAACCGGAATTATACTTTGCCCTTTCTTTTTTTTTTTTTTTTTCATTTTTTTCCTTCTGCTCGCTCGCGTCTCATTACATTCACTCAGTATAATCTGGTTGTTTCCATTGTTCGCCGGGCGTTGCCGAGCGAGATTCAGGGTAAATTAGGATTTAAACTGCAAAATTATTTAAAAATCGAAAAATCATCTACTGCGTGCACATTTATTATGCAATTTAAACTTGATTTTATTCAATGTATTCAAAATAACACGAATTATTGAAACATATCAGTTAACACTCATTTTTTATGAAAATATTCATTTTTCGGAACTGCGTACTGATAATTATTTTCTGTGAAAATATGTCTGTACATAAAAAAGAAGGACTCCGCCATTTTTCCATCGACTTTGGCAACGGATTTGATGTAAGTGTTCTATTTCAAATCAGGAATAAAGGTCAAGCCCAGAATCTTGTCCAAACATGGAACCTCCCCAAGACAAGAGCCATTCACTCCTGGAGTTAATATGCCTTATTATTATTTTGTTTTATGACCTCTAAACTGAAAGTATCGAGGTTGACACTCCTAATTTTCTAAAAAAAGAAAAAAAATTAGATATTACTTTCTTTGTATACAGAGGAATATTCGGTATTTATTTAGTTTATTTGGTGAAAGTATTTTAATTAAATATATTATTTTTTATGTTTATTATATAACTATAACTTCGTAAAAAAGTTTTAGGTCCTGAATATGACCTTAAACTACATCCAGTGGTGAAGCCCCAGCTTGCAGGCTTTGGGTAGTGTGGAGCAACCCTTTAATTACCATTGCTCCCAGGTCCACTCTGACCCGGAGTGGTAGTATTTGTCATGGTCCCAACTATGGATTAAATAATAGAAAGCGACTTGAAAACAAATATATTCTATTAACAAAATTTCTTCAAAATCTTTGGATTCGGCATTAAATAAACCGAAAAGGGTTAGCATGCCGTAAAACAAAACAAAACAAACCAACAATGTTTTATGAATTAAAACTGTGTTTGTGCATGTTTTGAACTAATTTCTGTGTATGGTGTCATACATTTAATAGTGTTTATGCAATGTAAAACATTTAATAATATTTATACAATGTAATACATTTAATAATAGTTATACAATGTAATACATTTAATAATATTTATACAATGTAATACATTTAATAATATTTATACAATGTAATACATTTACTAAGATTCATACAATGTAATACATTTAATAATATTTATACAATGTAATACATTTCATAATGTTTATACAATGTAATACATTTAATAATATTTATATAATGTAATACATTTAATAATGTTTATACAATGTAATACATTTAATAATATTTATATGATGTAATACATTTAATAATATTTATACAATGTAATATATTTAATAATATTTATACAATGTAATACATTTAATAATATTTATACAATGTAATACATTTAATAATATTTATACAATGTAATACATTTAATAATATTTATACAATGTAATACATTTAATAATATTTATACAATGTAATACATTTACTAATATTTATACAATGTAATACATTTACTAATATCTATACAATGTAATGCATTTAATAATGTTTATGCAGTATGAAAATAAATTAAAATAGATATCAAACTAAGAATTAATAAACACCATGATCTGGAATTAAAATCTTGAGACTATAAACCCATCACAAATTTGTTAACATTTCATCAAATCCCACACTTTATTTGTGAGCAACGAGGTACGGAAATCGAAATTTTGTCCGGCTTTTATTTTGGGTCGAAATCGCAGATGTTTAGAAACCCAGATTTCTACATAGTTTACCGTGTTGTGTACTATTTTAGAAAGAATATTGGCATCATTATCTGCAACGTGAATGAATGCGAAATATCCGAACAAAATCAATAAAACTTGAGTAAAATTTAAAATCTCAACACAATTAACACATAATTCTGTATTAAATGCATTTCAATGAAATCCTTAGCAAAATTCCGTTAATAACACATTTTATGTCACACTGTTCTTTTGCGACGCTTTATATTAATGGCTGTCAAGGCATGCACAGAATTTGTTAAGCATTATTAAATAGAACTTTTTTTTTAAGTAGAAAGTGTGATATAAAAATCGTGGCAAGTTGAGTAGACAATTTTATTCTAATATTTTTAAGAGATGTAAGACTTATCGATGAAAATTTATTAAAATCTTCTTAATTTGCTTTGCATTTTCTTTTAAAATATTTCATAATGTAATAAGTCACTATTAGGCACTGTGATCCGTTGAACTTATATTTGCAACTTAGTTAGAACCTCTATCTAATAATGGCTGACGGAACAAGAGCACGGTACTCCCGTGAAGTAAATAAAGGGTTCCGCTCGAAATTCCGTCCAAATTCCTGAGTTCGACAGAAACATTCCCGAGTTCGGCAAGATACAGCTGAAGAAGGTTGGAGGTTACATCGTCCAAAACGTTGTGAAAATCACACCCAATATGAGAACAGTACTGCGATGAATAATAATACGAAAAACATTTTTTGTAGAAATTGCGTCGAGACAAAGCATTACGCCACTTGATGTAAGGAGCTAAAAAATTAACCACTATTTCCGGGTTTAAAATCTTACTAACGATACGGATATTGAATGGACTTTATCACCTTCATATCGTACTTCTTCCCTCTTTTTCAGAAACCTCTCTTATGGAATGTGAGGACTAAAGAACAAAGGAGAGCAGGAGCTAAGATTCTGCCGAATATAAAACCAAGGTCCATTTTTTTGATCAGGTTAAATCAACTTGATTCAACATATTTTCACATATAATAGCAGCATATTTTCTCTTTTAGAAAATTCAATATTTCAGATTTACATTATATCGAACGGAAAATCGTAATCAAGCAGGATTTCTTGAAATTCCCAGTTTCGTTAGGTTGTTTAAGCTTAAGCTTTATTTGTAAGACATATTTTAGACGACGAAATAATTAATAGATCTTGATAAACACTGAAATTAATATTCCAGCCATAAGTTTTCATCTTTTTTTTTTTACTTTAGAGTCACCACTTATCAAGGCTGGAAGGCAACTCGAGGAAAAAGTTTAATAAATGGTAGGTGGTAGTGTAGTAAACGTTAATGATGTAAATTGGAAAGCATTTGATTATCTATGGAAACAGCTTAACGAGAAATTGTTTACATCGGATTTGAAGGCAGACATGTTGTATTTCACTGGGGAAAGGGTCAGCAGAATAGTATTCCACGGGCGGGAATTCGGGGACTAAAGATTTTTTCATAAAATCTGCGTTTAGATTTAGACACAGGAGAGAGTAAGGGAAATCGTATATATTGGTTTTAGCTAGTCGAGTGTTTTTTTGTGTGAAGATTCCGCAAGGGGAGGGAATCGTAGACTGGAGCTCAGTCAAACATTTCCCATGGAAATAAGGTTAAGCACAAACAGACGAGCAACGTCTCTTGTATGAAAGAAAAAGCAAAGCAAAATTGGGAGCGCCGGGCAGTATGAGTATGGACATATATATAGCCGTAGTATTAATATATATATATATATATATATATATATATATATATATATATATATATATATATATATATATATATATATATACAGGGTGACCAAAAATAAAACAAAAAAATAGAAATTATATCTATAACATATGATGTAGAACGGAGAAAAAGGGCCAAAGACCCTAGTGTTTTGATGTGATGTTTTGAATATAATAAACTAGTTATGACCAAAGTTTAATTTGATTCGGACAAACCACTAAGAAACGGGGCCTCATTAAATATATATATATATATATATATATATATATATATATATATATATATATATATATATATAATATAATATATATATATATAATATATATATATGTATATATATGTATATATATATATATATATATATATATATATATATATATATATATATATATATATATATACATAAGAACATTCACTTTGCTTCACAGAAGTCATGGCATATTTTCTCTCCTCAAAATTTGAAAATGGTCTTGGACCTTTTTTATATTTTTATTTTAATTCTTCTATCCTGATTAAATAAAATTTAATTGCATCGGTCTTCACATCGTGCAAGATATGACTGTATTTAAATAACGAATTTTATATATATATATATATATATATATATATATATATATATATATATATATGATTGTAACGTCTTGTCAGACGAGTGCCACTCCCTCAGCCCAAAAATGACTTCCATCGTTACAGGACTATTTTAATAGACAAATGCCTGAGGAAGTATCTATACACAGGTGGTGTTACAGAGTCTTAGCTATGTACGACAGCAAAGTCTCTCTCTCGGTTCAGAATGTTGAGATCCAGCAACAAGCAAGAACAAGATATCCAGCAACAAGTTAAACTTCAGACAGCGTAATGCGGGTACTGGTCTCCCACTTTATGTTTTTTTTAATCAGAGATTTGCTTCTCCTAGAAAGGGTACGTTAACCATGGCTTACGGGCGTCCTCTCAACCATAACACGCATACATAAAATCTAACACACACGGGGCTAGTTGGCCGTTGACCCCGAAAAAGGGTTCATTCTCCCTTTGGAAGGTCTTGTTTTAATCTTTAGGGGGACTAGCCACCCTCCTCACCAAACAAGTCTGGTGGGGGAACCAGTTTAGTCGCTGGTGACCCGACCATGAGGCAGGTAATACTGAGTTAAATAGTACTAGCAGCATATTCCATGACCTAACACACACACACATACACGTACAAACACACACACACACACACACACAATATATTCCCCTTTAACTAGACACTTTTCTACAGGGGGGGTCACTTTTTTCGCCGATATTTTTTAAAGTTATCCTCTCCTTTAGATTGTCTAGCCTTAATTTTTAAAATCGTCGCTTCCGGTTTGGCGGTGGTCGTAACAGCATAAACGTTAGGTTTTACCCCGTTCATTTTGAATATATATATATATATTACTAGTAACTAGGGATCTTTTTAGGCAATGTTGCTTATACAAAATCTAAGTCTGTAATCGGGTACAAACTAAGCTTTTGTATAAGCCATATCGCATGAAGAGGTCTCTAGTTACGTATTTTGAAAGGTCATGAATGTGTAGCGACGTATTAATTCTTTTGAAAACATTTTATTTATGCAAGGGTTATTTTTGCTGTCTTCAGAAAAAAAAAAACGCCCAATATTTTTGCTGATGAGGAGACTTTGTTTCATAAAAAAATATATAAAATTATTGTCCAAGACTCAATGTCTATCACAATAAAAACATCGTTTCCGAAACGATCGTACAATTTGTTGATCTTGTTTGTTCTTCCTTATTAAACCGATTTTTAATTTTTAAGTTTAATTATAAATAATCAATCATTCTACTTAATATTAAAATAGCTGTAGGATATATATGATTATCGAGTTTATTATATATCTATATTACAACAAGCACTGTTTTTCTTTTATTTTAATTGTATTAATGAATTTACTTATACATTAAAATACACTCTGCTCTATAGACTCTTGTTATAATCCCCTATATATATATATATATATATATATATATATATATATATATGTATATATATATATATATTAGAAATGGTAACTAATAAAAACTGAAGAAAGTGCTCAATACTGTTGTAGAGCAAATATGCGTTTTATTTTTTCTGTAAAAGTCTGAGGAAGCTACGGTCGGCCAAAAAAAAACGGCCGGGTAGCTGAAACAATAATGTAACTTAACAGAAAGATACGGTAATAAAAAATGAAACGTATATATATATATATATATATATATATATATATATATATATATATATATATATATATATTGTTTCACACTCTCACTTTTTCACCGTATAACATCGTGTCAGTGAGGGTAGACTGGTACCTTACACAATCCCCTAAGCAAAGCTCCAACCATCCAGTTTATAAACGTATTCTCTAATAAGTGAACTATAGCACAGACGCTGCCAAATGATATTTTAAACACATTTATCTAAAGAGTAACCATACTATATTCGTTTATTTCCAAATATTTATTTGTTTTACGCTGTGAAATATATATATATATATATATATATATATATATATATATATATGTATATATGGTCTTTGATATTGTGTTTTATATTTTACGTTTAAATTGCAAATATAATAAAATATTGAGAAACACAAAAGAGACATAGCAAACAAATAATATTATGTTGGGCAGGTAGTTGACCATCCGCGCTTTCTGTTTGATTATGCGACACGTGTTCACAATATAACAGGCTCGCTGACACAATAAACGTGTCCCAGTCCTGTACGAAAATAACCAACAACCCGTACCCACTTCTTCCTCACAAGATAACATTGGTGGACATCATTTTTGGTGGGGCCATCTGGCAAGTATAGATAGAACGTCAAGCATTTATTGTTCTCATTGTTGATACCATACCAACTAACTATTCCATCGCTTATAAAGCGCTTTACTGTTTGCTTCGGTCGGGGTTGGCGGTTGAGATGAGACGAATCGGGTGTGCCGAAGCTGAGTCAGAGAAAATGGTAATAACAATAGTTAATGATTGTTTTTTTTTCTTTTCAAAGATTTGTTCCATTTAGTTGGGGTAGAAGTAAAATTTTAATGTGGATAAAATTCATCTCCTCAAACTAATGAACTCTTGGGAAAAATCTTGTCTATTTGCAAGTTCCCGTTCACTGAACAAAAACAGATAAAGTTTAGTCTTGAAAGGATTAATCGGAACCAGGAATCGAAATTTTTAGAGTATAAGAATCGGTTTCAGAATAAGAACCAGTATCGGAATAGGAAAAAAAAGAACTGTGCAGATACTCGGAGGCCTAATACGATTTGTTTTTGTTTAAAATTAAATTTATGACTGGAGGAAGTGTCCTGCGTTGCCCGGCCGTACAATACACTTTAGTATGATATTTTAATTTGTCCAGGTTTCATATACGTTATAATATAGTCGGGATTTCAAAAGTAAAAAAAAAAAATATGTCGGTGCCATCAGCTAGCAAAAACCGAAAGCAGAACTGCAGCATTGAAAGCTGGTGACGTTACCACTGTATCAACGTAAAACGCATATGCACATATTAATAATTAAAAATTTAAACTATATTAAGATAAATTCACAAAATGTATAACGATTTTTTTTCAATTTTGATTCATTTGTGACCCCTTAAAAATGCTTGTAACTGGCTAAAGACCCATAAAAGAAAGATTTGTGAAAAAAAAAACCCAATCATTTGAGGCACTAAGTGCCACTCTGCGACTTTTAGTTTCGGAAGAGATAGAGTTTAAAAATATGGAGACAGACAGACAGAGATATACCCTTTTATATATTTGATTTACTAATGATTATGCATTGATTTTAAAACCACTAAAACCAGAATCTAAATACTACACGTTTATATTCCATGTATATTTGCGGTAATCTGAACCATACTTCACACACAAACGACTCTATTTTTAAAACTTTAAAATGAATCGTAATTGGAATCCATAACTGCATCGGAATCGGGACAAAATATTGGAATCATCTCATTACTAATCAAAACCTATACTACATATATATCTTCGCCACTATGGCAATAGTTTGTTTGTATTGTATAGATTATTCGGGTTTGCGTATGCCACTTGGATATTATTCTCATAAAGTTCCAGTTGGTGTCATCCTTCGTATATTTTGGTCAAGCTTGGGGTCTTTATATTGAACTTGAGAATTTTGACTTAATTTTTGTGCAAAGTAAGTGCGTTTATATAATCTAGTGTATGGCTTCCTGCATAATAATGCAAGATGTATTATCAAAATAATATCAAATGCTATCAGTTCTGCGTGATATTGTTCTGCTTGATGTTTTAAAATAAACCAGCCACCGTTTGTTCGATTGCACCACATGCTTAATGAATTAAAGTAAGAACCTAAATAGTTTTCAGCACTCGCACTAAATAACGCAATCGAATCCAACTACGTAAAAAACAAATATAGACAAAATCCAGAAATACTAAAAACGAATAAATGAATCCAGAAATACTATGAACGAATAAATAAAAGAGTAAACCACATCTCTATTGAATGTAGCAGATCAGCCCAAAACTGAATAGAGGAACATGAGATTAGAGAGGAAACTTACCTCCATTTCTTCCCATCGGAAACAGAAAACATAGATGCATGTCGGCATCACTTGGTGTAATGTAAATTGTTGTGAAGTGTCAAGGAGGATGTAAAGGTCGCTGGAATATCATGGGGAGTAATGAGGGTTCAGGGAAGATAGCGCAAACTAAATTGCAGAGAAAACGAAGAGCCTTTATAAGGCTGTTGCCCGAACGGAACGTGATTTGCGATTATTATTGAAATCAGGGGGAATTAACTATCTGGTATAGTTTATGTCAAGTAAATTGCAGGAGAGTCGTTCTGTTCATCTCTAAGCATTTTTAAAGATTCATTACGAATTCATAATATTATTATTATTAGTAGTAGTAGTAGTAGCAGTAGTGGTAGTAGTAGTAGTAGTAGAAATTATAATGTTAAAATAATAATGTTACGAATAATCAATTCTAATAGTGTTATCTATCTGTCTTCCTGAAGGCGAAATAATAATAATCTGTGTGCTTTGTTCTATTTTATTGGCGTTCAGTTTTCAATTAAGTTTACTAATCACTATTTTTTAGATTAGCTTAATATTTGATACGAAGCTCCTAGCCGTCACACTTTCTTTAGTGCAATCAATGTAGGATATATTCGTTAATCTTGAAACCATCCTATGAGTTTATAAAAAATAAGACAAAACGTAGTATCCATTAAACACTATAACAACAATTGCAACTACAACAAAAATAACATACTAAAAAACAAAAACAACAGCGACAATTACACCAAACGCAATAAAAACAACTACAAAAACAACAACATGAATTTTCGGAGCAGTTCGGGGATTTGGTAAGAAGTAAACAGATTTTAGGTTACGTGAGAGATAATCTGTTTGTGTCCTTGGACACGTGATGTGGACTTCGCTGAAACACGAATAACCAGTGAATATGTAGAAAAAGACTCAGCGTGTCAAACTCCGAGAAAGAAATTCCTAAGACGACTACAGGCTGTGTATAACATAACTCATTATCATGGCGTTCTGTCAGTGTTTAGGGAAGCAAAAATATTATTATCTATTACATTGTTAGAAAAGTTACCTATTAAAGATTATGCGTCACGTTTGTTAAATACGTGCATTTATGAAGAAGCGGGCACAGTCAAATGAAAATTTTATGTGCATGAAGGACATTATGAATATTCATAACGCTGTAACCCACCACGCATTAGATATTAAAATCACTATACGAGACAGAAGCCCATGCAATATATATATATATATATATATATATATATATATATATATATATATATATATATGTAGACACAGGTAATGAAATACAGGCTCGTATATACTTATATATATATATATATATATATATACATATATATATATATATATATATATATATATTTAAAGTGATGGTTGTGTAGTTCCAACGAGAGAAAAAAATGAATATTTAAAAGAGTGTAGCCATCAACAATTGTGGGTTTTTTTTTTTAATTTTTCATCATATTTTTATTTTAAAATATTTTTATAACGCGTTTCGAGCTTAGGGTGTGCTCTCTTCAGATGTTTTCGTAAAAAGTCTTTCTTTAAAATGGGTGTTTGAAAAGTTATTTTTACCTCCGCTGATACTAAATGTGTTTTTTAGAGTGATGTGTAGTCTCAGACATTCTGTCTCCAACTGTAAGTGTTCAAAGTGTCCGGTCAAAGTTATATTCAAAGAGGGCGCTTTTGGTCAATATGGTGAAGGTTTTTATGTTTTTTTAGGGTTTTTTAAAGACTTTCTTTCCCCATGTTTAGCACACACTCACACACAATCACACACGCATACATATAGATACATGTACATGTACACATGCACACGCACACGTACGCAGGCACACACACACACGCACATACACAGAAATATATGTAGGAGTATACACATATACATACCCACCTACACACTCACACACGTACTCACACACATCCACCACTAACACGTCAGGCGCATATTGGTTAATTATTTTTATTTTTTATTTTTTATTATATATATATTTTTTCCCCAACCAAAACACGCATGTATATATGCGCTTAATCATTCAGATATAAGTACACGCACACACACACACACACAAGTAAGATGGAGAATAGGTAGGAGAAGATATATATACACACATATACACGCAAATACACACATATATATATATATATATATATATATATATATATATATATATACATACATGCATGTGCATACTCACTCACAAACATCCACATACTATGTTGGCACATACACATACACACCCATAGATATATTCAGGGGCTCACACATACGCGTATATCCATATCCATACGAACACATTTACTCACTCATACATATGCATACATATGTATATATATATATATATACACACATACAGATGCGTATACATTCATCAACCCATATATATATATATATATGGACACATACACCCACAATCACACATACACATACATATTAATATATCCCACCTTATGTATATATTGGTTGAAGTTTTCTTTCTTTTCTAATCCAAGCACATATGCATACATGGATTCGGTCACCCAAACATAAGTGCACGTACACATACAAACAAGATGTAGCATAGATGACAGATGATATATATATATATATATATATATATACACCCCCACACACACACACACACGCATACACAATCCTATGTATACACTCACACAAACACACACATATATACATGCACACATGTGCGTACATACACATACATACGTATAATTTCTAATTGTTTGTTTAGTTTAGAGAAATGATACTGTACTGGGTATGGACGCGCACACCCGTGAAAGTGTGCGCGTGCTTTATTGTGTTTCTTTTAATTTGTGTGTGAGGGTGCACAATTACCCCAGTATGCATGCGTGTAAGTGTATTTTAGTGTTTTGCCTATTCATGTGTATAATTATGGAGAGATGTTTAAGGCGGGGTTAAACTTTGCTATGGAGTTTTTTTCTTGTGTTAGCAAGTAGAAGTAGTTGTCAGTTTGGAAGATGGGCATTATCTCGAATACATCAGGTAACGTACAATAATTATTACATATAATGTTTTAAAAAGAAAGGTCTCCTCGTCAGCAAATTTTGAAGGGTTTTTATTAAATTTAAAAGACACCATAAATAAACCTAGCATTAATAGTAAGGCATATGTATCTTTTAATTTTTCGCCTTTTGAAATCAGGAACTATGGTTGATTTTGTTGTTGTTCCTTCTTATGGAACGGATTTTTAATTTAATTATAATTTGATTTTTAAATTTTAAATTATCAATCACATTACTTAATATTGAATTAGCTCTAGGATATTTACCTATCGAGCTTATTATGTATCTAAATTACAACGAGCGCTTTCTCTTTCCTGTATTTTAATTAAACTAGTAATTTCACTGTTACATTGAAATACACTCAGCTCTTTAGACTATTGTTCTAATCTCCTTTAAATATATATATATATATATATATATATATAAGACACACCTATTTATAGCCACTTAGAAATAAAGATATATATATATATATATATATATATATATATATATATACTGAGAGATAGAGAGAGAGAGAAAGAGAAAACGAGAGAGATCCCAGATATCCAATAGTTGAACTATGCGAAAGCTCCTAGTGTGTGTATAATAATAATAAGAAAAGATAAAAACCACCACCACTACCAACAAAAACAACAACAACAACAACAACACAAAAGCAACAACACAACAACAATAATAATAATAATAATAATAATAATAATAATAATAATAATAATAATTCGAATAAAATTGATGTCATTTGAATGAGATTTGCCGATTTTAGAAGTGCACTCTATAACTGCTAAGACTCTCTATATACCAAATTAATTGAGTCTGATTATTAAATGCACTTGATTATTAGCGAACACTAAACGCAAATGGAGTTTTATTTATCACGGGAATATCGCAAATTAATTTGCAATTTCGATTCAGATTTATTCCCTTTGTTTGAGACGAGATCACACGCTTTAACTGCCCCATCATTTTCTTCGCCATCCTCAATGATTCGTCGACTAAATATTCTTCACCGTCTCTCAAATCGGTGGTCAAAAGCAGGTCTCTCCTTTCATATAACTCGCGCTTGCTCAGCTTTATCCGTTCGACATCTTTCTAACGATTGGCCCTCGCACAAAATGGAGCCTTTCAATTTGGAAATATATTAATTGATGTTTATCGCGAAACGACTGACAGAGTTAAATACAGTGGAAAGTTGGTCGGCTAATTTTTCTAATTGATTTCAAACGCGAAATGAAAGAGTCGGCCATATTATTATCGGGATAGCACATCGCAAATGTTACGAGCGTGACTGCGATCGCGATCAGTCCGTATGACAGTGATGATACACAAATGCACAACCACGGATCAGCATTTGTTTCCATTTAAAACCATCGGTGTTTCAAATCTTTGTTTGTTGTCATTTTTATTCAAGCTTTGTTTTCTCTTTTGTTTGTTTCAATATTTCTGCCATTTTTTCTCTCTTTATATACGACTAAACCACGCTGACAGACCGCTTCTAGACAGATCACACAAGGTAAAATAACGATGAACCTGGCTACTACGAGATGGATAACCATTTGGGAATACTAAACGCCGTATACGGTAGGTGGGATAGTACTACTGTCAAAAGACAAGGAGCCTCCTTTCCTACGCTAGTCTGTGGGAAACCCCTTGGCAAGGTCCAGAACCCACTTCAGCCTCCCGCACAAGGTAATGTATAGTCATGGAAATTAGGTAACTGGTGTAATACAGAAGCAAGCAGAAATAATTTTATTCATGGTTTTGTATTTCGCTGTGCGAGGCAGAAGATCTTTTGGGTTACAATGGGTAGGATAATCTATTGCCTGTACAAGTGCGAGGGAAGCTGTGGCAATACATCATCACTTTCGAAAAAGCTTGAATGGGTTTCTATATGATGAACAACAATGAATTCACGAATGCCTCAAAAAAGAAAAGTAAATGGCAAGTCATAACATAACATTTGAATGAATGGATGGATTCTGTCTTTATTTCTTTTTTTAATTTGTTGGTCTTTTCACTCTTTTTATTGTTAATTAACTATGCCTGCATTTTTTTTTTTATCTCTTTCGCTATTTCTGTTTTTTTTTTAACATTTTCCATCCTTTTGCTGTTCTGCCTTTCAAAACTATTAGACAAAAATCCCGACATGTACGAGATAAACTAATCACTACTAATAAAATACACAGTTGTGCTACATAGTTCAATAAAAAATTATAAAACTGCATAGTAAGCGGAAATCTTTAATAAACTCTTTTAGCAAACAATATTCAATTTTGAAAAGTTTCTTTCGAATGTTCTCTGAATTCTTTCTTGCTGAAGAACCGCTGCACGTCAAAATTACTACATTTTACTTACACCAATAAAACAAAGATCGTATATTATTACAAGTATATCTGTAAGCGAGCTTAGAACAAAAAAGGACACTTTATAGCCTTATGTAGGATTGAAAGTTTGACATTTTTACTTTTTAAAGCCAAATATCGCGAATTTATCAAAACGTTAAATACGGACCATCTAAAGAAAGAAACAAAGGGAACACTATATAGATCCTAGACTACCCCTGACCCGTTGGGTCAGTATGTTATATTAGCTATGGAATTCATGTATGAGCATCACACTTGTGACGTAAAGATTTTTTTGTTTTACATAACAAACGCATTTCTATGAAAGTGTATTAAAATGAAAAAAAGAATATTGATAGATTTCTATGAGTCGTTCTGTTTATTATAATTGATTATTTTTGAAAAAAAAAAGATACAATTACTAAATTATAAGTGGTTGGCCATACTCATAGATAAACGTGCACTGAACAGATACCATAATACGTATTATAGTTAAATTCAAATTTTGATATATCTGCTTATTTTTTTTACATCGTTCATTTCTGTATTACGTTTAAGTTATTTAAAACCCAACTTTTCCCATGTTAAATAATAATTTGGAAATAATAACGTTAATATTTCAGCGTCCCAATTCTTCTTTTTTTTCGCGTTTAAATTATCCAAATATCCGGAGAAATAGTAGTGACATGATCGATCTCTACAAGTACATCCATGAGATCTATGATACAAGAAAGCCATCTTTTCAGATCCCCAAAAACAGCGCAACTAGGGGAACAGCCTAAAAATCGTAAAAAAAACACACTGTAGGGACCTTCTCACAGAGCGTTGTCAGCACATGGAATGATCTCCCAGATGCAGTTATACAAGCACAAACGGTAAACGCATTCAAAAGCAGACTTGACGTCCATTAGAGATTGCTGCCGAGTTTATATTGTCCATCCTCATAAATGGAAGTGCAAATTCCTGGGTTTCTGTGCCACACATGCTACTAAGTTGTCTAGGAAATATTTCCCTTGGAACGATGAACCGGTCCAAAACCTGGACCTAATCTATATCTCCAAGTCAAAGTCAAATAAACAATTGTTACTACTGTCTGTTTTATTTTTTATGCATCGTTCATTTCTGTATTACATTCAAGTTATTTTAACCCCCACTCTTCCCATGTTAAATAATAATTTCGAAATAATAACGTTAATATGTCAGTGCGCAGGTCATGTGTGCATGCGCAACCGGATATCGTAAACCGGAAAGTGGGTTACATACATAGTTACACGGTCATTTGAGTTTTATAATTATATAGATTCATATAAATATATATATAAAGTTAATTCAATCCTACGCAGTAGCTTCTCACTTCTAATACAACTTCTAATAATAATAATAATAATAATAATAATAATACTTTTTTGTCTATTAATTCTATTTTCGACCATATTCAATTTCCCAATAAGTCTTCACTTCTGGCGGGAAATGGCTAATGTAATCACAATATTTATTAAAAGCCCGAGTATTTTCCAATCCTTTATGATTTATGGTCAGGGATGAATTAATCTAACAGGTTTCGTACAATATAATGATTTTTTTTTGTTTCGCTTTTCATTAGTATATTATACCATTTATCCTTTTTTTCCATTGGTTAAAATGAATAGCATTCTGAAATGGTTGCAAAGCTATTAAAATAGATAACACTACAAACACTTGAGGATTTTAGTACTATTGCTAAAGTTTATTTTATAAGGTTTAAATTTTTTTATTATTATTTTATTAGCAATTTTTCTAATATTTCAAGTTTCCGTTAATAACGTTAATAAATGTTCCTAAATAGGGGACAGGAATTTTGGTTAGTCAAGTGGTTAAATACAGCGCTGTATTCGGAGCAGGGGATGCTTTCCTTTATTTAATGAAACATATATATAACGTTTTTGAAATTAAAATTAAACTGAAAGTACTACTCTATTATAAATATCGAATCCTTGATGATGTAATGACTCCTGATGACTTTAGTAGAGTTAATATAGATGCTCTGAAATCTTTTTTCGCTAGATTGATGCTTCTATTGTTCTATCTTATATTTGAACAATTAAGCTTCTGTTGGGTCACGCTATATATATATATATATATATATATATATATATATATATATATATATATATATAAATTACACTTAAATAAATCCGCGGATTAAGGACTATCCCCTTATTAAGAGTTTCCTTTTCAGATGAACTATGTTTTTTTACTCTTCTTAAAAGTGTTTTTAACACGTTTTATTGACTATTTGTTCAGTAATTATATATATATATATATATATATATATATATATATATATATATATATATATAAGTTTATGAAATAGACATTTCATTAACAAATAATATTTTGTATTGTTTTGATTATTTGCTCGATTGCATTTTTCATCTTTCATTTTCGTTTGTTTTCAGCCTCTTCCTCTTCACGAAACATTGTGCGTCTGGGCACGTCGGTGAAAATCAGCAACAGTGGAAGGATAGCTGGCTAGCAATTATATTAGCAGAAGCAGCCGTTAAAACACGTATACGAATTATTAAGTATAAGCGAGCTCGTGTCTCAAGAAAAGGAGAGAGTAATATACCACGTGGTCTAGGAAAGAAGCAAGTTGCGCACTGGGAAAAATGGGCGTGCAAAGTCGAGGCTGAGATAGCGCTGGTAAAGGCCAGCGCAATGTGGCGACAGAGAGACTTTTAAAAAGCACATGGTCATGCGGAAAGATTTTAGCAAGATAATAATATGCATTGTTTTGGCAGAATTACAAATAAATGCATTTAATTTGCTCTTTAAAAAATTGCTAAGTCGGATTTTTATTTCTTTATTCATTTTTTGTCCGTTTGTTTCTTCGCGATGGTTCGAAACAACGTGTGGTCCAAGAATTTTCGAAATACAAGGACACAGTTAAAAAGTGACTGTCACTTTACATTGAAATCTGTATGTTCTATTTATATCTATCTTTATTTCTTTCTTTCCTTTCTTGGCTCTTTCATTTTTTCTATGTGCTTGCAAGGGCTGTGACAACGGATTATTCTTGTCCTTCTTTTGACACTTGGTTTTATTTCCGATACGGTAAGACACACTCAATCAACCGAGAATCTATATAAAAACACATAAGATATTAACGGAGATATACTCAAGAGTCCAAAACAATGTAGAGACAGGCAAGCCAAAGGTAACGATTTAGCTGCCATCATATATGTATGTATGTATATAGATGTTCAATTTAAAAACTGTACTAGCGGCGAAGCGAACGTCTCTCTATTCTATGTGCTGTGTATTTCGGACTGTTTTAATCTTTTATTCATGTTGAATTCACCTATTCTTAAAAACCATCATCGTCGTCATCATGAATGCTCTTTCATGTGTATTCTGCATTATGGAGTTGTATATATATATATATATGTGTATATTTGTGTGTATGCATATGTATACATGCATATATGTATGCGTATAAGCGCATATATATGTATGTGTAAGTATATGTAGGTATGTAGGTAACTTTATGTGTATGTATGTACATGTGCATGTGTACGTACATGTATGTGACTATGTATGTATGTATATATGTGTATATATTTGTATACTTTTGTATATATGTGTATTCATATGTGTGTATATATGTCTGCATATGTGTATGTATATGTTTGTATGTATGTGTTATATGTAGGGTGTATGTATATATGGATGCATGTGTGCATGTGTGAATGTTTGTATGTTTATGGGAATGTATGTGTATGTATGTGTATATATATATATGTGTGTGTGTGTGTGTGTGTGTGTGTGTGTGTGGCTGTGGGTGTGTGTGTGTGTGTGTGTGTGTGTGTGTGTATTACAAGGACCGTCTTCAATATCATGTCTGCTTGAGCGTGTGAATTCGCTGGTGGGACTAAAAGAAAAAAAAAGTTTATCTTCGGGCTCATGGACTTTCAGTGACTGAGGGAGTGGCACTCGTTTGACAAGACATTGCAATCATCATCAGCATTTTATATATATATATATATATATATATATGCTAGCAAAAGTACACGTCGTTGACTGGGTTCAAAAACAGCCTACAGAAAATGGACTCTGATTTATGAAAGTATGATAGGTTATGAAAAGGAAGGGTTGTAAACAGATAGCTTCGAATTTGGGGGTATCAACACCAAATCAACATATGATGAAAGTAAAGATAAAATAGATAAACCCATAATTTATTATACCATACCTGTTCACACATCACAATATTCTAGTAGATAACAACCCAGGAGATGTGTGGTTTGGAATTGGCCAATTCTTGCCACAGAAATTTCGCTGGAAGTCATCCCTACGGTAGGTAACACTAATCTATCAAAGAAGAAGCCTATATCTAAATCCGAAAATTTCAAAACGTGTTCACGTCTGAAAATCATACTGTATGCAAAATATTCAGCCAGTATTTCAGAGACTTAAACCGAGAGATCTTTTTAGAATTCTAATTATACTATTTGCTCTATTATTTTGGATCTCACTAGCACTTTCTTCGCCGTGTGTATTTGCAGTGTAGTTTTTCAAAAATCTGGTGGAGCAGGATAGATCCTATTGTTATTGTAATGATGTAAATTTGTCTCACGTTTCAGTTTTTTTTTTCTTCAGCTGTGTTTAGGCAAACTTCTTCTAAGAAAATATGTGTAACAGTCCACGTTGAAATTTCATGGAATAAAAAAATAATGATAAACACATATGCTTTGTTAAAATTGATGCTTCTGAACAGCGCATTTTTTTGTGTGTGATAGAAGACTTTTTAGCATGCAATGACTATGAGTTTATTAACATTACTATGAAAATAGTGTCCATTGTCTCTTAAGTCTATAGCATGCAATAAATAGGAGATTATTAACATTTATATGAAAATAATGTTTATTGTATCTTAAATATAGAATTTATCCCAAAAAAGGCAAATTAATAAATACTAGTAAATACTCCGAATATAATATTTTGCTATAGACTTCAATCAAATAAAATATCACATTGTAAGAAAAAATCTTTAATTTATTGCCCAGTGCATCATCACTTGGCAGACAATGTTCTTCTTTCTTTGCCCTTTTTCCTTTGAATAATACCTTTTGTACGTGACGTTTGGCTTGCCTGTCTCTACAGTGAAAAAATATTCTGAGAATGATGCACTAGATGAGAACAGTAATCACTAGGGATGTGACAACAGCATATTCTTTTCATTGTTAGGACTCTTGAGTATATCTCCGTTAATATCTTATGTGTTTTTTATATACTGATGTGGATCTCGGTTGATTAAGTGTGTCTTACTGTGTCGGAAATAAAACCAAGTGTCAAAAGAAAGAAAAGAATAATCTGTTATCAAAGCCCTATCAATCATATTGAAAACAATGAAAGAGCCAAGAAAGGAAAGAAAAATATAAAGACATAAATAAGTAGACCATAAAGATTTCAATGTAAACTGACTGTCACTTTTTAACTGTGTCCTTATATTTCAAAAATTATTGGGCCACACGTTGTTTGGAACCATCGAAACGTATGTGTGTAAGAATAGAACATCTTACCGTATACTAAACATTCACCTGCTTAATCAGGCATTCCAAGCGGAAGGTCATTTTTAGATTCATACTGTACCTTTAATTGTTTGAGTGTCTCTTGACCTTAGTTTAGCAGATGCTTTTTTTTAATAGTTTTATTGTTCTTTTTTTCTTTACTCTCTTCTTCCCATTGTTATACTTGTTTTCTTCTACTAATTATCTTTTTATACGCTTGCCCTTCTTCTTCATCCGTTACTTTGTGTATTCTTATTTTTCATCTTGATATTTATCATTCATCTTCATCTTTTTTTTTCAAACCTTTTGATACTCATTCTTGTTTTTTTTTCTTTTTTTAACTTCTGTTTTTTTTCTTTTTATTTGGTTAATATTTTCCTTGTGTGGCTTTTTCTCCTTCATATATTCTTTCACTCGTTCTCCTTTGATAATTTCTTTCGTTTTATTCCTACCTTTCCTTGTATTCCCTATTTTTTCTACTTTATATTTTTCTTCTTCTCCACCGTATATTTATTTACTTTGCTCTTCTATATACATGGTCCTGGATATGACCTTAAACTATATCCAGTGGTGAGGCCCCAGCTTTCGGGCTTTTGGGGGTGTGGAGCCACCCTTTAATGGGCATTGCTCCCAGGTCTACTCTGACCAAGAGTGGAAGTACCTGTAAGGCTCCCAACTATGGGTTAAATAGAAACCGACTTGAAAACAACAAATATATTCTATTAAAAAAAGGTTGATATGCCGTAAAACAACCAACCAATCAGGCAATATTCTGTATACATTTCTTTATTTTAATTTTCTTTTCTTCTTCTTCTTCTTCTTATTATTATTATTATTATTATTATTATTATTATTATTATTATTATTATTATTATTATTATCATGATTATTATTATTATTAATATTATTAATAATATCATTATTATCATTATTATTATCAATATGATTATTATTATCTCTCTCTCTCTATATATATATATATATATATATTATTATTATTATTATTATTATTATATATATTATTATTATTTGTTTTATTATTATATATATATATATCTATTCTATCTATCTATCTATATAAATAAAATGAACTCATTTTTTCCCGTCTGATTTTGACATTAATAGGATTAAAAATCAAGATATTTCATGCAAATATAATATGCACAAACGGCAGAACAATATCTGAGGTGTGTTATAGGCTTATTATTTCTCAAATTCCTCGATAATCTTAGATTTCTATACTTTTTCTGCTGAGAAGTCACGGCCAAAATCGGTTAAGATCAATGGAAGTGGTAAAATATTTTCTCTCTAATAAATTCCTCCTCCCCCTGCCACCACTTAACACCGTTTGGGGATCGTTCACAAGGAACAGTTGAGAAGAGAACACCGGTTTGGCTTCGTAGTTCTTTCATGTGAAGTTATTTAAAATCACTAAACTAAGCTGCAGTGCTCTGTGGCGTAGTGGTTAGCGTGCTAGACAATTCACATTACATTTTAACGTTCGCGCCCACCTACCGTAGTCGTTTTTTTCCCCCTAAAAAACTTGAATGGACTTTTCTTGGTGGCCGAACTGTTAACGTTGCAGATGTTTTTTTTTTGTTTTTTTTTCACACGTTATTTTCCTACTTTTACTCATGACTCCGGGTTTGATCCTTCCTACTTACCAACCATAACATTTTTTAAAACTCGCCCCCCCCGTCCCGGAAACAAACACTCGGGCAACGCCGGGTACCCCCGCTAGTATATAAATAAAATGAACTCATTTTTTCCCGTCTGATTTTGACATTAATAGAATTAAAAATCAAGATATTTCATGCAAATATAATATGCACAAACGGCAGAACAATATATGAGGTGTGTTATAGGCTTATTATTTCTCAAATTCCTCGATACTCTTAGATTTCTATACTTTTTCTGCTGAGAAGTCACGGCCAAAATCTGTTAAGATAAATGGAAGTGGTAAAATATTTTCTCTCTAATAAATTCCTCCTCCCCCTGCCACCACTTAACACCGTTTGGGGATCGTTCACAAGGAACAGTTGAGAAGAGAACACCGGTTTGGCTTCGTAGTTCTATCATGTGAAGTTATTTAAAATCACTAAACTAAGCTGCAGTGTTCTGTGGCGTAGTGGTTAGCGTGCTGGACAATTCACATTATATTTTCACGTTCGCGCCGACCTACCGTAGTCGGTTTTTTTTTTCCTAAACAACTGGAATGGACTTTTCTTGGTGGCCGAACTGTTAACGTTGCAGATGTTTTTTTTTTTTTTTTTTTCAGACTTTATTTTCCTACTTTTACTCATGACTCCGGGTTTGATCCTTCCTACTTACCTACCATAACATTTTTTTAAAACTCCTCCTCCCCCGTCCCGGAAACAAACACTCGGGCAACACCGGGTACCCCCGCTTGTTTATATTATTGTTATTGTTATTATTATGATTATTATTGTTATCATGATTATTATTATTATTATTATTATTACTATTGTTATTAATATTATTATTATTATCGTGATTATGATTATTATCATTACTATTATTATTATTATTATTATTATTATTATTATTATTATTATTATTATTATTATTATTATTATTTTGCCAATGACTGTTTTTACATCACAATTACTTTTCTATTATTTTTTTAATACTTTCTCTTTTACTCACTTTTTTTTTTATCCAATTATTGCTTTTAAAGAAATAATTGATTTCGTCCTAAAGTATTCTCTCTTATCATCGTACATCATCAGTGAGACTTAAATAATCAATGCTGGAGCATCATCTGTTGTCTGCTGATATAATCGGACCTCCAAAAATTGAAACTCTAAAGGAAAAACAATGCTTGTATTAATTTATATATTTGTGTTTATATATATATATATATATATATATATATATATACATATATATATATATACATATATATATATATGTCAAAACATCGTTGATTCATTACCCACACAGCATCAGCCGTATAGGGTAATGGTGAGAAGAATTGACTGTCATTTTGGGCGGTTAGGTTTCGTTCCTGGCTTGAGGCAGTTACGTGTCTAGCCGCCCTGATGATATAAAACAGGGAAACAGCAATGTATGTGGAGAACTATATATATAAATATATATATATATATGCATATATATATAGAAATATATATATATATATACATGCTACTATTACTATTATAAAATATATATACATATATTATTGAGGATTAATACATTTTATGAATAATATTTCGAAATGAAACAAATATTAAGCTCAATGAATAGAGTTTTAAATTTCAGAGAATGAATAATATTAATTATGAATCAAATGTGAGAATATATATTAAATTGACACTCGTAATCCTAATTCATAATTTATTTCGTCAATCGTACGTGTGTTTCGTTGAATAGTTGATGACCACGAAACAATCAGAGACAAATAGATGTTTCTCTAAAAACTGTAAGAGAGTTTTCGTTTTAATATACAATGAAAAAAGAATTAGACAAAGAAAAATGTATCAGAAAATTATCGGCAATATTTAATGCCCGCAACAGCATAAATTGAAAACACAGCACTTACTGCTTGTACTTTAAAAACATAATACATTTGAAAGGCCTGGGCAAAGTCTTCCGGCGACATATTGAATTGCAAATGATAACTCATTATATATATATATATATATATATATATATATATATATATATATATATATATATATATATATATATATATACATATATATATATATATATATATATATGCAGGGTGTCCGTAAAGTTACTATACAGTCTTACAAGTTACTATACAGACACCCTGTAATATATTAACAGTACAGTAAGGTATTGTATCAAAATATTTATTTGTAACAAAAGAAATAAAAAAGACATAACACCTTTATGTTTATAAAAATCTCAGAAAATACACGTGTTACATCCGAAAAGACTGTAACAATCAAGGCAAACAATTTCTATGACAAATATTCAAATTGAAGGCCTTCAGCTCCAATACATTCTCGACAGCGTGACACCACACTCTGACAAACTTTGGTGCACAAGTCACGATCAAGGTAAGCAAATGCATCAATAACAAATTGTCGAAGATCTTCAATACTTTAACTATCAATACAAATAAATTAAAATAAACAATAAGACTGTATAGTAACTTTAAGGACACCCTGTATATATATATATATATATATATATATATATATATATATATATATATATATATATATATATGAGCAAACAGTTAATAAAATATGGTAAAAAACACTTTGAAATGAGTTAAAACATATTTAATCTGAAAAGGAAACACTATATAAGTGGATAGTCCTTAATCCGCGGAGTTTCGAAGCAATACTCTTCTTCTCATCAGAGGGTAGGAATTAGCAAAATGCGGGATCGGATTTCGCATGCAGAAGTATTTGATGAAACAACAAGTAAGTCAAATATCTTACTTGTTGTTAATATTTATGTCTCAGAAGTAGAGTGAAAAGCACATCTTATTTTATTTTTTATTAATATTATTGGAATCTTTTTCTTTTTTTTCCCTGTACACATTTTTGTGAATTATTCCATGGATTTCTGCCTTTGGATTATTATGGACCATCTTCTTCTATTTACGGGATTTCCTTGGATTTTACTTGTACAAATGGAAATCCTTTTAACTTTCTTGAAGTTTTAAATTTGGATTTTACCGTCACTGGATTTTTTTATCTTCTAGCAGACTATCCATTAATGTGTAATCATCTTTTTCTTTACCATATTCCCTCTGCTTCAGTTTTTTGTTTTCAAGTAAGATCTTTGACTTACTTGTTGTTTCATCAAATACTTCTGCATGCAAAATCAGATCTCGGATTTTGCTATACCTACCCTCTGATGAGAAGGAAAATATTTCTTCGAAACTCCGCGGATTAAGGACTATCCATTTATCTAGTGTTTCCTTTGCAGATTAAATATGTTTTTAACTCATTTCAAAGTGTTTTTTTAACATATTTTATTAACTGTTTGCTCATATTATAAGCTCTATTTCCTATTTGGTTTTATCGATCTTTTAGGCTGAGATAATTTTATAAATGTTAATTCTTTAATATTTATAATTTACTTTAATTTTACCATCTTGGGTCCTTTTGGTAAATTCAATTGTAATTTTCATTTCATATATATATATATATATATATATATATATATATATATATACACTTGTGCCCGATATTATTCATACCCCTCGGATCTTTGAGATTTCTATAAGAATATTGCTCAAACCAGAAGGTAGACAATATTAAAGGGATTTCAAACAATAAATCAAGCATAAGCATTTAATTTAAACTCAACAAATAAATAAATTATGCAAGTTTGAAACATTATACAAAGAAAAACAATAATGGCACTAGTTCCAAATTATTCATACCTCTCTTACTAATAGTCAATAGCATGCCCTTTATTCTTAATAACTGCCTGTAACCGTTTTGGATATTTATCAACAAGGTTTTTACAAGCATCAACACTGATTTTTGACCATTCTTCAATGCAGTAGTTCTCCAAATCCCTCAAATTTCTAGGTTTCCGCTTTTTAACCTCAGTTTTCAATATGTGCCAGAGGCTTTCGATAGGGTTCAGGTCGGGACTCTGGCTAGGCCATTCCAAAACATTAATTTGATTATCCTCAAACCATTTCTTGACTATTTTGGCAGTATGTTTTGGATTATTATCCTGTTGAAGGACCCAGTTTGGTCCTAAATGGAGCTTCTCCGCATCCTGTCTAATGTTTTTCTGGAGAATCTCCAAATATTGCTCCTTCTTCATGGTTCCATCTATCTTGACCAAACTACCTTGACCACTAGCCGAAAAGGAGCCCCAAAACATTAGGCTACCACCACCATGTTTCACCGTGGGTATGGTGTTCTTTGGGTTGTAAGCTTCTCCTTTCTTCCTCCAAACGTAAGAAGCATCCATATGGCCAAACAATTCAATTTTTGTTTCGTCAGTCCACAAAATACTTGAAAAAACGGACTCTGGAGAATTCACATGGGTCCTAGCAAACTTTAGACGTGCTGCAGGGTGTTTTTCGGTGTGCAATGGAGTCCTTCTTGGTCTTCTTCCTTTCAGACCATTTTCATGCAGAGTCCTTTGCAATGTTTGCCTTGATATTTTTATGCCAGAAGACTCCAGATTTTCTAAAATGTCCTTAGTAGTGGTGGTTGGATTTGCATTAACACTTCTTACAATATTCCGGGTGGCTCTAGCAGACAGTTTCCTTTTCCTTCCTCTACCAATCAAGTTGTTTGTTGTGTGGTGGCTCTGGAATTTTTTGATGATGCGCTGTACTGTTGCTGTAGGGACCTCAAATTTCTTGGAAATTGACTTGTAACCTAAACCATCCTTATGTGAATTCACAATTTTAGTCCTAAGATCGTTACTAAGCTCTTTTTTCTTCCCCATTCTAATAATTTTTATTCTTTTATTGGTTTTCAGTTGATATCATTTTAATTTCTGAAAAAATGCAAAAAACGCAATGAAATTAATCAAAGGTTGTATAAAAGCATTCAAAATAAGAATCAAACAGGAAACAAACAGTCAGAAACTCGATTAATACTGAAAAAATAAGGGGGTATGATTATTTTTGAACATTGCAGATTTTATAAATAGCTGTATGTTTCTTTTATTACAAGTATCCCGAGATTTTAAAATGACGAAAATAATCAGAAGAGGTTTATTAAGAATATGTATCAATATGGACGTAAACAATAAATTCTTACAAAGTTACACCTAATAAACTCAATTTTCAAGGGGGGGTATGAATAATATCGGGCACAAGTGTATATATATATATATATATAGGATTGATATATAGTTTGCTTGAAGCATTGTGTGGGATAGGTATGTAAAAGAGATTTAGAAGGCTGTCACAATGCGAGGAATGAATTATAGTCGCTGTTGGTAAGAGGAGACGAGAACAAGTGGCGATTTACAAATCAACAAGTACATATATATATATATGTTTAATTATTATTATTTTTTTTAATATATATATTTATTCAGTTGTATGGTAAAATGTCTTACTTGTTTTCATGCGACGTGTTCCATAATAATTTCGGAAAAATTTTCCCTTTTCAAATGGTGTGCGTAACAGGTCGATTCAATATGTACTTGTTGATTTGTAAATCGCCACTTGTTCTCGTCTTCTCTTACCAACAGCGACTATAATTCATTCCTCGCATTGTGACAGCCTTCTAAATCTCTTTTACATATATATATATATATATATATATATATATATATATATATATATATATATATATATATATATAGTGTTGATACGGTTAATCGGAATCGGGAATCGGAAAAATCGGAAGAATTAGGGGTATTGATATCGATTTTCCAATGACACCACGATTCTTTTGATTGTCTTTAATTTGATATTGTTTAAACCAAAACCTTCCATTTCTAGTTATAAATGGTAACGTAATAAATATGAATTGATTTTAAATTACCAGTAAATATAAAATCGATAGATCATGCTGCACATTTGTGTTTACGGTCAGCAAAACACGTGCACATTTAACGTGTGTTTTTAAGAAAATCCCGAGGAAATAAGAATTTTAAGATTAAATAATTAAAGATCTAGAAACAAAATTGAAATCGGAATCGGTAATTGTATCGGAATCAAGAATTTAGCACTGAATAGGCAATTGTATTTGAATTAAAAAAATAGTGCAGTCGTTCCATGGTTGTGATGCAAATTCTGTCCCGAGTAATATCGGTTCTTCCTGCAAGTCAGTCATAAAAACGGAATAAACTATCAGGAATCGTGCAATCTTACAAAGATTGTTGGGAAGAGAAATTTGTAGAAGAAAACACTGAAATATTTATCCGTGAGAAAAAATAATAATAATAAACACACCACGTGTATATGTGTGAGTCTGTGTATGTTATTATGTGCACATGTGTATGTGTTGATTAGTTTATGTGTGTGACATATCGGAAATCAGAAGTCTTTTTTTTATCGTATCGATCTAACGAGTGCTGTTTTAGAATCGTCAAAGGCCTCTGCCTGACAGACTGGGTCTACGATATGTCAGGAGAGATTCCACATTGTCTCTCACACATCAGACTCTCCAGGCTGAGAGCTTACCTGAAAATGTCTCACTGTGTCCCTCTCTTTTTCTTTCTTTCTATCACTCTTTTTCCTCATATCTTTCTATCTGTCTCTCTCATTCTCTTAATTCTATTCTCTATTTTCTCTTTCCCCCTTCTGTACTTGCTCTTGGTATTTTTTTTTCACATATTATCTATATAAATGTGCGTACATCTCACTTTTTTCTCAGTTTTTCTCTTTTTCACAGTCTCTTATTTCCCCTCAACCTCCTCCTTCTCTCTCTCACACACACTCTCTCCCTCTCTTTCTCTCTCTCTTTCCATCACTTCTCTTACCTGTTTGCTTGTCTTTCTGATAAGGCAAATTTCACACTCCATATACATTTGCGTCCATCTCACCTTCCCTGCATCTTTTTCTTTTTGTTGTTGCATTCTCTCTTTCTGTTCCTGCCCTTTTCTATCTATTGTTCTCGCTGACTCTCCCCCCCTCCTTTTTTTTGCTGACCAATGATTTCAACCTTTACACAGATTTTCTATGACTCGGGTTTTTCTCTTGTCAGTTCCTTTTCGTTTTAATGTTTGTTTTTTATCACTGACTGGCACCTAGGATTAGGGAAAGAACGTAAGGAAAATAAAAAAAACACACACGCAAAGAAGATTATATATATATATATATACGTATGCATATGTATATATATACGTATATATGTGTATATTTATGTGTGTGTATATATATACATATATATATATATATATATACACACACAAACAAAAGAAAGAAGGAAAAAAGTGAAATGTTCAAGCGAAAAAAAAAAACAAACTAAACAAATAAAACGCAAAAAAGATTATATATATATATATATATATACGTATGCATATGTATATATATACGTATGTATGTGTATATTTATGTGTGTGCATATATATATATATATATATATATATATATATATATATATATATATATATATATACATATATATACGTATGCATATGTATATATACGTATGTATGTGTATATTTATGTGTGTGTATATATAAATATATATATATACACACACACACACAAACACTACATAGAGGACAAATCAATTGATAAAAGAAAGAAAGGAAAAGTGAAACGTTCAAGCGAAAAAAAAACACAAACTAAACAAATAGGACCCAATTATAAAAAAAAAAAATAACGACAGGAAATAGATAAAATCCGAATTCTTTAATTCTTCTTTTTTTTGGTTTATCCCCTGATCTTAGCAACGTTACACCAGGGACATTGACAGTATTTCGTTTGGCGTTAGGCTAAAAAAAAGCAAAAGAAATCGTTTTTTTTTGTTTCCACGTTCTCAGTTCGTCAACTCTCTTTCTCTCTTACAAATACATACACACATACATACATGCATAGATACATACATACATACATCCATACATACATACATACATACATACATACATACATACATACAAACACTTCTCTTTGATTCTCTTTACAATTCTATTAAGGTGGTAAATATCATTCCTGAAAACGGACCTTCTTGGAAAAAATATCTCATACAGATGAGAGACCGGAGTGCGTTTTGTTATACAAGGTTTGTCCCAAAAGTAAAGCCTCCTTATTTTTGTTTACTCAAAAAAGTTTAAGATGAAGAAAAACAGGAGTCATACTATTAAAATGAGCAACTTCTTGTGCTGCAGACTTAAACTTTCTACATAGTTACCATCATTCTCAATGCAGTTTACCAAGGAATTTACTGACACATGACAGGGCTTACTTTCTTATACTCTTAAAGTAAACACACGCAAATATATATGTGTATATATATATATATATGTGTGTGTGTGTGTGTGTATCGATTGGTTTTTAGATGTAAATCTAATGAAACCCGCGTGTTTATTAGAGAGTGCTAAATGGAGGACAGAGCTGGTATATTGTCTGTTTATTATACAAACATTATTGGTTGCATATGTGCATGCATGTTTCAGTTGAATCTCAATTAAAAAAGGCAACCTTATCAGACCAAAAGAGGAGTCGATATTGATTATTGATAAACAGCATATATATGTGCATATATATATATATATATATATATATATATATATATGATGATTGCTGCATAGTTGCAGATAATCGCTTCCCATCTCGTCGTCCATGTCATCTCAAATGACTCTACACTTTCCTCACAGATTTGCATATCTTTAAGAAGATGTGATATATACATTGAGCAAGTTCCACTGAGTTGACTTCCTCTGTAACTTGAAGGGTATACCCATGATTAATGATGTCTTCTCAAACCAGCAGTAGACTTGAAAACTTTGCTGCATATAAAACAGATAGTGGGACTCGGACTAATAGGTAAAAATTGGCTTAAATAGGAGTTTTAGTTTGACAAGATGCTTAGCGTAACCAGTTTTTGATTAAAGTACTCGTTCACAAGTGTCGCATTTCCAACTGTGTGTGTCATGGTTATGCCCATCAATTAAACACTTGCAAACTCTCGCTTCAACTTACTGTGGGTCTGTTTCTCTAGAGAGTCGCAACATTCACGTACAAGATTTCGCCACTTCGGCCATGGCAGAGTAAGTTCTTCCCACGTGTCGATGTTTATTTGCAGGACTTTTAAATGTATCTTTGTACAGTCCTTGAATCTCTTTCTAGATATGTTGAGGGGGCTTTTGATTTTCCGACTCCCCAATAAAAAAGTTGTTTCTGCATCCTAAAACCTTTGTTCGAACCAAGTGACCCACCCAACGCACGTGAGATATGATTACAAGGGCCACAACACTGGAACAAAATACTCAGTATCGTGCTTGCTACTTGATGTTTAAGATACGTCTCAAGCATTTTGGGTGAAACCGTTCAAGCCATTTAATGCACTTTTGATGCAATGCCCATGTCTCTGATCAATACAACAGTGTGGTTAGCACACAGGTCTTGTAAACACAGATCCTTGTCTCGTATGTGATGCCACGGTAAAACCACACTCTGGTCCCTAACATATCAAAAGCTACAGATGATTTCTGAATTCTTCTGTGGATTTCAGTGTCGAGAGAGTCATCATTCGACGGAGAACTACCAAGGTAGATAAATGAATCCACTACTCATAGTCAAGTTTCAGCTTCACGCATAACTGGCTCGATGCAGGAGTGAAACTCACTTTGTTTTCGACAGACTTATCTTCGGACCAAATGCAATACAAGAGTTAGCTAAGCGATCTCGTATATGCTGCATATCAGCCTTGTGTGCAACGAAATCAGTATCGTCTGCATATAGTAGCTCCTTAACTAAGATATGATGCAGTTATTTTTACTGCCATTAAACCTTCTAAGATTAAAAATGCGAGCTGTGGTTCGAAACACACATGACACACTTACCGCCATCCCGAAGCGCATGAGCAAGTAGCAAAATATATAGAGATCCGAGTAGGGACAAGGATTATCACGTTGCTTCACACCATTGTCAACAGGGATTTCATCAGACAATTTTCGGTTAAACGTGATTCGAGCTTCAATATCCCTGTGCATTTCCTTGAATATTCTAACAAAGTTTGGAGGACATTCTACTTTCTCAAAGATCAACCAGAGGGAATTCCTGTTGACGGTGTCAAATGCTTTGATCAGATCAACAAATATTTGATACAGCGGTATCTGTTCCTCAGTGCATTTCTCCTGGACTTGCCGGGCTAAAATACGCATAGTCTCTCTGCCTGACTAAAACGATTTTGTGATTCTTTTTTAGGATAAATTAGGACAAAAATCCTCCAGTATTTAATAGAAGTCGGGCGAGAACTTTTCCAGCAGTTTCTAAACGCGTTATTCTACAGTGGTGGAAAAATCAGAAATATGCATCTGCCCCTTTCCTTTAATTGGAGTCAATAAAACACCATCCATCTAATCCTGTAGAACAGGAGCATCGTCCCAATCCCCTTCAATAAAAACAAGGATAGCGTCAGCAATATTCACACCTCCAATCATAAGAAATTCAACCATAACTTGGCCACCACTGACTTGTTCGATAGCCAACTTACACTCATCCAGATCAGAGAAACGATCCATTCCGAATATCACATCACATTGAGGTAGGCTATAAATTGCATCAGCATCCACTGCTGAATGATTGTGAAACACATCTATAAAGGGCTCCTGCGATCTTTCCAAAATATTTTCTTGACAACAGAACCATCTTTCAACATGTAGCTTTTTACTTCTTGGTATTGTCGCAAGTTTGTTGTATGATTAGAATAATTTTCACGAAGTAAAAATCCATAAATGGCATGTTTATCGACCAGCAACTGATTAATTTCAAGATTGTTGTCGTCTAACCAGTCCCCGTTCTTATTCCTTTTGAAGCCAAACACTTCAGCACTAACAGAATACACCTAAATCTTGAAATTCACACATGTGCCATCAAATGTAAGATTATAAAGCTTTTCTGCCATACTCTTTTGAATTTCAGGAAACTGTAACTTGGCGACATCAATACGACTAGGCACATTAACACCATTATGGCGAGCTTTCTTACGGATTTAACGTTCCTCTCATCAACATCTAATGGGTGTCACATTCAGCACTGCGCATGACATCAACAGTATATGCATCTAGAATGTCGTATTTTGGAGTTATAATAAAATCAATGAGGCAACCCTGCTTTGAATGCGGAAGTGTCCAAATAGCTTTGTGGTTCAGTTTACGGTGAAAAAATGTTACAGATAGCAAGATTAAATTCTGAATACAGCTATAGTAGTTTAAGTCCGTTAGTATTCATGGAACCAATAACATAGTAACTAAAAGCACTCAAGGTCGCAATGTCTTTTTCCGATACGAGCAGTGAAATCGCCATGAATAACAATGTTTCATTAATTGGTGTAGATGCAACAATGGAGCGCAGAGACTCGTAGAAATACAAGATGTCATGTGCATTCGCTTAAGGGTTGGTGCATAAACTGAAAAAAGTGATAAATATGTTGTATGACATATATATATATATATATATATATGTATATATATATATATATATATATATATATATATGTATATATAATTATAAAACTCAGATCAGCTTGCTGAATCAAAAGAAGAGGGCCAGGTTAGAGTTAGGGTTACAATTGTAATAAAGAATTACATTAATATAACTGTTACATAAACCTATTCAACATCCTCTCCACCTACTTTTGGCTCTCGCAATATATATATATATATATATATATATATATATATATATATATATATATATACATACATACATATTCTAGTCTAATTTTATTCCAAAATTTTGCCGTATGAATATTTCTAAAGTAATCTATAAATTTCAAACGAAGTTAACATTTAATTTCCTGAGTATTCAGATATAAATAGGCCCTCATGATAGGTCAAGTTTTTTTTTTGGGGGGGGGGTTGGAGACGGACGATATAGATATTGCTCTGGTCTTCACTAATACACACAAACACACACATATATACACTTATATGCATATGTTTTATTTGTTTCACATAAGCAATTCTATGGCGCTACATGTTCATTAGCATGTTTCGTTCAGAAAATTACAAGTAACTAAATACCTCAGAAGGCGATATTGCTCATAAAATGTTTAGTTCGTATTCGTAGTCCGGATTAGGGACTAAACTGTTGTAGACGCTATATCAACTAAAGCGGTCTCTAGTTACTTTTAGCTGGCTGACTGAAACCTGCTCATGAATGTGAAGCGACATATCAATTCTTATGTAAAACAAAGTATATTTTGCGCTACTTCAGTATTGAGCACTTTTGTATTTACCTCGTTCAAATGTCGTTACTTGCTTTACATATGGGAAATACTAACCTGGAATTATATCTTGTTAATCATCCTAGACATGCTCCAAATAGTAGCCCCCTACGTCTAAGCGGCGATATGCTTTGTAAGGGGTGAACATGAGTAATATATATATATATATATATATATATATATATATATATATATATATATATAATATCATTTTTCTTTTGCCATTATCATTTATCATTTTTCTTTTGCCTCCTGTTCCCCTTACCTCACCCTTTTTTTAACCAAGTCACTAATCTGTGACTTACTTGTAGTTTCATTAAATACTTTTATATGCAAAATCCGATCGTGCATTTTCTAATTCCTGCCCTCTGATGAGAAGGAGAGTATTTCTTCGAAACTCCGCGGACTAAGGACTATTCACTTATCTTGTGATTCCTTTTTTAAAATTAAATATGTTTTTAACTCTTTTTCAAGATGTCTTTTAACATGTTTTATTAATTATTTGTTCATATATATATATATATATATATAAGGGAGAGAGAGAGAGAAAGAAAGAAGAAGGAAAGAAGGAAGGAAAGGAAGAAAGAAAGAGACAGACAGACAGACAGAAAGACAGACAGTATGTGCGTTATTTAGAGGCGGCATAATTTTAAATATATCACCCTAATTTCTTTAATTGCAGACTCACCAGCTATCAGTTATTTTAGTTTTTTTTTTTTTGAAAGAAAGCTTGCAATATATCCAAACAGAGTCTTTCTTTAAAGCGTACAATTTTGCATCAAAAGTACAAAAACAATATCCAAATTAAACAAATTAAACCTCGATTATTAAAACTCGAGAGTATTGCTGTACTGTCATACGTGTGTGGTTTCAAGTTAAAAGAATTCGTCGGTTGATTTGCCGTAAAACTCAAAAACAACATACGTTGCCAGCCTCTCCCTCCTCTGTGGCTATATTCCTGGCAAGTGCTTGTCTAAACTCTAATCTATAGTTCCCCCTTTGCCAAATTTCATAAACACTCGACTAGCTACAACCACTATATATGGTTTTCCTCACTCTCTATCTGTTCCTAAATCTTTACTCAGTTTCCATAAACAACGATTCTTTCCCAGAACTAGCCGCCTATCGAACACTGTTCCACTGGTCAGCTTCCTGGTTAAATATAACATGGTATCCAATGTAAACAAGTTCAAATCCAATGTAAACAAGTTCCTTTTAAGCCGTCCCCAGAAATAATAAAATTCTACTCATTAACGCCATTAGTGATAATTACACTAGCATCTTAAAATCATTAACCTTTATCCTCGAGTGGCCTTTAGACCATAAAATTGTGATTTCCAAGTAAAGAAGACCATGAATTCATTTAGTCGATCTAAAAATCTAAATCCAGACGTATAACCCGGTCACCACAAGCGTCGTCACTATTTATTCTATTTTCCGCAATTCCCTTCTTAGTGTGCCGCCATATTTCCTATTCAATTGGAACAAGCCGAGTCTCGTTTACACTAAAGAAATTCGTGCAAATCCCCTCACCCCTATAAAGCACCCCGACTTACCTTCCCGGATAAAACGACATGATACCTTAACAAATTTGATTCGTTTCTTGGCTTCTGTATCAATCCGTTTTTATCCCCAAGGGGCGACCTATTGCCGTTAGCGGAAACCGTCCTTTACCTCTTGTAATCTGCTGGACCGTCGAGTCGTCCTCAGCGATTTTAATCATTAGCTGATCTAATGCCAGAAAATATCGACCACGCTGGTCAATTTGGCATACAAATGACAAGACTTTATAACTGGCAAGACATGTGTCCCTTCTGCACAGTACCGCTGCTCATGACAGACGACAGGAATGGGAGGGGGTAAAATATCAAGCGCTGAGCGGTTAGGTTTCTACTTGTGTTATTTTCGTGTAAAGAAGCGCCAGGCGACAGACATGCTGCTCTCAAAGTATAATAAAAAGGGAGGTGACAGTGGCTAAGTCGGTCATTATTTTTTTTTGATTTAGTTTTCATTAGTGAAAAGAAATTCTGAAATGAATTATATAAATACATGTCTTAAATCTTTTATAAAGTCTTAAAACTAAACGAACAACTCATCAGAAAAGCTTCTTTGCTAGAACTGCCCGCTCGTGGGACACAATACAAAATTTGGGGTCTAAACATATGACATATATATATATATATATATATATATATATATATATATATATATATATATATATATATATATATATATACTAGTGGTTCAGCCGGTTTGGTCGGACCCTATGTACTGGTCATAACTTTATGGGCATATATATATATATATATATATATATATATATATATATATATATATATATATCCGCAAGGATTGAATATTTTGAATTTTGACCACTTGGCAGCCACATTTCCGGCCAAAAACTGATGAAAAAGCTTGCGTTATGTCTGAATAAACTTTATTTAAAATTTCAAATGTTTAAACCGAAAATTTGCTGAGTAATTTTTGTAGAGGCCGTAGAGGTCAACTTTTTTTTTTAATTTTTGACCCCAAATTTGTACCCTTTAACATTTATTGTTTTGGGCTTAAATCAAAATAAAAAGTTTGATCCATACCAGAGTAACCTATATCTGAAATTTTAAGCGTTAGACCCAAAATTAGCGGAGGAGTTTGTAAGAGTTTTCAAAAGTCAAATCATTGCACTTTGACTCCTTAATCAATCAAATTTCTAGCCGAAAATCGATTAAAAAGATCACCCCCCTATCTCAATACTCCTTATGTCAAATCTCGAGCATTTAGACTGCAGATTGCAGAGTAGATCGTAAGAAAATGTACACACAGACACACACACAGCCAATTTCATTTTATAGATATAAGCAGTGACATGTTCCTACACATTCATGGAGATGTTTCGTTCAGCTAGTTACTTGCAAGTTTGCTTTCGTATAAGCTAGTTGTTCTGTTTTAATTGTTTTCATAGTTATTGTTTAACACTTAGAACGTTTTATCTTACTAGTTTTTTTTTTCAAAATAAAAATTAGAAAGTTCTGTTTTAATAGGTTTTCAAGATAAACAAGTAGCCTTTAAATTCCAATATCATGCGTGGTCCTGGATATGACCTTAAACAATATCCAGTGGCGAGACCCCAGCCTGCGGGCTTTGGGGAGAGTGGAGCCACCCTTTAATTACCATTGCTCCCAGGTCCACTCTGACCTGGAGTGGTTGTACCTGTAAGGGTCCCAAGTATGGGCTCAATAGAAACCGACTTGAAAACAAATAATAATAAATAATAAAAATAATCTTTGGATACGGCATTAAATAATCCATATACAATTATACTCGAAATTTCCACATATGTTATTTAAGCTTTATATATATATATATATATATATATATATATATATATATATATATATATATGTATATATATATATATATATATATATATATATATAAAATAAAAAAAAACATTTTTCTCGACTACACTCAACTGGGGATTAACCTATGTTCGGACTATTGGACTATTCGCAAAATCAAATCCATAATCTTAGCTGCGTTGAAAATTTTCTAACCGGACTACTTATGTTTAACTGGATTTGCATTTGGGTTTGCTTCTTTCTAAATAATTATTTTCGCCTGGCGGCTTTCAGATGACCTTTGAAAGTGTCTTCATACAAGTTGCAATTTTATACCCGGTTTGTTATTAACATATCCTACATTTTCTTACTCGTGTTTTTAAAGGACATGCACATCTTTATGACTAGTAATTTGCGGTTTCATTTAATGTCATAACAAATTCTAGCATTGATACTAATATAATTTGCTGATTTCTTTCTGTCCTCAGCTGGGAGGATTAGTAAGATTAGCATTTTTTGAACCCCCGAGAAATAAGGATTTGTAAATAGTGTCTGGGAATATTCAGTTGAACAATAAATTTATATTGTAAATACAATTGTTCCCACCAGCTTTGGCAAATTGCAAACAGAATCTTGAACAGAAGTGTGTGCTCCATCCCAACTATCATCAATGGACCTGAGTTAATCTCGTCAGCATCAGACAAAGCCAAACTCTTTGCCAAGAACTTTGCAGCTAATTCGACCCTTTGCGACCAAGGCTGCCAACCCCCAATATTTCCTCCTGTATCAGAAAATACACTATGTGATGTACAAATATCTGTATGTGATGTTGCCAACCTAATCAAAAACCTTTATTCCAGTAAAGCAACCGGCCCTGACGATATTCCAATTATAGTACTCAAAAAACTTCAACCAGAACTAGCACCCATACTTACAAAACTGTTTAAACGTTGTCTTAAAGAGAATTGCTTCCCATCACCCTGGAAAATCTCATCAGTATGCCCTGTATTTAAGAATTCAGGTGATCGTTCATCCCCCTCTCAATACAGGCCAATAAGTCTCCTGTGCGTCATGAGTAAGTTGCTGGAATCTGTGTTAAATAGAGAAGTAATCAACCATTTCAGCAAAAATAACCTTCTTAGTGACACACACTATGGTTTCCGTTCTGCTAGATCTACAGCAGATATGCTTACAGTTATATCTCATAGGATTAGCGAATCTCTCAACAGAGGCAACCTTTCTAGGGCAATTGCTCTTGACATATCAAAGGCCTTTGATAGGGTATGGCATAAAGGTTTACTTCACAAGATCTCCAGCTATGGTATTGCTGGAAATGTCTTCTCAATTATTAAATCATTTCTCTCTGATAGGTTCATAAGAGTAGTAGTTGATGGGCAAAAATCAGAAGCTCACAGTATAAATGCTGGAGTCCCTCAGGGGTCGATCCTTGGCCCAACTCTTTTCCTGATCTACATTAATGATCTTCCAAATCACATCCTTACATCATTCGTAGACATTTTTGCTGATGACACTACCATCTATGGTAGCACATCTAAGACAGTAAACGACCAAGTTCTCTCCGATACTCTCTCCTCTGATCTTGATCACGTTGTACAATGGGGAAAGGAGTGGCTGGTTACTTTTAATGCATCTAAAACCAAGCTTCTATCTTTACATCGTCAACGTTCTGATCCCCATCTGGCATCAACTGAAATGAATGGCTCTCGTCTTGGGGAAGCCTCAAGTTTTGACAGGCTTCTGGGCTTGACCATTACTCCTGATCTTAAATGGAATACGTACATCAAATCTGTTGCCAAGGCCGCTGGAAAAATGGTCGGATCCTTCTATCGATCCAGTAGATATCTCACTGCTGATGCAATTCTCTATCTATATAAGAGCCAGATACGCCCAAGGATGGAGTACTGTTGCCACATATGGGCAGGAGCTGCTAGAAAAGACTTGTCCTGCCTTGATAGAGTTCAAAATAGACTTCGGGGCTTGGTGAGATATGTCCTTTTCTCTTCGCTGCAACCTCTGTCTCACAGAAGAGATGTTGCGAGTTTGTCTCTGATGTATCGTTATTTTCATGGAAAGTGTTCGACTGAGCTTCAATCTATCGCCAAACTTTCACAAGAAACACTAGACTAGCTGAAAACACTATCAATAATTTCCCCCACTCTTTATCTGCACCTAAACCTAAGCATAGATTCCATGATCAAAGTTTCTTCCTTAGAACTGCACGCCTGTGGAATTGTCTTCCGTGGCCCTGCTTTCCAGCTTTCTATAATATGGCTGTCTTCAAGTCCAACGTGAACAAGTTTCTGATGAGCCGTTCCACTTACGTTAACAAATTTACCGAACTTCCATTACTATCGATTACTATATTGTCCTTTTGACTACTCTACACTCTTTAACCCTTATCCTTGAGTGGCCTATCGGCCTTGATAAGTGGTGACGTCTATGTAAAATATATATATATATACATATATATATATATACATATATATGTGTATGTGTGTATCTATATATATGTATAGTTATGCATATACTTGCGTCCTGTTATGTTTCGTTCCATATGATGTAGTAATGGTCACAAATTTGATTTTGTCTCTCTATTTCTTTTTATTGTATACCTGGTCACATAAGCGTGTTTGGAGCCACCATTATTGTACTAGTTCTCTTTTAAACCCACATTTTACTATCAGAATGTGTGCTATTTTGGAAAGACTGCCTTTTTAACATTTCAGTTAATATGCACAGTGTGGGTCGCGGTTATAATTAGTGATATGAATATAGATATACATATGTTCAAATTTAATTCGATTTATGTAAGTTGAGCAACGGGAAACGGATATTTTTTAGAAAGCTCGTTGTTCCCCTTGAGTAAAAGATAGGGAGTGAGGAAGTTATTCTCTAAATTTGCTTTGTATTTTAGTTTGTTGTTATTTTTTTATCTTTTACGTGAACATTTGGTTTTATTTATTTATTGATTTTGAATTAATTTCTTGGAAGGTCATTGCCCTCATGCCACTGTGGAGTCGAGAACATTGTAGATTTTTTGTTGAACTATTCCAACAGTTTGTTTTCCTTAATAACAACCCTTTTTTAGTGCCTGGCTATATGTACAAGCTTTGTTTACACTTGAGTATAGATATATCACTTTATGTCAATGCTGGCATTGATAACAAATGATCCTTTATATGACCTTAAACTATATCCGATGATGAGCCCCCACCTTGACCGATTTGGGGAGTATGGAACCACCCTTCAATTGCCATCGCTTCCAGTTCTACTCTAACCTGGATTTGTAGTACCTGTTAGGGTCCAAACTAAGGGTTAAATAAAAACTGACTTCAAAAAAAATATACTCTATTAAATAATTGTTCTTCAATATCACCGAATTCGACATTAAATAACCCGAAAAGGGTTGATATGCCGTGAAATAAAAAGAAACAAAATTGATTAAAAATGATTATTTTTTCATTTTTTTTATAATTTTAGAAATCCCCCAAAGCGACCATTACGTTTAAATTCCACACCTTGCCTTCTTCGTGCGTAGGTTGTCTTAAATTTATACCCCATTAATTAACAACGTTTTTTCATCTTTGATCTTGAGTTTTCTTGGCATGGAAGCAGTTGTAGATATCTGTTTCCCTAATACTTAATTTCCTGTAACACATCCAAATAATTACTCATGTAGAATAAAAACTAAGCGGGGCTAGAAGTTTCCGAGAAAATGCAAACTTTAAGTACAAACTTTTTATTGACTATCAACTAATTCCTACTAATAATTTTCAAACAGTTAACAACAAAATAAAAACTAAGAATAAATAAACCGAATCATAGCCCCCCCCCCCGCTTCCAAACACAATCGAACACCCAACAGGTCAAGACATACTTACCAAGAAATAATCTCACCAAGGAGACGCATAAAAACTTTAACATAAGAATCGAATTTTAAAGTAACCCCCTCCTCCCACCCCCACATACTCCCCTTCCCCTAGATTTATCCCTATGCCCTCAGGTCACCAGAAATAAATTTTCCAGAACCTCTCGCACAAGTTCTTTAAACCCAACAACTAAAACATAATCAACATACCAAGCTTCCCCCACCTTCCCCCTTGTTCCCTTCAATTATTTCTTCCGCCCTCCTCGCACCCCCTGACCTCATTCACTCTTTCCCTCTCTCATCCCAAAACAGCGAATATTTCTGTAAAAGTCTGAGGATGCTACAGACGGCCAAAAAAAAAACGGCCAAGTTGCTAAAACAATAATGTACCTTAACAGAAAGATACAGTAATAAATAATTTTACGAAAACATCTGAAGAGAGCACACCCTAAGCTCGAAACGCGTTATAAAAATATTTTAAAATAAAAATATGATGAAAACCTTTATATATATATATATATATATATATATATATATATATATAAAGCAAAACGCATATATATATATATATATATATATATATATATATATATATATATATATATATATATATATATATATATATATATGTATATATATAAAATCCTTCCTTTAAATATATAAATAAATGCACATAAGTTGAATGCAACTAAGCTTGTCTGGAGAGGACACATCTTAGTTATTGCAGATAACGCCCCCTCCCAAACCGCATTGATAATTAACGCGTCCATATGACATTTATTCAACGACCAACAGTTATATATATATATATATATACACTAGCAAAAGTACTCGTCGTTGACTGAGTTCAAAAACAGCCTACAGAAAATGGACTCTGATTTATGAAAGTAAGATAGGTTATGAAAAGGAAGGGTTGTAAAGAGATAGCTTCGAATTTGGGGGCATCAAAACCAAAGCAAAATATGATGAAAGTAAAAAATAAAATAGATAAACCCCATAATTTATTATACCATACCTGTTCACACTGAAACACTTATCACAATATTCTGTGAATCTATATTAAAAAATCTTGTTAAACTTTGTGACATATTTCCATTCTATGGAGGTCAGGTACGAACAAACACCTCATAATTTTATTATACCATATTTCTTCAAACAGAAACATAATTATCAAAGTATACTTCCACAGATAGATATGAATAGTCTTTATTAAAGTGTGTGCCTATTTCCATTCTATGGAGGCCAGGCGCGAACGCAGACACCACAATCTTATTGAACCCCTGTTCTGCAAGATCAAACATACCCATTCCTGTGTCTCCATACATCTTCTATCATTATATGTAATCAGTTGTTTTTTTTTAAATAGTCAAACATATAGGAGCCTATTCGTGACCACACACACACACACACACACACACACACACACACACACACACATACACGGACATTCAGCTTTATATTATATATATATATATATATATATATATATATATATATATATATATATATATATATATAACCTATCGCCACAAGTTAACACTGCAATATTAACTGGGTGTCTCTCTTCTTTCCTCTTATTTCTAATCTCTTTCTCCTTCCTTCTACTTCTGCCTTCAACATTTTATTCATATCACGACATTCTTTTCACCCTTTCTCTATCTCCCCTTCTCTCTATTCCTATCCATGATTTGTTTAATATTTTAAAATTCTTCTCGCCCCTAAATCACCTTCCAATGTGTGTGTTTTAACACTTGACTGATGCTTGTGTTTTCTGATTGAAGTTGTTTTTGGTGTTTTTTCTATTATCTTTTTTTCTTCAGCATAATAATTATTTCTGTAAAGTTTGATGAAATTATCGGATCGTTGATACGATTCGTTCGTTAATCGAAATAGGTGTACCTTAGCAGATGAAACGGTAACATCCCCCTCTCTCTCTTTATATTTTAAATAAAAAAATAATTATATATATATATATATATATATATATAATTAGTTTGTATATGCTGTTATATATTATATATATATATTTATATATATATAATTATTTCTTTTATATATTTTTAAATATTATATATATTTATATATATATGTATATATATATATATATATATATATATATATATATATGTATATATATAGAGAGAGAGAATTATTTTTTATTTTAGTAATTAAATACCTACAGACAGTAGTGTTTCATTCTTTTGGGAATCTTCAGTCCATAGTGTCAGGATTAACACCAATCGATATATTCGAACTCTGCAACACGAGCCATCTTTTGTTCGATTAGCAAAGACCGTATCCAATCGGCTACCATTAACCGCGTGAAATAACGTTTAATTTAAACATTTTAATTTTAAATGTTCTTTACGTAAGAATAGTGATCTAATCGTTATTCGATGATCTATGCATAAGCACTTAATTGACCAACTTTATACAACTGAGTTTCTTAAAGGGGCTGTCATAATTATTTTCTTTAATGTGATAATTAAATACCTGCAGACACTAGTGTTTCATCCTTTCAGGGATCTTCAGAGCAGGGTTTCACGATCAACACTAGTAGACAGATTCGATGTATATATATATATATATATATATATATATATATATATATATATATATATATATATATGCATATATATACATATATATACATATATATATATACATATATATACATATATATACATATATATATATATATATATATATATATATATATATATATATATATATAATTTCTTGTGTGCTGAGCGTTTGCTCAGTTGAACGAGTGCTAGCTTCACATTCAAGAGGCCCGGATTTCGAATCCTGAGTTCGGATCTGTCTAATTGATGAGCCGGAGTTTCGAAGAAATACTCTCCTTCTCATCAGAGGGCAGGAATTAGCAAAATGCGGTATCGGATTTTGCATGTAAAAGTATTTAATGAAACTATAAGTAAGTCACAGATCTTACTTGGTAAAAAAAAAGGTGAGGTAAGGGGAATAGGAGGTAAAAGAAAAATGATAAAAAGATTTCACTTTTTTTTTCTTCTTCCTTTGAAGATTGTAATGCTGGGTATGCTGGTACCAGCTGACAACATTGCCCCGCTTTTTTATTGAATCAAACCGAGAGCTCTTTTTAGTATCCTCGCTGTTCCCTTAAGTGCAATTGTCTGAATCTCTTTTGCACTTAGTCCGGTGAAGGGTTGTTTCTTTATATATATATATATATATATATATATATATATATATATATATATATATTTATATATAAATATATATATATATATGTTTATCAAGGCCCGGTGGCAATTCAAGGATAAGTGTTCAAGTAATCAAGGATAATAAGCAACACAATATGGCCAGAAACAATGTTAAATATATTAGTTGAACTGGTGGCAAAAAAAGTAATTGTTCGCGTCAGTCAGTGATAATTTAGTTGGTCTCATGATATCTTGTTCAACCGATGCGATGTAAAACAAACAAAAAAATAATACGAATCTATTATGTGAATATAATCATCTAACTATACGTGCCAAGAACGTATTTCCAGAACCACACACAGTTGATGGATGACTAATAAATTTCTGCCTATTACTCGGAGTACCTGTCCTGGCGTTAACATAGCATTTCCCTTGGGATTTTTGTTCTTTACGTTGCCGATAAAAAGATCAGGATTTATCAACCCTACCGTTTTACACTAACAGTTAGTATTTGCAAATCGGACCCCAGAGATTACTCAATCGTATAAAGCGTCCGAGAAAGACACTAGCTCTTCGGTTGTCAATTAACAAAGTCAATCAGTTTGGCTTGCGTTATTGATAGCTTAATAATTTGGCCTTGAATTGCATGGAAGAAAATAAGCGACACTATTTAGTGTTTCTCTCTTTTCATCCTGGTAGCTAAAATGATGAACGATTTCTGCCAACGCTGGAGAAAGATAAGGCAAAGCGGCCTGCCTTGCAAATAAGTGCAGATAGCAGGATAAAACGCCTAAGGCGACGGTGAACCCCGATTTTTATTGCCAATAATCTGTTTTCTTCCCCTGTATGAATGATCTTAATTCAATCAGGTCATTTTGGACGTAAAGTCTTTCTCAACCCAGACACCTCCTTCTTATGAGGTTTTCATAAGCACATATCATTATATGATGCCATTTATTTTGTATCTCTACAAAATATTGTTTTATGTAGGTTTTGTGATAGTGACACATGTGCCAACAATGTAATACTAATGATGGTTCAATTGTATAAATATTGCTGACAGTTACTACTGAACTGAACACTATTTCGTAGCTTCTAGTGAGTGGAACGATGAAATTACCACCACCCCAAAGAATAAAACCCCAACTCTAACCCTACCCCCAAAGAATAAACCACTACAACTTTATTTTAAAACTTTATTGACAAAATCAATTCAGGTAACTTGATAATGTAGCAAAACTAATATGTATTCAATGTAGCCGTCTTCAGCCTCAACCACCGCCTCGATAGGGTCTAAAACCTGGGGTATGCCTTTTCCACAAGCATCGGTGAATACACGGGTGATGGCGGCGATAAGGCTGGTTTTGGTTTGTGAAAGTCATGTTGGTTATGTTCTCGACGTATGACCAAAGGAAGTAGTCAAGCTGGTTATGGTCGAGGTAGGAGGGGGACAATGAGTGAAGGGTACACTGTCGTAGCACCAAAGACCATAACCGTGGCCTGAAACATCTTTATCAAACCGCGTAAGTCCCAGTTTCCAGATTTGCATTTTGAGTGTGCTGGCAATGGTCCTGTTGTCATAACCTGGATCTGTAGAGAGCAACAGTTTTACTGGGGCGTATCTGCGATTATGTTACTTTCAGACATGATTGAAGACTCCTATATATTTTTGGATTTGTACACAAATGGACAACTTGGACATGGTCTGCAACAAATAAAGAAAATTTGTTATCATCAAACAGAAATGGAATCATGTCGTCTTTTCTAGAGCGACAATTTTATCATTCCAGTCTACTCTTTATATATATGTCTGCTAACTAGCTGTCCATATCACTTTCTACACTAATGATTGCGTGTCATGAAACACCAGTTTTTATAGGCAAATAATGATTGTTAATAATTATTTAAAAATATTATAATCACACACACGGACACACATACACACACAAATATTTATAGATAGTATAAAGAAGTTTTCAGTAAAAAACTGTAAAAATAACGTTAAAGAATGCAGTTAAAAAAAAAGAAACTAAATTTAACCTATTGTAAACTTAACACCTACATTATCCGAATTTTAAAAAGTTTGTAATTAATCAAGAAAATTCAATTATATAAGGTTAAAAACGCCTTTAGCTAAAATTGTAATTAGAAATAGACTCTGCACTTGACTGAGCCGATTTCTCAATAGTAATGGTCTTCAATTATAAACGAGAATTACCTATATATGTACGAAAGGAATACATCTTAACTAAAATTTTGTAAATAGAAAAAGGGGATCATCAGCTGCTTATCATGTAGCTGTTTCGAAGATTTGAAAACAGGACACCCGTTAAATACATGGCTCCGCAGTGGATAATACCACTTCCCTAATAAGAAAATGTACAATAATGCGATTATAAGTAACACTAATAAAAAAAAAAAACTAAAGAAAATATTAATACTATATTTAAGTAAATTTAACAAGATTAGAATGATATGTTAACTAGCATATAAATGCTATGAGTATAAAAATACATAAAAAGCTTAAGTACCTTTGGTACCAGAAATATACCGTATATATATATATATATATATATATATATATATATATATATATATATATATATATATATATATATATATATATATATATATATATATATATATATATATATATATATATATATATATATATATATATATATATATATATATATATATATATATATATATATATATATATATATATATATATATATATATATATATATATATATATATATATATATATATATATATATATATATATATATATATATATATATATATATATATATATATATATATATATATATATATATATATATATATATATATATATATATATATATATATATATATATATATATATATATATATATATATATATATATATATATATATATATATATATATATATATATATATATATATATATATATATATATATATATATATATATATATATATATATATATATATATATATATATATATATATATATATATATATATATATATATATATATATATATATATATATATATATATATATATATATATATATATATATATATATATATATATATATATATATATATATATATATATATATATATATATATATATATATATATATATATATATATATATATATATATATATATATATATATATATATATATATACACACCTCGTCTTGTAAGAGTTAAGCTTGGGCATTAATTGTGCGCCACCAACCCATAAAATTCTTGATAGACAAATTATCCTCGTCAATATTAAATAGAACTTTTATTGAATCATTATGTCAACAGAAAAACAATTCAACAAAATGACTTCGTCGTGATTATCTGCCCTTGATACGGAACGGAACTGTGGAACCTTACTTAATGATATGGGTAAAAAACAGAAAGCAGCGGCGCTAGATTAAATCGTGTTAAACAGAGGTTGAAGGGAAGATGTAACGAAATTAGAAACCCAATATGTGCAAGATGAAAAGGAAATAGGAATTCCGGGGAAGATCTCATCATTCCTCATAGTGAAAATTATTTAAAAGGCGAATATACTCGTTAAAACATGTGCAAGACAGATACTGTTGACCAAAAAAAACAAAACAAAAACAGAGGCCATTCAATTGTTTTTCCGAACATTTTACATTCAACGGAGAAAAAAGGCCAAATACCCGAATGTTTTGATGTGATGTTTTGGGGTGGCAGTAGGCGTTCACCACGCGGTCTTCTATGCACAGGCACGCCTAAACTTTGTTAGTATTTTCCTCCTGTCGTGGACTATGGTGTCGCTAGGCGCGTCTAGTGCGGGTAGGCGCCGCAAAGTGCCCGCCCGACGCCAGCGACAACCCCCCCCCAACTCATTTCATTTTTTTACAGTAACAAAATAACACGCTTTTACTAAAGTTTTAAGAAATAAAAAGTTTTTTTGAGCTTCTTTATAATGGTTACTTATTTTTTGTATGAGAGTCGGGGGTTAATGTAGAAATAAATAATATCAATTACGGGGGAAAGTTTTTTTGGGGGAGTTTTTTACAAGGTGGTCACCACTTATCAAGGCGCGGACGCCACTCGGGGATAAGGTTGAAAATTTGCTGTCAAAAAGTGTTCGAGAGGCTCCTTTCTTTCATATGAGTATCCCTTATGACTTCGATTGACTCAAAGCCTTTGTTCTCAGGAACACTTTGATTATCAGTCATATCATTTTCGCAGTGAATTCATCTTAGCCAGACAAATAAGCTAGAAGCCGGCTACACAGACGTCGTTGGAAACGAGCCCCATGAGCGATTTATTATCCTTATTTCAACACTATGTGTAACTTGTATCGTCCCCACCGTATAATACCGAGCAATATGTATTCATTTGTATGTATATAAATATCCATCCCGTCATGCAAAATTTATTCTTAAAATCTGTCAGACGAAATAATTCCATGTGTTTCAGGCAACGGGGAACGACAATAACAACGCTGGTATTTTAAACGAATTCGATAAAAAAAAACACACAAAAAAAAACAAGTCATCAACCCTATTTCCATAATATACTGTTTTTCTTCTTTTTTTATTTTTTATAAGGATTTGTGCGTTTCTATTTAGTTTTTCAACTTTCCAGTTTGAGACGTTTTCTTTCTTTCTTACTTATGTATTTTTTGACACTGCACCGAGTAAAATATAATCTTCTACTAGCCTGGGTGCTCGGCGTTGCCCGTGTGTTTGGGTGTGTGTTAAGCAAAAAAAAAAAATATATATATATATATGGTAGTAGTCAGGCAAACTTCGCGGTACGGGTTCGAGCCTGCCTAACTACAACATTTTTTTGTTGTTATTTTTGCTCAAGACGCATCTCAAATTCCCGGGCAACACCGACCACCCAGTCTTATAGTAATACGAATATTAGTGCGAGCACATGGGAAACTATTATTTCCATCATTTTTAAAGAAGGATTTACATTTCTATTTAATTAAACCAGTATCGCTACTATTTATTTTCATTCAGAGGGTGCACCTAAATTCTCAATGCTAATAATGTGTGCGTCTCTCTTCGTTCGAAAAACGCGATCAATTAGAATGAGTATCTCTCCTTATCCACGCCAATACGATTTTCTCAACTCAACCAATATAACGCCCACACGTTCCCCAGGGGTCTACCAAGTTGTTAGCTAAACATTCCCTATCTTGTTCCACGCCAAGATCTTCCCTCTCTCTCCCATCAAGACAGGATAATAGTGAAACAGTTAGAAGATAAGAAAGGGCGGAAGAAAATTGATTTCATTTCGATGGAGGTTGATTTTAATTGAATATGTCTACATTCAGCACATGACTTCCGGGAGTTTGCCCTTTCTAGCGGCCATCGACGCAAAAAGAACAAAAAGAAACGTTCTTTTCCTCCTTCATTTCAAGTTTGTGATTAGTGATCAGCGGATAATTAAGTCCATTTCAAATGACCTCAGAAAGAAATGGTTTTCAAGAGGGAACTAAGTCCTTTTCTATGAAAATTGCCGAGACAAGGCAAACATCAACTTATTTTCAGGTTGTAAATACCGATAAAATATAAACAAATTTTGAAAATAAATTTATTTTTATATGGATAGATATCAAAATAGAAAACAGCAATTCTTCTTCGGTTATGAGAAACATTGCTCATGAGCATAAAAACTATAAGCTGCTCGAGGATAAGAGTTGATGCTACTGCTTGTTAAGTAGGGAACACTATTATTAGATAGAGAAACGCCGAATAGAAAAGGAAAATAATTTGATTAGTAACAAAAAGTCCAATGCAAACAAATATCTTTCAAGCTATTCTATTAATTAATTATACTTGCCATTTACCGTTCCCATAGGGATGGAGATGCTATCAGTGAGAGTATCACCAAGTAGAGGAATGTTTCTGGGATCCCACACAGATACAACACTCAGTGGTCGATCTTGTGCCTGACTAGGGCAATGAACACTGATTTTCCCCCTCTCCCGACACATCCCATCCCCCTCTAAACTAGGCAGTTGGGAGTGCTTGAACATCATAATGCCAGTACAAGTAGATTGGGTTGACCATCGTCTGATGGGTTGAGGGTACCGGATTGACAGTTGCTGGTTGCTGTTTCCGACTGGTAGTACAGGTGTCCTAACTCTTTGGTAGCGCTTAGAGCGGCTGCTCCAACAACAGTTGAAAAATATCGGGATGTTTGTAGGGCAATGTCGCGTTTGGAAAGGGGCCCTGCACTCATCTCTGGTGGACTTTCCTGAGGCCACAGTCATAGTAGATGGAAGGTCAGCTGATGGTCTACTTGTGTTGCAAGCCTAGTGTTCTGCATAACCACTTGTTCAGCATCCCTTACCTAACTGAAACTTTAAAAACTGACAGTACAATCAGAAATTACCAAGACAAAACTCAAAGAAAATCAAATTGCCTCCTCGCTTGAGGTTTGCATTTACTAACATCCGTGGGCTTAGAACTAATTTAAATGATGTTGAAGCATTTCTCCCTACAAACACCCCGGATATCAAAGTTGTTTGATCGACCTGCACCCTCTCACTAGCATCAGCAAAAATGGCGGCCACGAACCGCAGATGTGTTGTTGGTATGCTACTTTTCTACCAGACAACTGGTAATCTTACTAACCCTTATGCTCGAGTGGATTTTGTGATTCGTAATGAGTTAAATATTAGTACGAAAATGTATATATTGGCCTGAAAATTATCAATTTTTTTTTGTTAATGTTTGTTTTTATTTTTTCGTTTGTTTTTAGCTTAAAATTCTTCTTTCTTTCTCTTTTATCAAAGCGAAAACGGATTTTACTTATTAAGGGTTTAAAACGCCGGTAATATGCGGTTGTTGCTTTTTTTTCTTTCTATTTAGACGAACTCCGGATTTTTTTCTGTAGAGTAACGCTGGTCAATTTTATACCTAGACCAATTCCATACTCTCACAGCTGGCAATTGGTTCAGTGCAAGGAAAGTGAACGATATCAGGGCTTACGCATACAGAATACAGACGCTGCAGACGCTTACAGCCTCAGACAAGAAGGAGAGGAGGGCTGTGGCAGTCAAGATGCTCGAGAACATCGAGGAGACACCAAGTTTCCTTAACCTCGTTTGGACCTCAAATAAAGCCAACTTCCCTCGTAATGGAAAGACGAACTCCAAGACAAATGCATTCTGGGGGTCCTTCAGACCCAATGAAGTAGCCACCAAGACCCTGCACTCTCCTAAGTACACGGTGTGAGTTGCAATCTCGGCCAGAGACATCATCGGACAAATCTTCATCGAAGAATCTGGCGCAGTAGTGACAGTCACCAAGGAGCGGTATGTGGAAGTTCTCAAAACCTTCATGAGTGAGCTCCAGACCATCTACTCGTCCCTCATGAGCCAGTTCTGGCTCTAGCAGGACGGAGCAAGTTCTCACACCTCAAACCTGTCCCGAGATTGGCTGAAAGAGAATTTCGGAGGCCGAAAGATTAGTCTCAAGACTGATATTGAGTGAGCAACCCATAGCCCGGACCTAAGCACCCCCAGATGTTTTTCTTTGGGGCTATCTTAAGAACACAGTCTTCGTAGGGAACCCAAAATCATCACGCAACTCATGGAAGCTCTCAGAGAGGAGATGAGAGCTATTACCAAGTCGGTCTGTAAGAACGTCATGAACAACTCCGTGCTGCGCTTCAAAAAATGCACAGAGCTAAATGGAAGCCATCTAGAACATATGCTGTAGAACGGATAAAAAAGGGGCAAAGATCCTAGTGTTTTGATGTGATGTTTTGAATATAATAAACTAGTTAGGACCAAAGTTTCTATTCATTCGGACAAAACACTAAGAAACGGGGCCTAATTAGAGTTGGGACCCATTTTGGAGGGTTCACACTATATTTAGTTTTACATGGGGGTCACCACTTATCAAGGCCCGGAAGCCACTCGGGGATAAGGGTTATTGCGTTTAAAGTAATCAATGGGATAGTATCGTAGTAATCGTAAGTATTTGAGACTTGATAAAAAGTCTTATTTAAATGGTCGGTTCATCAGGAATTTGTTTATGTTGGATTTGAAGACATACAAAGTTAACTCACATAGGAAACAGGGAAACGGAAGAGAGTTCGACAGGCGTGCACTTCTAAGAAAGAAGCTTTGTTCATGGAATCTACGTTTTGATTTAGGCACGGATAAAGAGTGGGGGAAATTATTGACAGTGGTTTCATCTAGACGGTTGTTTATCGTGAAAGATTGGCGAGGGTGGACCAGAGATTGGAGCTCAGACGAATACTTGCCATGGAAATAACGATATAGCAAAGACATGCTCGCAACGTCTCTTTTGTGTGTGAGAGAGAGAGAGAGAAAGAGAGAGAGAGGTTGCAGGGAAGAGAAAAGGGCATCCTCCACTAAGCCACGAAGTTAATTTTGTATTCTGTGAAGTTATTTTTCGGTTTGCTTGGCAAAATCAAGGCTTGTGACCTAACAACTAAATTTTCCAAGATCCACCAAGTTCTTATCAGAGTCAAATTGCTTTTCAGCAGACAACAATAAGGCTGAGTTAAAACGAGTAGGATAATGCCCTGGGATCCCACACAGATACAACCCCCTCTTATCGAGCTGCACCCTCTCACTAGCATCAGCAACAATGGCGCCCACATGCAGCCGGACACGAATCGGAGATGTGCTTTTTGTGCCTTGAAAATCACATATAAATGTGCATGGTTTATCAAAACTTGTGCCTTCCACATCAAATTTAGACGACTCATTCTCGCTTGCTCAAATTCTTACAATTATTTCAAGTCCAATGAAGAAGACTATAATGGATTAATTCATAAGAAAGTTGACAACCAATCTTGTTAGGTATGAACGAAAAAATGATTCCAAGAGTCAAAGGACTATCAGAAGACAATATGTACTAAGAATATACTAAGTATGTCCTATGTAAAAAAAAAAAAAAGATGGGTATCGGAATAATAAGCGACTTTAAAAATACTAATAAGAAGAAGAAAAAAAAAGAGGACACGAAGAAAGATACAAAATATACTTGCTGGACAGACAAATGCTGACACATCAGAACCATTCGCTGACACTAGAACTTACAATTTTTTTTCTAAGTGATTCGCTGACAGTGATGGCGACACTGAATAGATTCCTTCCATAGTCAGAAAAAAACAAACATTTTTGAACATTTCTCTACTCAGTGATAGCAACTTCATTCCTGTGGGGACGGTAAAGGGCAAGTATAGATGTTGTGCTTTGAGTAAGCATTATGGGAATGTGTGGGGTCTGCTTGGAAGATGCTAATGCAAAAGGGGAAGCTATCCGTAATGTAGGTACACATTCCATGTCAAAGTCGGGGTTGGATGTGAAATTAGAAGAACCTTTGTTGGAAAAATTGGTGGTGCAGTGTAATTAATGCCAGTTTAGCCCAAGAATAAGTCGGGTTTGCTTACCATACTACGATTTTAACCTCTGAATGATTGAAATTCATACCTCAAAATCTTGTAGGGGGGGTTCTACATTAGAAGTTTTGCTTCGTCGTCGACAACGATTCCTGGATTAATGAATGACGACTATTCTCCCCCTTACATTCGATAACGTGTAAGTAACAGCTTTTCCCATCTATTTCGGCTTCTAAAATGACATCTGCCGGATGTCAGAAGGGATCGTAGACAACACTTTTTCCACTTCAGTGCGGAACGCAACTTTTAGGACTTAAAAGAAGAGAATACATATAGCTATATTTAAATTATAATAATTCAGAACAAAACAAATTTATAATAACTGATACTAGAAACAATAATAATTAATGCCAATGATAATCAAGATACTTCTTAACAGACTTCAAGCAAGCGTACAGAAATTATTAATAAACATCCACCTTGTATTGAGAACGTTTGAAACATATAGGTTAATTTCATAAGAACAAGAGAACTTATTCAGTTAGATATAAATATACATAAGAACATACTTAAATATATATTTATGCTACAGTTAAACCTATTGCAGATCAAAAAATAAAATAATAAGCCCACGTTACTCATCGTGTTGCCTAGAATATATATTCCAAAATTTATAGTAGCTGGTTAATTAGTTCAAGAGAGTATACAGGGTATATATATATATATATATATATATATATATATATATATATATATATGTATATATATATATGTGTGCGTGTGTGGGAGGGGAGTGTTTGTTATCTCATTACGGACGACGTATTATGACAAGGCCAACATATTATACGCTCCAATGGTTTCAAGTGAGATATGCTTAATGCGATTTACGCCGAAGAATTCACGACGTTCATGTTCCAACTCCATTATGTCCAGTCCGTATAACTCGTCGGACGACTGTAAACAGTTTAACCATTTATTTCATATGTACTATTGTAAATGTGTTAGGCTTACGATTGGGAGGGAAAAACTCTTAAGCAGACAAATGAATATCCGTTCTGACCGGTTAAACCCTAGCGAGTGAAAACGGGGGTAAAGGCGAATTCGTTCCGATTAGTTGAGCATTATGGACAGTTTGGAAAAGCGTTGGTTTTGGCGGGCGTTTTTCGCCGTTTTCCTTGTTGCTCGCTGGTTTTAATGTTATTACAGGAGTTTTGTGGTGGTGGTGGTGGTGATGGCGGTGGTGGTTGTCGTCGTTTTTGTTGTTATCGTTGTTGTCGTCGTCGTTGTTGCTGTTGTTGTTGTTGTTGTTGTTGGAGGAGGAGGAGGAGGAGGAGGAGGAAAACGAGGATGAGGAGGATGCAATAAGGAAAGTGTGGAGCCGGTTTGTTCGATGTGGATGGCGGGAGACGGGCGTTTATTTATTAGACGCGCATCCAACATCTAGATCACGATTTCCTTTGAGGCCGTCTGAGGTTTCAAGTAGCATTTTCCTCGGTCGGTCACCAGTAAGTTTAAATAAGCGTTTTATTTCATATCGATCGATACGTTGGTCTGTCACGCTTAAGTATGATTGATTATTTGGTCGTTTTGTTTTACGGCATATCAATCCTTTTCGGTTATTAAACGCCGGCACCAGTACCTCTGGTAGGTGTTTCTGCTTCAGGTTCTTATGGATAATTTTTCCTTCATGGGTTTAGCAGCATATCGACAGTCGAGACTGATTCACGCTAGAGTGGTTATTCTGTAAATATACGGTTGATGTATTTTCTTCTGTAATCTTATGTCGATGTGATGTTGATGTTTTGTTTGCTGCGTGCATTTAAAGTTCTGGTGACTTTTTATATTGGTTGTAAAAAATCGATTTTGTTGTGTATTTCAATTTTTTAAGAGGGTCCATTACCTTTTTGTTTTCGATTACTTTAAGTATATTCCAATTTCTTTAAGAAGGCCCATTATTTTTTGTTTAAATTACTTAAATTTTTAAGGGGGCCCATTATCTTTTTGGTTTCAATTACTTTACGTGTATTCCAAAAACCTTTTAAATGGGACCATTATCGTTTTGGTTTCAATTGCTTTAAATATATTCCAAACTTTTTTAAGCAGTCCAGTATTATTTTGGTTTCAATTACTTAAAGTAGATTCCAAAATTTTTTTAAGGTGGTCTATTATCTTTTTGGTTTCAATTACTTTAAGTATATTTAACATTTTCGTTTGTTAAAATATTTTCTCTTAGAATGTTCGTATTTTTACAATCCTCAAATATATGTTTTATAGTTTATATGTATCTCCATTCGCAGTTTGGATGTTTTTCTTTTTTTTTTAATAAACAATTGTGAGTTAGATGTGAATGTTCTACGTCGAGTCGTTTAATATGATTTCTTATATATTTTTTTCCGTCGTCCATTATTGAGAGTGTGCGTTATTTTCAAAAGTTTATTTTCTTAGTTCTGTTCCTGTGAGCGTTGCAATTTCTTTTTTTAAATATTTATTTATTTGCTTAAATTCAAAATGGCCAATTCATTTGTCTGTCTCGCTTATTTATGTATTTTTAATTATTAAACGAAGGCCCCAGATTTCTCTAAATCATCTTAAAATTAACAGAGAGAGAGAGAGAGAGAGCAAATATATGTAGGAAAAAGTTATAACATAGTAAATTCTATAACAACTTCTTCTTGTTTGAATTTCCCTTACATTAAAAAAACAATTTTAAAAAAATCATTATGCGTGGCAAAACCAAAATACCATATTCTAAAATCACAAAAATTGATCAAGTAGCCTATATTTACAAAGAAAACCAAATTTAATGAGTACTTGAGGAGTATCTAAAGGGATATAGCTCACCAACTTTATACTTCCTAGGTGTATGTTGTAATGGCTACAGATTCCCATTAATCGCTTAAAATTATTTTATCTATAAAAATAAAACTACCTTATTAGTTTTTATGAATTTTGGAATATAATATTTTCGTTTCGTCACAGGTATTGATATAACACTATATTTTTATACATCGGTTAAACAATTTGGAGGCTGGTCTTTTCAGATGAGTGAGCAATTGGGAATACCAGGCGCTGTATGTAAAAGTTTATCTATACTTCCCTACAATAACTGCAAATACCTAACACCTTCATCTCCCCTGGCGGGGCATATACTTGCTATTGAGGAACGCTTCTGAATTGGATATTTCCATTTCGGTCTGGTTCATTGTCCGGCTTAAGTTTTTTTTTTCTTTTTTTTTTCTTAAATGTAATTTACCTTGTCTCTCAATCTTAATTTAAATTGGTCTGTCACTTTGAAGTTTAAAATTAAATGTTCACAATGGAACGCGTAGTTTTAATAGCTGCAACACATTTTTCAAGCGACTAGACAAATCTTTAAGATACTCCGTCGGCCTATCTAACACGTTAAAGTTTTAATGATTCCATGCTATATTTTTACGAGCCGAAGTGCATGTACGCAGATATACACAAGTGTCGTCGTCCTTGCTTGTCTGTTGCAGATCGCGGGACCCTGGCGTTTATTTTTTGTGTGCGAATTTAATTTCTAAATCGCAATATTTTTAATTTTCTGAAACTTCAAATAGTATTTTCCCTGATTGACGAGAATAAAATATAAATGGTTATTTCATTTGGTATATCATGATTCATAGGTCTCACACGCTTAAGTTTGAAATGCAATTTGTGTGGTCTGACACGTATAAGAATGAAATAACATTTACACTAGTCTGCCATTCTTACGTTTGAAATCGTATTTTCATTAGTCTGTCAAGGTTAAGTTTGAAATAACATTTTCTTGGTCTGTCATTAAAATTTTGAAATGACAACTTTCATTAGTCTTTTATTAAGATTGAAATCGAATTTTCATTGGTCTGTGATTCGTAAGTTTGAAATATTTTTTCTTGGTCTGTTATGTTTGATTTCAAATAGCATTTTCATAGGCCTTTCATTCTTAAGATGAAACGCGTATTTTCATCACTGTTAAACAGCCAGTAAAATTTGTTGTTACAAATCGGTCAGTAATGCTAGCTAGTCAAGGTAAGCCAACGTAAACAGGACGTCCATTTACTGAAGTATATATACTTTTAAAATGGGAAGCTTTATTTTTTTTTTATATTAGACTAGCAGGAGAGATGCCCGGCTGTGCCCGGGCGTAAAATACGCTTAAATATGATAGTTTAGTATGTCTAAAAAACAAAGACTTTTGATGGTATCAGCTAGAATCAAAACCGAAACTGTAGCATTCAACGCTGGTAACGTTACCACTATACAAACGTTACACGCAGATGAACAAATTTAAAAAAATGAACCAATATGAATGTACAAAATGTATAATAATCTTTTCCATTTTGACCCATTTCTGACGTTTTAAAATATTTTAACAGCCTCAAGACCCAAACATAAACTGTCCGTAAAAAAATCCAATGATTAAAGGCCACTTGCGATGTTCTGCGACTTTTAATTCGGAGAGGATGGAGTTCAAATATATGCAGACAGACAGACAGATATATAGCCTTTTATATATTAGATTTTTTTGATATCCAAGGATAACAATTGTTAGTCAGAGTCTTTGTGATAAAGTTTATCTCACCATACAAGTAGGGCGTTGAACAAATAATTAAGGTCATATATCTCAAATTAATTTGTGTTTTTGGGACAAAAAGAGTCCCAGTCAATACCATAGACAGAATTGAAAAATCCTTTAAAAAAGTCTTAGAAACAAGTACATCCAAAACAGGAATATTGGAATCAATTTCTTTGTCAACTGTAAACGAAAGGACTGGATGAAAATTATTAAGGGCCACCAAAAAAATGCCCGCTTTCGTTTCATTGTAGACCAAACAATAAATTTAAAGTTAAGGGATAAAGTTTGAGAAACGGTAACCAATTTTGAAGAAAAGGAACCTCAACCTCGTTTGGAGTTGGTTATAAATTTCGGTTGATATTACATTTTAATGCAGTTAGCAAATTTAATATACACAGGCGGTAAAAGGAAAGTCCGCGCTTGTAATTTTTTTCTAAAACTGCAAATTTAAGCTAAATTTTATGTAACTGTATAAACAGACTATACCTCGTCTGATTCGCCTTTTTATTCTTCTATAATTTTACCTGTTCATACTTGACATTAAATTCACGTAAATTTAAAATAATAACTTCAAATTGAGGACGCAAAAAGAAAGCCCGCACAATGGAAAAATGTTATTTAAATTAAATTTTAGGACATTAATGCAACAGAAATATAACAGGAACGCAAAGAACTAGTTAATATTTAGTAGCATATCCCTTTGACAGCCTGAAATCTTTTAGGCGTTCCTTGAATTAGACTGCAGCAATAGTTTGGGGAAAGGGTGTCCCACTTTTTAAAAATTTTTGTCCAAAGTTTTCCAAATTTGAAATTTTATCATTGTGTAGCTGTTGTTTGATGTAGTGCCATACGTTTTCGATAGGAGTGAGGTCTAGATATTTTGCAGGCCATTCAAAACAAGGAATATTATGTTCTTCCAGGGACCTCTTGATATTGCCAGCTTTGTGAATGGGCGCATTATCCTGCATGAAGATGGGATTATCGTCCAAATTCCGAGAAAAGTAGGGTAGAAAATGCTCAGTCAACATATAAATGTACTTGGTCGAATTTATTCGACCTTGCAAGCGAACTATTGGCCCAGGACCATTAGTACTAATAATGCCCCACACCAAAACTGAACGTCCACCACCTTGCAGCGTTGAAACTGATCACCTAGGATTAAATTCTCCGCCCTTCCGTCGACAGTCGTACTGCCTACCATCACTACCTAGCCTATTGAACTTGTTTCCGTCGCTAAGAAGCACTTTTGACCAATATGAAGAGTCAAGATCTTCATTGCATCTGACGTAGTGCAGATGACGCTTTCTGTTCTTTACATAAATCATTGGCTTGCGACTTGCAACATATCCTTGCAAATTAAATTCCTTTAATCTGTTCTAGACAGTAGAAAGAGAGTACTTTTTTAACAAGATTGCACTGTTATTGGATTTGAGGAGCCGTTTCCAATCTGTTTCTTAGGCTGCAGATCTTGATAGCATTGTTTTCCCTGTTAGAAGTAACTCTAGTACGACCAGATTTGGGGGCGTCACGAACAATGTTTTTATACTTTTGCAGTCTTTCGTACAATTTTCTCATCACATTTCAATCTGCGACCGATTTCTCGATTGGATAAACAAAAACTTTGAGATTAATGAGCTCTTGACGATCACTAAGAGAAAGTCGTGGCATATGGACTAAATGTTACATTGTATAACCTGGAACAACAACAATTACAATTAGAGATGTTTTGTTGCCTGTTGGTGGATATTTTAATCTGATTAAGAGGCGATAATTTAAACTGGTTTTAAGCGGATTTGTAATTGCGGACTTTCTTTTTGCCTCCTCAATTTGAAGTTATTTTTTTTTAAATTGACGTGAACACTGGAAAATTTTAATTAAAAGTGAAACATGAACAGATATAATTAAAAAATAATAAAAAGGCGAATCAAATGAGGTATTTTAAACAGCTATATTTAAATTTAGCTTAACTTTCTTTTGCCGGTACTGTATAGTTTCGGTAATTTTAAAACAAAACAGTATATTAAATCATGGCTCCACTGATGTTCTGATGAAATATATATATATATATATTGTACTAGCAAAAATACCCGTCGTTGACTGGGTTCATAAACAGCTTACAGAAAATGGACCCTGATTTATGAAAGTATGATAGGTTATGAAAAGGAAGTGTTGTAAACAGATAACTTTGAATTTGGGGGTATCAAAACCAAAGCAAAATATGATTAAAGTAAAAATAAAATAGATAAACCCCATAATTAATTATACCATACCTGTTCACACTGAAACACTTATCACAATATTCTGTGGATCTATGTTAAAAAACCTTGTTAAACTTTGCGACATATTTCCATTCTATGGAGGTAAGGCGCGAACGAACACGCTATAATTTTATTATACCATATTTCTTCAAACTGAAACATAATTATCAAAGTATACTTACGCAGACAGATATGAAAAGTCTTTATTAAAGTTTGTGCCTATTTCCATTCTATGGAGGCCAGGCGCGTACGCAGACCCCTCAATATTATTATACCATCCCTATTTAAGTTAAAACATACTTATCAAAGTATTATTATGTGCATCTATATCAAAATCACTTGTAAACGATTCTTTTTTTTAATTTTAAATGTTTTATTTCCATACTTTGTGGACCAGGCGCGTACGCTGACCCCACAATTTTAATGAACTATTATTCTGCCAGATCAACCATACCCATTCCTGTGTCTCGATACATCTACTATCATTATATGTGATCAGTTTTCTATAGTAGTCAACCATATAGCAGCCTATTCCTGACCACGTACACACACAGACGTTCAGCTTTATATTATAGATATTACGATAAAACTTATATCTGACGGATTTCATTTGGAATAATTAATAGTTGAATAGGCAGTAAAGCTAGAGTATTTAATTCTTAAATAAAAATAAGATTTTAAACGTTTCAGACTTCATACCGTTTAGGGTGGATGTATATAAAATGGTTTTATGTGTCAGAAAAACGATTTTTTTTACATATTGAGTATGTGTTCGACTATCCGTTGCTAAATATACCATAGTATAATAAGAAAACTGTGTAAAGATCGGATTGTCAAGCCGAAATTAAAAAAACAAGGCAACAAAAAACCGCCAGAGCGAGAACATCTGCACACGATTGTAAGCACATTTTTCACCCAAAAAATGATACGTTGACAAAGCTTATTGCTTAAGTAGTACGCATTTTTTTGTTGAGGCAATAGAATGGTTTTATGGTCTGTCCTTATCAAATTTAATAAGGAATAAAGTTAAGTCGAATGATGCTGTATGGTCGTGTTTTTTTTTCTCGCGTATCAAGAATATCGTTTTGCTGATAATTCACAACAGAATATGCGAAGGGCACCGTTTGATGTTGCAATTTTTACATCATGAAATAGCTGTGTTCATTTTCTTTATGTAACTAGCACTGTTTGATGGAATGCCGCCGTGGACACACACACACACGTGCGTGTGTATGTTTGTGTTCATGTGATAGTGTGTAGGTATAATCTGAACTCGTATATCATATATGCCAACGTCGACATCCGCAAATACATGCTGTATTAAACATACGCACTTCAGCGCTCGCGCACGCACACCCACCCACACAAATGATAGCAGAAGAAAAGTACATAAATCCAGTTAATAAACTGCAGATGCTTCATATCAATTCACGAAGTAAGAATACATAGACATCAAAGAGATATGCCCAAACTACCGCAAAAAATGGACACCTTTATAAAGATTATTATTCGTAAAATATTACGCGTTTGGGGAAAACTATTTCGCTATACTTACAAAATACGCGGCGAAAAGAAAGAAAAAAATCACAAAACAATAATTGAGAGGTGCTAATACATGCTCACTGAAACTATTCGGCCATTGGTAAACAAATAAATCCTTCTAAACCGAGGCAATTTAATTTTTTTTAATTCTAATCCACAGTGATTATTATTGAGAAGCTGTATATTCACAAGTTAAAATACAAATTTATATTTAACTGGTTTTTTTTTTGTAGAAATACAATGAAAACGGTAACTAGTCAATATGAAGCCAATATTATTCCCCAACTAAAAAAAGATGCAATATTTTTGTTATTTCATATCAGGTTAGAGATACTTCACAATATTCCAAATTTTGGGGAAGATTTTTTTTTTTTTTTTTTTACAAAGGCATCACCACATTATCAAGGCCCAGAGGCCACTCAAGGATAAGGGTTAAAGAGTGTACAGTAGAAATTGGTCAATATAGTAATCATTAGTAATGAAAATTTGGTAAATTTAATAACTTATATGGAACGGCTCATCAAGAACTTATTTACTTTAGACTTGAACACAACCGTATTGTAGTCAGCCGGAAAGCAGGAAAACGGAAGACAATTCCACAGGCGTGCAGTTCTAAGAAAGAAGCTTTGTTCATGGAATCTACGTTTAGGTTTAGGCACAGATAAAGAGTGGGGGAAATTATTGATAGTGTTTACAGCTAGACGAGTGTTTCTTGTGAAAGTTTGGCGAGGGGGGACCATAGATTGAAGCTCAGTTGAACACTTTCCATGAAAATAACGATACATCAGAGACAATCTCGCAACATCTCGTCTGTGAGATAGAGGTTGCAAGGAGGAGAAAAGGACATCTCCTACGAGGCTACGAAGTCTATTTTGAACTCTATCAAGGCAGGGCAAGTCCTTTCTAGCAGCTCCTGCCCAGATGTGGCAACAGTATTCCATCCTTGGACGTACCTGGCTCTTATATAGGTAGAGAATAGCATCAGCAGTGAGATATCTACTGGATCGATAGAAAGATCCCACCATTTTTCCAGCGGCCTTGGCAACAGATTTGATATACGTGTTCCATTTAAGATCAGGAGTAATGGTCAAGCCCAGAAGCTTGTCAAAACTTGAGGCCTCCTGAAGACGAGAGCCATTCATTTCAATTGATGACAAATGTGAATTAGAATGTTGATGATGTAAAGAGAGAAGCTTGATTTTAGATGCATTAAAAGTAACCAGCCACTCCTTTCCCCATTGTACTACGTGCTCAAGATCAGAGGAGAGAGAATTGGAGAGAACTTGGTCGTTTACTGTCTTAGATGTGGTACCATGAATGGTAGTGTCGTCAGCATAAATGTCTACAAATGATGTAAGGATATGATTTGGAAGATCATTAATGTAGATCAGGAAAAGATTACAGTAAGGAAAAGATTCAGAATTACAAGTTGAACATTCTCGACTTACAAGTCATTTTCCATTGTTTTCATGTCAAGATAATAAATCTTGCATTTTTAGAAATGTTTCTGATTCTATCCTTCACATGAAATAGTTGCCACTAATATTGTATCACCCCTTATACCATATATATAGTTTCCCTCATCCCCACCCCAATACACATACGTCATAATATACTCCTCGGCGTCATCATCTATGAGCGGGGAACTATTCATATTAAACAGCCCAAAAATTATTTTGATTAAAATTATAATTTAGTATTGACTTTTTGCACATCGCTTTTCATTCTCTCGCGTCATCAATTTCATACAAATTATTATTTTAAGTTGTTTTAATCAATAAATGGTTGTCTATGTAAACATCAAACGTATGGTATTCCACTCACAATATAGTCATTATGATATACAGGAGTGCTCCGAAAGTAATGTCTCGTATTTTTTTAAATTCTGCCTGATTATTTTGCATTGTCATGATGACTTACTTTATGTGTTCATGACCGGACAGTTTAATCTCTCTGCTGTAGATGTTGACTCAGAAACAACCCCAGCTCTTCTGTTATTTAGTAGCGGAGATTTGCTGCTCTCGACAACGAATAACGAATTTGGTTGTTAAAGAAAAAAAAACATACGCACGGCCTAGAGAAGGCTTCATTAAAAAAATAGAATGACAAAGAAAGCGAAGTCTGATACGTGAAAACAGAAAAAACAATAATTGTATTGTCTACTGCGCGTTTTGTTTTTAATTGTTTTTGTGCAAATATAATTGTGTCGAATTGGATAAGTTGGAAATAAAAGATTTATCGACATTATCGTTGAAATAATACTACAGTTATCGTTGCTTATAGACGGCATAACCAGGTTGACACAGCGGTTCCTCGTAGATACTTGAAGTTAAGTGGCCACCCACAATGTTATCTACACCCGTTTTTCAAAATCGAATCTCATTTGCTACGGATGCGCTTTTGTTTTTCGTTGAGTTTTCCATCATTTTCCCCTAATTACATTTTAGCAATGTTTGCTTTATCATTTTACTATATATTAGCAGTTCAGCCCAGCTTTGCTTGGACTCTATTTACTGTTCATAACTCGCCCTATCTGAGAATACCCTTTATGTAAAATATTTAGACCAAAAATTGTCTGAGTAATTTGGTAAAGACCGCAGAGATAAATATTCTTAACTTTGACCCCAATTTTGACTCTTTACAATTAATTGCTTTAGTCTGAAATCAAAATAAACATTTGGCCCATGTCCAAGTTCCCAACATCTTAAATTTCAAGTGTTTTGATCCAAAATGGGTAGAGGAGTTTGGTAGAATCTGCAAAGGTCAACGCTTTCACCTTTGACCCTTTGGCAAACAATTTTCGCCGCTAAACTGATTTAAATTCTTGCCGCCTATCTGAATACTCATTATGTAAAATTTTAAATGTTTAGAGCAGAAATTTGCCGAGTAATTTGCTAGAGACCGCAGAAAATGCTATAAAATATTTGATTGACATTTTGACCCCTTAACATTTATTGTTTTGCATTTAAATCAAATTAAATAGTTTGATCCATATCCAAGTAAGCTACATCTATAATTTTAAGTGTTTAGATCCAAAATTGTCGGAAGAGTTTGGTAGAGTTTTCAAAAGTAAAATCGTTTTACTTTGACTCCTTAACAGCAAAATTTCCGGCCGAAAACCGATTACAATATTTTCCCTAATCTCAATAATCCATACGTTAAATCTTGAGTCTGTAGACTAAAAATTCGCAGAGTAGTTTAGTAGGGATATGTACAAACACAGACACAGACACACACAGACACACACACACACACACAGTTTTATCCGGCTTTGCACGGGCCCTACGTACTGTTCCTAACTACATGTGCATATGTATATATTAAAATGTGTGAATATGTACGGTAATGCCTTTCTATATTATATTTCTTATCTACTATAGAGAAAAGTTGGTGGAAACCACAGATGTCAATTTTTTAAAAAGTTGACCCCAATTTTGACCCCTTACCATTTACTGTTTGGAGCTCAAATTAAATTATAATGTTTGACCCATATCCAAGTAACCTACGGCTAAAATTTAAAGGGTTTAGACATAAAATTGGCGGAGGAGTTTGGTAGAGTCTGTAAAGGGAAACTCTTTCCAAAATTTCGCCCCAAAACTGATTCAAAAGCTTGTTACAAATCTAAGTACCTTTTATATAAAATAACAAATTGTTAGACCCGAAATTGGCTTAATAGTTTGCTAGAGACCGCAAAGGTCAAATCTTTTTAACTTTGACCCCTTGGCAGCTAACTGTCCAGCAAAATACGATTACAAAACTTGCCCTGTGTCTGAATACACTTTATGTAAAATTTCAAATATTTAGACCAAAAATAACAGTAATGTGGTAGAGACAGCAGAGGTCAACTTTTTGAAAAAACTTTGACCTCAATTATGACCCATTAACATTTATTGTTTTGGGCTCAAATAGAATTATAAAATTAAATACATGTCCAAGGGATCTGTATTTGAAAGTTCTAGTGTTTAGACTCAAACTTGGCGGAGTAGTTTGGGAGAGTTTTCAAAAGACAAATCGTTGAACTTTAGCCCCTTAACAGCAAAATCTCTTGCCAAAACTCGATAAAAAAGATTTTCCCAAATCTCAATACCATGTATGTCAAATTTCCAGTCTGTAGACCGAATATTGAAAGAGTTATTTCGTATGGAAATGTGCACAGACAGACATACATTTTCACTTTTTTAGATATATAGATTTGACAAGGCGAGAACCATTCTAATGAGAACAAAATATAATAACCGTAATAAGCCTTAAAACGCCTTACATATTAGAATTAAAAAGACTAAGGATATACGTAGGAGGAGCACAACAAAAATTCACAAACTTGAAATTCAGTTCAATTTCTTTGACTGTATATATTCCAGTTGTACGTTTAAAGGTTCGATGTTCCAAACAGACAAACGTTTAGCAAAACTGGAAATGATAACCATCTTGTCAATCCAATAAAACAATGTATGGTGTTCTTTTTCCGTTATGATCCCATTCCATCTAATTAAAATAAGAATCTTTTAGACCTCGTTATATGATAACTTGTTCCTAATTAAAATATTGATATGTATCTATTTTTCATGTACTCTTTATATCTCTCTCTTTCTCTCTCTCTCTCTCTCTCTCTCTCTCTCTCTCTCTCTCTCTTTCTCGCATTCTGAAATCAAAATACCAGGCTGTGTATATAATTTTGTTTAGAAAAGAATATGTAAGGTTTAAAGTGTTCAAATCCATTACTAGTTTTCCTGTACCATACCACATGCACCGTGATCCAATTAATACAGTTTCGATATATTTCAGTGTCTTGCCCGATCTACATTGTCGTTTTATCATTTTCATAATAATGTTGAGGAAGCTTAGATGATTCTGATATAATATGTGCTAATATATCTGATATCTCAGGACACATTCTACCCAACTCTTCTAAGTAACATTCACGATTCCCGGATTTTAACTCCGCAGACATTAATCGGTAGTGTTTGATGCCTCCATTAAGTCTCGAAAAAATAATGAATACCCCTCAAAGGGTAGCTGCGCGTGTAATTATGAGGCTAGGGTTGCCCAATAACAGCCATATCTATCCTGAATCAGCATGGCTTGAGTCTAGTTGCATAGAGAAATCCAGGACGACTTGAAACAATGCAGAGATCAGCGGAGTGCACATACAACACCTGGAATTTCCAAATGGTCACCAATTTTAGTACCGAATTAGCACAACGTTACTTAACTTCAAGTATCTACGAGGAACCGCTGTGTCAATCTGGTTATGCCGTCTATAAGCAACGATAACTGTAGTATTATTTCAACGATAATGTCGATAAATCTTTTATTTCCAACTTATCCAATTCGACACAATTATATTTGCGCAAAAACAATTAAAAAAAACGCGCAGTAGACAATACAATTATGATTTTTCTGTTTTCCCGTATCAGACTTCGCTTTCTTTGTCATTCTATTTTTTTCATGAAACCTTCTATACGCCGTGCGTATGTTTTTTTCTTTAACAACCAAATTCGTTATGCTTCGTTGTCGAGAGCAGCAAATCTCCGCTACTAAATAACAGAAAAGCTGGGGTTGTTTCTGAGTCCACATCTACAGCAGCGAGATTAAACTTTCCGGTCATGAACGCATGAAGTAAGTCATCATGACAATGCAAAATAATCAGGCAGAATTAAAACAAATACGAGACATTACTTTCGGAACACTCCTGCATATTATAATGACTATATTGTGAGTGGAATACCATACGTTTGATATTTACATAGACAACCATTTATTGATTAAAACACTTAAAATAATAATTTGTATGAAATTGATGACTCAAGAGAATGAAAAGCGATGTGCAAAAAGTCAATACTAAATTATAATTTTAATCAAAAGAATTTTTGGGCTGTTTAATATGAATAGTTCCCCGCTCATAGATGATGAAGCCGAGGAGTATATTATGACGTATGTTTATCGGGGCGGGGTTGGGGGAAACTATATGTATGGTATAAGGGGTGATACAATATTAGTGGCAACTATTTCATGTGAAAGATAGAATCATAATTATTTCTAAAAATGCAAGATTTATTATCTTGTCATGGAAACAATGGAAAATGACTTGTAAGTCGAGAATGTTCAACTTGTGATTATGAATATGTTCCTTACTTTAATCTACCCCAACATTTGGTATATTAGTTTATAAACTTATATTTTTACCAGAATATCTTGCCCTTTTCTTTTCCAGTTTTAACAACTGGTCTTTACTTTTATATGTTTAATGTTTACCATATAACTTTTCATGATCACATTTTTCTATTGTAATCCATGTAATTTTCAGGTTTCCATTGAATTCACTTGTTTTTTGTTTTAATTTCAATCTGATTTTTTTGATCTGCAAAACATTACATGAATATATATAATAATAACAATGTACAATACTCGTCTGCTTTCAATAAAATGCCCGCAATCAGTTCCCTGTCATTCTTTTATTCCTTCTGTTTCACTTGTTATTCTCTGTTCGCGAGAGCGGTGAATTGGTAGCAACAGTAGTCGATGAAGCGACGTGGTTGCTATGGAAAACAGTCATGAAAACGTCACTCAGCTCGTTACGTATTTTTAAAGGTTTTGAAGATCAATAAATTCATCGTACCTTTTGTGAACTGAACAAAAATTGTATTTTTCTTTCACAATATAGCTGAATAGGTGGTCTATGAACTGTAATAATTGTTGAAATTTGGTCGACAAATGATTGAGCGGTGAAGCTTTTAAGCTGTTCTAAATGATTAAAACTTAAACATATATTCAAACACTACCGTATTAATAAAAAATTAGTGTAAATATTTAAAAACATCGAATTTATTACTCGACTAGGAATATAAAAATTTAATTCTAAAAAAAAATAGAAAATTTATGGACACTCTGTCGAATAATTTACTTATTTTTATTTATATATTATTGGTAACGAGTAACATTATCAGACGTATATATATATATATATATATATATATATATATATATATATATATATATATATATATATATATATATATATATATGGGGGTGCTGTTAGATTTATCTGCCTCTGTTTGCTATTTTAACTTTAAGGTTCTCAGATTTATCATATAATATATACGTAGTAGATATATATATATATATATATATATATATATATATATATATATACATATATATATGTATATATACATACATATATATATATATATATATATACAGCTTGTAGTATATATATGCGTCTGTTTGTATGTGCACTTCTTTATGAGTATATGTGTGTTACTCTGTGTGAATATAACGTCTCTGTCTATCTATCTATCTATATATATACATATATACATATATATATATACATATATATGTATATATATATATATATATATATATATATATATATTGTATACATGTTGAAAATATTTTTTGTATTACAGGACTGTATAATATTACAAATACATAACATGTGTCGGCAATAAAACCTGCTTTTTATTGTTGTTCTTATGTCATAATTATATCCCCCTGTTCTCTCTCTATCTCTCTGTCTCTCTGTGTCTCTGTCTGTCTCTCTCTTTGAAATGATACCACTTTCGAACACTCTTCCCCAATCTTTTATGTGTATATATATATACATATACATAGACACACATATATAGATATATAGATATGTGTATGTATATATATATATATATATATATATATATATATATATATATATATGGGTGTGTGCATGAATAATTTTCATACCTTCAGTACGTACAAAGTTAATAAGACGCGGTGTTTTGAGATTATAGACGTAACTCTCTTATTAACTATGTATATACATAAATATACGTAGAGCAAGTTAGTAAGTTATAAAATATATATGGCGATTAAGCTACACTGAATATTCCGCGTGTCATCCACTCTAGGACTCTTCAGGCTTATGCGTGGTAAACTACGCTGTTGGTTAATATTTCTTGTTATTCAGGGTTTCTTTCGCAAATATTGTGGCCTGATAATCTACGCTTTTCGTTAGACATGTATTTTAAAGTGCGGTGTGACCAGTTGCATTTATCTTGTTCGTTATTAGTATTCTTATTTCAAGTATGGTTGTTCTTGTCTTCATTTTCAATATAAATAACTTAAAGTTATCCTGCAGCTGCTGCGAAAATTTAGAGATGATAACTAAAGCACATAATAACAAAATATTAAGTAAAAAACAATGTAAACAACAACAAAATAAATAATAAAAAGTAGACACCATGCCAAAAATAAAACTAACACTAGCAGAAATAATAATAATAATAATAATAATAATAATAATAATAATAATAATAATAATAATAATAATATTAATAAACCAACCCCGGACAAGAACAACCATACTAGATATAAAAATGCTAATAACAAATAAGATAAATACAACTGGTGACACCGCACACTTTGCCCACAATATTTGCTAAAGAAACCCTGAATAACAAGAAATATTACGTAGGTATGACTTCCTTAGATTTCAAAACTCAATATCATGACCACAAAATATATTCAACAATAAAAAAAAACGCCGTATGAAAACAACGCTAGCAAATAAATACTGAGAACTCAAGGAGGCGGACATTCGCCGGTAGTCGGACGGAAAATAAGAAAAGCTACTACGTGTAAAGAGATAGACAACCCATGTAGATTATGCCTTCATGAAAAATTTGCTATCCTGTACTTTAAAGAACCCCAACATCTATTAAACTGGAAAAGAAAAATAGCGAACAACTGTGTTCACAAGATAAACTTTACTCTAGGAAAGCTATACAAAATAATTTTAAAACCAACAAAAACAATAGAAAATAAACAAATAAATAATTTTAATAAACAGGAATGTACATAAACGATCACACATACATGTATGCATATATGTATATATATGTGCATATATGTATGTACATATATATATTTAAATATAAACTAATATAAAAAAAACTAACCTAGATTTAAAACTGGTCAAAAACTAGATATCCAGTCTAAATAGAGCACACACAAAGGAACAGGACAACCAGAGGTCAAATGGCCCTTTATCCGATAAGTGCATGTTCATTGGCTGATAGGAAGGGCGTGGTGGATACTAGAAAGCTGATTGGCTAACGCAAATCTCAACCACAAAATTCGCGCATAAGCTTGAAGGGTCCTTGAGTAGATGAAACGCGGAATATTCAGTGTAACTTAATCGCCATATATATTTTATAACTTACTATATATATATGTATATATATATATATATATATATATATATATATATATATATATATACATACATACATATATCTTATGCGGCTCGACCTTACCATTACTAGGCAAGCATTTTTAAAAATATTGCGTATAATTGTTTTTGCTAAACTGTATTATTTAAGGTTTAAGAAATTGTGGGCAAAATTTTTGATCGAAAAGACCTCTCTATAGCATTTGCGAATTTTTTTTTATGGAACTCATTCGCTGCCCAACTTGTAGGATTATATTTATTATAATTAAATCCCATCTATGGGCTGAAGCAATTGTACGCAAGTGTTGTCAATATTTTCTGGACAAGCATTAGAGAAAAATGCCATTAAATTGTAGAAATATTTAATCATTCGTACTGAAGTCTTGATTTACCAAAAAGGGGTGTGTGTTATTTACTTGTATTTTGGAATACTATTCCGAATTGCGAACAGTATATAGATTGTAAAAAGTATATACGATGTCCCTTAAATAACTTTACACACTTTTTTCCTGCGGGAACTTTTATTGATAATACCCAAATGAAATTCGGATTATAATTCCATCTTCATACAGGGTTTTGCTTCCATTTGCACAGTTGGCAATGTTAAGAAATTCCTTGGAGAGCATGATATTTCATGTTAGGATTGCATTCCACAATCTCCAGACCGCAATTCTATCGAAAACGTATGGCATTACATCAAGCAACCATTACACACTGTAAAATAATTCAAATCTGGAAGAAATTTAGAAAAACATTGAAAGACAAGTGAAATGCCCTTTCACCGGAATACTGCTGGAGATTAATTTAAGGAATGGCCGAAGGATTAAATATAAACTTGGCTGTTGTGTTTCTGTTGTACTTGTGTCGCATTAATCTTCTAAAGTTACATTTAAATAACAAGTTTCCATTGTGCGGACTTTCTTTTTGCCTTCCTTAATTGAAATTTATTTTTTTATAATTGACAGGAACACTAGAATATTTCAATAAAATATCAAGCATAAACACATAAAATTACTAGAAAACAAAAGGCAAATCAAATGAGGTACCTGTCGATTAAATAGTTACATTCCATTTAGCTTATATTTGCGTTTTTTCTAGCAACGGCAAGCGCCGACTTTATTTATAGCACTACTGTATATATATATATATATATATATATATATATATATATATATATATATATATATATATTAAGTAATGTGATTTATAATTTAAAAGTTTTAAAATTTTTTAAATTTAACAATCAAAATTTAATTAAATTAAAAATCAGTTTCATAAGAAGGAACAACAACAAAGTCAATTATCTGTACGATCGTTTCGGAAATCCGTGCTTTTTATTTGTGGTATACATGAAGTCACGTAGAATAATTATACATAGTTTTTTTGGTAAGCATTTATTTTATGTATTTTAATTAAACTAGTAATTTCACTATTACATTAAAATACACTTAGCTCTTTAGACTATTATTCTAATCTCCTTTAAATTATATATATATATATATATATATATATATATATATATATATATATATATGAAATAAGTCATGTCGCCTCTGCACAATCGAAGCTATAACTATAACTATTCTCCTCAAAGTAACAATATAATGAATTTAAAAATGAACTGATCTCCTTCTGTAAACATAAGTCCACATGTAATTATGGCAATTTTGAAATTACATAATTATTACTTTTACCTTTGAGATAGATATATAATTTTTTCTTTAACTTTATCGTGTTTTGTACATACTTTCGTAATACTTTATAATTTGATAATCCTTTATTTTAATTCTTTATCTAGGCTTTGCTTGGCTGGTTTTTATCTGCAATGTCTGTTTTAGTCTTTAAATATTCCTATCTGTCTAATATATCAATCTACCCACACTGTCATATCTTGTATGTATATTTACTTATATTTTACTATATGCATTTACTTACTTCTTGCTTTTTCCTGAATTTGCAGATGCTGGCCATCCTCTCCCCTTAAATATTTTTTATTTTTCATTTTCTATTTTATTTTTTATTATTTATTTATTCATTGTTTATTTATTATTTGTTTTCTATTTATTTATTATTTGTTTTCTATTTATGTATAAATTAATTAATTTATTTAGTTAGTTAGTTATTTTCCATTTACTGTCTTTTAACAACTCTTGCTGACATTTTCTTTAGTATTAACGTGTACCTTTCAGTTGACACATATTATTTTGCCCTATATATTATTTTACGCCTTTTAACATTTCCTGTCTCGGCCATATTGACATTTGTTGTTCAATTTTATATTTAATCCTATCACCATCTCATGTTTCATCTTCTTCTTCCCTGATCTTTCTTATTTATATTTATGTATTGGCAGCAGTTTGAAAAGCATATCTTATTTTCCTTTTATTAATATTATTGTAATTTTCCCCCTTTTTCCTTGTACATATTTGTTAATTATTCCATGGATTTCGGCCTTTGGATTATTTTGGACCATCTTCCAATTACGGATTTCCTTGGATTTTACTTGCGCAAATTGAAATTCAATTAACTTTCTTGAAGTTATATTTCTGGATCTTACGGTAATTGGCTTATTTACCTTTCACCAGACTATCCATTCACGTGTAATCCCCTTTTTCTTCACCATATTCCCTCTCCTTCATTTTTGTTATCAAGTACTTTTGCATGCAAAATCCGATCTCGAATTTTGCTAATTCCTACCCTCTGATGAGAATGAAAAGTATTCTTCAAAACTCCGCGGATTAAGGACTATCCACTTATCAAGTGTTTCCTTTTCAGATTAAATATGTTTTTAACTCTTTTTCAAAGTGTTTTAACATGTTTTATTAACTGTTTGCTCGTATATATATATATATGTATATATAGTCATTATGCATGTATATATGCATATATATATGTGTGTGTGTATAAATACTGTTTGTGTACGAGAGGCGTGCAATAAGTAATGCCCCTGACCCATTTCCAGTTGTCTGATGTAGCTGAAATTTTGCATGTAAAATTATTTATTTCTCTACGGGTTATGTGGCAAATTACAGCTCTGAACTAATTGTGTTTTTGTTTTACAGGTGTTTGAATTGGGTTAGGGGTGAAATGGAGCCTGTTGAATGTCGAGCAGTGATCCGGTTTTTGTATTTGAAAGGACACACAACACAGGAGACATGAAAGAAACTTATGGTCGTAATGCCCCATCATCTTACCTTGTAAAACGCTGGCATCGTTAATTCAAACATGGCCGGAAGTCTGTGTAAACAGCTCCTAAACCTGGTTGCTTAATCTTTTGCCATTGATGAGACAAGTCGAGGCTGCCATTTTGGAACATCAGCGCATTACTATTCGCCAAATAGCAAAAGATGTCAAGATTAGTACAAGGTTTGTGGAAACTATCATTCATGACCATTTGCATATGCATAAGGTGACTGCCAGATGGATTCCCAAGTTGCTCACACCATTCCAGAAGCGAGAACGCGTCGAGTGCTCGAGGATGAATTCGAAGATGTGCCAAGAAGATGAGTCAAAGTTTTTCAAAAGACTGATTACACAGGATGCAATCTGGGTCTATCACTATGGTCAAGAGACCAAAGCCCAGTCAATGCAGTGGAAAGAAGGCAAGGGCGCAGCGATCCGTTAGCAAGGTCATGCTCACACTCTTCCAGGACCAGGACGGAGTAGTGATGACAGATATCCTGGCAAAGGGTACCACAATTACAGGAGCCTATTATGCTTCACTTTTGACGAAATTAAGGGAAGCTATCAAAATCAAGAGGCGGGGCAAGATCAGCAAAAAGTACACTCTCCCTGCAGGAGAATGCTCCGGTCCACAACTCGCATGTAACCAGATCAGAAGCACGGGATTGTGGTTATGAAATAGTCTCCCCTTCTCCCTACTCTCCTGACCTTGCACTCTCTGACTTTCACCCTTTTTCCAGTCATGAAGTTGTTTTTGAAAGAAAAGCGTTTCCCAGATGATGCGGCCTTGATTTCTGAAGTCACGTTGTAGTTGGAGGATCAACCTGGGGTGGGGTGTTCTCCAGACCTGCATCAAACGATGGGTGAAATGCATAACTCTGGGTGGTTCCTATGTCGAGAAAGGCTAATAACTGTGCCAAGTTTCGTTGCTCTACTGCTATGGGAAGTGGGTCAGGGGCATTACTTATTGCACGACCCTCGTACTTAGTTCAATTCTAAGGGGAGAAATCACTCTATTTACTTTTTTTCCAAGAGACCAATATCTTTCTCTATGAGTTCTTCCGTGAATTGTTGCTATTCAACGAAATACGTGTAAGGCGTACTACATAAACATATGGATAAAATAAAATACTCTTAGCGGGAAATAG
>NC_136511.1:22026678-22066678 GCF_053919585.1 Euprymna scolopes | reverse complement strand
TTAAAACAGTTTATATACCGCGCCCCATGTGGGGGTAGCAAATTGGTTAAAGTGCCCAACTCGCATTTAGGTTAAAATGTACTTTCGTAAATAATTTAATTCATTCAAAAAGTATTGCAAAAACGAAAAAAAATAACATCTATATTGATATATAAATACACACACACACACACACACACATATATATATATATATATATATATATATATATATATATATATATATATATATATATATATGATGAAAATAATGGAAATAGTATTCCGACAAAATAGAGAAAATAAAAAGGAACAAACCGTAGTATGTGTTCATCAACGTTTCGTCTTTATTTCGAGATTTCCCCTGGATGAATGAGATTAAGAAACCAAAAAATATACCAGTACAAAATGTTTGAAAATGTTTCACGTGCACAGTGTGACGCAGTTCTATTTCAAAGAAACGGAAAATTGATGTTGGAAATTCAAAAAAAATGGAGAAAAGAATTGAAATAGAACTGCGTCACACTGTGCACGTGAAACATTTTCTAATATTTTGTACTGGTATATTTTTTGGTTTCTTAATCTCATTCATCCAGAGGAAGTCTCGAAATAAAGACGAAACGTTGATGAACACATAATACGGTGTGTTCCTTTTATTTTCTCTCTCTATATATATATATGTATGTATATATTAATACTTTTGATTGTTTTTGCATGTATGCATATAGATGTGTATTCGTGTGTATATATTCTTGTATGTATAAATATGTGTGTATATTTTGTGCATATGTATGTATATGGATATATGTCTCGGTATGAATATGTCTGTATTAGTCTATTCACGTTTCATTCTTCATCATAGTTACAATTTTCTTTTTCTTTTTCTTCTCCCTCTATTACCCTTCGCCTACCTAACTTCTACTGACATGCAACTCATTATGTCAACGAACACATTTGCAAACATCTTTTCCTAACGCGTGAAAATCAGTTTATAAACACAATCCCCATACCCACCCACCTATACAATCCTCAGTTTCAATAAAATTATGACCCACCTTAATCGTTTCATATTAATATTCAGCTGTTAAACTACTTTAGAATAATTTTCCAAAAGGTTGAAATGTTGTCCCTCCATTTGATATCCTCTTTTTTTTAGGTATCTCGCAACATTTTATAGTTTTGTTTCTTTTTATCCTTCTTTTTTTTTCAATTTTTTTCTCCATTTTTGTTTGTGGCCTCGATGTGTTCAGGGTCGCCTGAGGAAGACTCATTGACTTAAGCAGATGAATTTTTGTGGCGACCATATGCAACTGTTTACCCTCATATATATATATATATATATATATATATATATATATATATATATATATATATATATATATATATATATATATATGCATGAAAATAAAAGCGGTTTATACCTCGATTAAGGCGAAAAGAGGGGGACGTCGAAAATGTGTTTTAAAACAGTCTATTTAACAATCCATTTAACGTTTCTGAAGAACCACGAAGACATTATATCAGCAAATAACGATGAACATTACCTTGTAGAATAGAATACGTGCTTTCTAATGATATATAATCTACTTTTTTTTATTTACTTGACAATCCATTTGTAAGTTCTGAAAAAGAAGAAAAAAATTATATGAGCAAAAAACGATGACCATTATCTTGTAGAACCAAATTCGTGATTTCTAATGATATATAACACTTTGCCAAATATCAAAACATGTTTCAGAACCAATTTTGTTATTAAATAGCTGGAGCTTATGCAAGAAGCTTATATATATATATATATATATATATATATATATATATATATATATATATATATATATATATATATATATACGCATGAAAATAAAAGCGGTTTCACACCATGAAAACAAGGCAAGGAAAACCTGTGGCCTTTTTTATAAAATTCTTAACTTTTCGTCTCAATCTTCGGGTGACTTCCTAAGAATCGAGACATGGATGATTGAAAATAAAATACACAAAAGATTAAAAGAACATCCTATTAAAAGTGAAATACTCATATATTTTTACGTACATATAGGCAATGTAGGGAAGGTGTAGGTGCACACGTAAACGTAAGTTGGGTATTTTGTAAAAAGGCTACAAGTTTTCTTTCACTCTTTTATATATATATATATATATATATATATATATATATATATATATATATATATATATATATATATATATATATAATTTACCCATTGGATTGGAATTTTAAATTCGACCGTTTTGGATTTTACCATTTTTGGATGTTTACCCTTCACCGGACTGTCCATTCATGTGAAATCTTTTTATCATTTTTCTTTTGCCTCCTGTTCCCCTTACCTCACCCTTTTTTTAACCAAGTAAGATCTGTGACTTACTTGTAGTTTCATTAAATACTTTTATATGCAAAATCCGATCCTGCATTTTGCTATTTCCTGCCCTCTGATAGGAAGGAGAGCATTTCTTCGAAACTCCGCGGATTAAGGACTATCCACTTATATTGTGGTTCCTTTTTTAAAATTAAATATGTTTTTAACTCTTTTTCAAGATGTCTTTTTAACATGTTTTAGTAATCATTTGTTCATATATATAATTATATATATATATATATATATATATATATATATATATATATATATATATATACAAATACTTCCTCTTGGGGTCGAGCACTGTCGTAAGTAATCTCACCCACTACTTAATTACAGAAAATTACGAATCTCATTTTTGTTTCTAAATAAGAGGTTCGAGCACTGAAAAAGTGGCGGACGAATGTTTGTTTAAAATAGACATTTAGCGAGGTTATTCGCGGGCACCGCTCCCGTCGGTCGATCGGTAGAACTGCTGACTATCAACGCGATATTTCTATGTTCAATACTCGGTTTGGGAGAGGTGCTAGTCTAGCGGCACAAAGGAGTTGTGATAGCACGAACGAAACAGGACTGTATGTCGATGACTTTGTAGTCATCGACATACAGTCCTGTTTCGTGCTATCACAACTCCTATATATATATATATATATATATATATATATATATATATATATATATATATATATATATATATATATATATATAGTGCTCGAACCTCTTATTAAGAAACAAAAATGAGATTCGTAATTTTCTGTAATTAAGTAGTGGGTGAGATTGCTTACGACAGTGCTCGACCCCAAGAGGAAGTATTTGTATATATATATATATATATATATATATATATATATATATATATATATATATATATATATATATATATATATAGGTATTCGTTTGAACTCCATTTGAAGATGATTTCTTTATATCGTAAGTCGCTTACATATTGTTTAGATGTTTAAAAGTCAGATCCATTGCAGGGAAAGCATGGTGCATATGTGAAATTTGTAACATATTGTTTTAAATAAATAATTTGAATGCATATATATATGTGTGTGTGTGTGTGTGTGTGTGTGCGCGTGTGCATATATATATATATATATATATATATATATATATATATAAGTGAACGTGTCTGCGTCTGTTTGTGTCGGTTTCTGTGTCTGTGTACATTTCCCTACGCAATAACTCTGTCAACTTTAAGTCTACAGACTCAAAATTGGATATACAGGGTACTGAGATTTGTGAAAATCGATGTGATCGGTTTTTGGCCGGAAATTTGGCGATAAAGGAGTCAAAGTTCAACGATTTGACCTTTAAGAACTCTACCAAACTCCTCCGACAATTTTGGGTCTACGCACTTGAAATTTTAGATATAGGTGCGTTCCTTCGACACGGATGGAAATTAATAACTTGATTTGAGGCCAAAACATTTAATTTTAAAGGATCATAATAGGAGTCAAATTTAACAAAAATTGACCCCTGCGGTCTCTTCCAAAGTCCTCAGAAAATTTCTCGTCTAAATATTTGAAATTTTACATAAGGGGTGTTCAGAGATAGGGCAAACTTTTTCATCAGTTTGGGTCGAAAATTTTTAGTTACCAATATATAATTGTATGTATGTATGTATGTTTGCATGCCTGCCTTAAACTTTCAATAGAGGCGACAGATTTTACCAAGATCAATATCGTTTTTAAGTTCCACCTTTCATACAACAAATATCGAAAAATTGGCTGAAAACAACTAGGCATTTTTCTTCAGGAGGGATGTCACTTTTTTCGCCGATATTTTTTAAAGTTATCCTCTCCTTTAGATTGTCTAGCCTTAATATTAAAAAATATCGCTTGCGGTTTTGCGGTGGCCGTAAAAGCATACACGTTAGGTTTTACCCCGTTCTTTTCCCCCTTTGCGGTACAGGTTCGTGCCTGCCTTCCTACTAACACTTTTTTTTTTGCTCAACATCACATCCCGGGCAACGCCGGGACGAAATGCTAGTATATATATATATATATATATATATATATATATATATATAAAAAGAGACAGAGAGGAAGTGAGGGAGGAGAAATATGACATATATTAATATTTTATTCTAATTATTTTATTTCCTCATATATTGTGTTTTATATATATATATATATATATATATATATATATATATATATATATATATATATATATATATATATTTCGGAGATAGATGAGGCAACTACATGCTCGCTCCGATATTCACTTTCCGTCACCGGCCGTCTAATAAATCGCAAAATAAAATTCAAAACATATTTTCAATTCGGGTTTTATCAGTTCTTTCGCTCTTATCTTCCCGGCGATTAAGTTCTTCATTATTTATTCGTATTTAGATTATCTTCTTTGGCGAAAGAAGCGGACGCATAGGAAGTTAGGCCATTTTGTTTTACTAGGAGATTGGCGCGAAAAAAATGAACAACTCGTTAGAAAGCACGACTTTTTAAATGAAATATTTTCCGTTGTATCTTTGCTAGTATTTTAGTTTTGTTTTGTTTTGTTTTTATTCTGGATATTTTAAAACTTTTACTTCAGTTCCCGTTTGAATTAATATCTTTAAATTAATTTTATTTATCGATTTTAGCCTCGTGCTGATTCGGATTTTTTAGTTTTCCTCAATGTTTGATATGTATTTTCATGCTGTATCTTAGTGTGTCTTTAACTTTTTAGAAGTCATAGAAAACACATCAAATTTGTAATGTTTTAAATAGATTTGCATTATAAATGCCAGAGATATATTATGCCATATTTTATTTCTTTATTATATTTTATTTATGAACCGTTAGATAATAAATTTCTCATGTCGGCCACGAATAAATTTTCTTCTGTTCCTCTTTTTCCCAGACAGAGAAAACAAAGTTTAGTAGTGCTCTCAAATATATAGTTTCAGAGGCAGTTCACAAGAGAGAGTGTAAAAAAGGGAACGAAAGAGAGAGAGAATGCAAGGATGGTTTTTGCACTTTGTCTTTTAATAAATTTTTTTTTTCTTAACATGTGTATGCAAACGAAAAATACAATTGCGAATTACTTAGAACCTCTATCCAGGCATGGCTGAGAGAACAAGAGCATGCTACCTCCGTGAGATAATATAGGTTCTTTTAGAAACCCCGTTCAGATTCCCGAGTTCGCTAGAAACATTCCCGAGTTCCACAAAAAAAAAATACACCTGACGAACGTCGGCCGTTACATCGACCGAAACGTTGTGAACATCCCACTCGAAATGGGAACAATAGTTCCTTGAATCCAAATAATACGAAAAACCGGTGAATATCGTAAAATATTTTGACAACCAAGGGGGAGTCTTTTACCTTAGCATACCTTTTTCTTCCAATCAATTAATTAGATTCCTGAGACAGCCCTATCTGAGAATGACGACATTGTTTAAAATTTCAGATTGTCCTCTCCCCAGCATTATCTTTACTAGGCCATGAACCACTCGCATAACCACTAGACAAATAATCTACGCTATGTGTGACCCAATGAGTTTGTATTTTTCTAGTGTTTTAAATATGTTTTCGTTATTGATATCTCCAAAACATCCTGTCATATTTTATCGCCAGTGAGTTTATCTTATTCAACAGTGACAACATTCGCCTTATCTCGATCGGCAAAATTAATTCATCGACTAAAAGAGCAAAGCAATATACGCACATACACACACACACACACACACACACATATGCAAATCTGTACATGAAAAAATGTGTTGGCCTCTAACATTAAATTATAATCTGTTATTTTTTAAATCTGTCACAATCACTTTGACAAACCGGTTCTCGCCGGATCACCGAAGTTAAGCAACATTGAGCCTGGCCAGTACCATTTGAGTGACTATTTGGGATGGCGGGCGCTGTATGTACCGCGAGGTAAAGATCCCAGGTTAGGAAATTGGCGCGGTCTATCCATCTCTAGAGTGTATATCGGCCTCTCTCAAGCCGTGGTAGGCAGCTCATGTAGTGATGGCGTTACAATAAAAATACCCTTGGTAGCCTTGGCGAACCATCAAGTATTCCCAGCCATTGGAAAAAACGTGTAATGCTTGGCGGAAGTTGTTTACGTTCTACCTGCCCCTTGTGGAATTGGATGAAAACATCTTCACCATCATCATCATCATCACCTTCAACATCATCATTTTTTTTAAGTTTAATAAAGCCTTTTAAAATTTATTCCGTTTTTTTAATCTATAATATCAAAAGAATCGTTTTCAGCTGGGTTCGCATTTCTCATATGTATGTACGTCTCTCTCTCTCTCTCTCTCTCTCTATCTCTCTCTCCCTCTGTATATATATACATATATACACATATATATATATATATATATATATATAACTATGTATATATATATAAGCGACTGTATGTTTGTCTGTCTCCGTATTTTAAAACTCAATCTCCTCCGAAACTAAAAGTCGTGGTTTTAAAATGGTCAAAAAATGGGTAAAAATTGAAGAAATCGTTGATAGTTTGTGTTTCGATTCTACCTGATGGCCCCAAAATACTTTGTTTTAGTTTTAAAATCACGCAATCGATAATAATATATACGAAATTAGAATACTGAAATATCATATCTAAGCGTATTTTACGCCAAGAACACGCATGACGCCCCCGTTATATATACACTTGTGCCCGATATTATTCATACCCCTCGTATCTTTGAGATTTCTATAAGAATATTGCTCAAACCAGAAGGTAGACAATATTAAAAGGATTTCAAACAATAAATCAAGCATAAGCATTTAATTTAAACTCAACAAATAAATAAATTATGCAAGTTTGAAACATTATGCAAAGAAAAAAAAATAATGGCACTAGTTCAAAATTATTCATACCTCTCTTACTAATAGTCAATAGCATGCCCTTTATTCTTAATAACTGCCTGTAACCGTTTGGGATATTTATCAACAAGGTTTTTACAAGCATCAACACTGATTTTTGACCATTCTTCAATGCAGTAGTTCTCCAAATCCCTCAAATTTCTAGGTTTCTGCTTTTTAACCTCAGTTTTCAATATGTGCCAGAGGTTTTCGATAGGGTTCAGGTCGGGACTCTGGCTAGGCCATTTCAAAACATTAATTTGATTATCCTCAAACCATTTCTTGACTATTTTGGGAGTATGTTTTGGATCATTATCCTGTTGAAGGACCCAGTTTGGTCCTAAATGGAGCTTCTCCGCATCCTGTCTAATGTTTTTCTGGAGTATCTCCAAATATTGCTCCTTCTTCATGGTTCCATCTATCTTGACCAAACTACCTGGACCACTAGCCGAAAAGGAGCCCCAAAACATTAGGCTACCACCACCATGTTTCACCGTGGGTATGGTGTTCTTTGGGTTGTAAGCTTCTCCTTTCTTCCTTCAAACGTAAGAAGCATCCATATGGCCAAACAATTCAATTTTTGTTTCGTCAGTCCACAAAATACTTGAGAAAACGGACTCTGGAGAATTCACATGGGTCCTAGCAAACTTTAGACGTGCTGCAAGGTGTTTTCCGGTGTGCAATGGAGTCCTTCTTGGTCTTCTTCCTTTCAGACCATTTTCATGCAGAGTCCTTTGCAATGTTTGCCTTGATATTTTTATGCCAGAAGACTCCAGATTTTCTAAAATGTCCTTATTAGTGGTGGTTGGATTTGCATTAACACTTCTTACAATATTCCTGGTGGCTCTAGCAGACAGTTTCCTTTTCCTTCCTCTACCAATCAAGTTGTTTGTTGTGTGGTGGCTCTGGAATTTTTTGATGATGCTCTGTACTGTTGCTGTAGGGACCTCAAATGTCTTGGAAATTGACTTGTAACCTAAACCATCCTTATGTGAATTCACAATTTTAGTCCTAAGATCATTACTAAGCTCTTTTTTCTTCCCCATTCTAATAATTTTTATTCTTTTATTGGTTTTCAGTTGATATCATTTTAATTTCTGAAAAATGCAAAAAACGAAATGAAATTAATCAAAGGTTGTATAAAAGCATTCAAAATAAGAATCAAACAGAAAACAAACAGTCAGAAACTCGATTAATACTGAAAAAATAAGGGGGTATGATTATTTTTGAACATTGCAGATTTTATAAATAGCTGTATATTTCTTTTATTACAAGTATCCCGAGATTTTAAAATGACGAAAATGATCAGAAGAGGTTTATTAAGAATATGTATCAATATGGACGTAAACAATAAATTCTTACAAAAGTTACACCTAATAAACTCAATTTTCAAGTGGGGTATGAATAATATCGGGCACAAGTGTATATATATATATATATATATATATATATATATATATATATATGTATATATATACAAACATATATATATATACAAACACACACACACACACATATATATGTATATATGTATATATATACAAACATATATATATATATATATATATATATATACAAACATACACACAAATATATATATAATTATATATATATATATATATATATATATATATATATATATATATATATACTACCAAAGATACACGCGCATCGCACGGGACTTTTCTGCACACTTTGGTACGCGATTTGTTGATATTGTAAAAAGGATGTAAATTTCAACTCGATGCTTAAATCTAATCTAACACATTGAATACTGAAAACATACCACAATCAGATCACATCAGTTTTTCATCATATCCTTTTGTAGAACTTTTCATTGAAAAGCCTCGTGGTAAATTACATTTCTGCTTCTTTTATTTGGAGCCAGAATGTAGAGTTTTTCTGAACTTCCTGTCCAGCTGATAGAGACGTAGAACATACCGTGACTGAAGCAGTCTGATGTCAGGTCTACGCCAATGGGTTTAAACGTTTGACCTTGTCTTTTATTAATGTTCATTGCAAAATACACCTTCACAGGAAACATTTCTAGATAGTACAACATCTCTCTGCTCCGATATACACAAACTATATTTTTTTGTGTTTGTCAACGTGTGGGTGCTAATGTTGGTTAAATTATCATAGCAAAGTGATCCTCCACTTTATAGAAACTTACATTTCTTCAAAAAGCCCAGGATTCAGGAGTTCATACCATGCAAACGGTAAGTTTGCGACGGGTTTAATTATCAGATTTGGTGTCAGAAGAAAAAAATCGGTTTCTGTCAAAAAATGAAAATAAATGCCATTATTTTTATCATAAAAATAATTATTTGTCCAATCATGAGAAAGTGAAAGGAGGCCTGGGGTCATTTTTTTTGGGGGGGGGGTTATTTTGGCTCTTTTTGGTGTTTTTTTTTAGTAAATGCACGGGCGGCCATCTTGGTTGCCAAACTGTAGCGATTACGTTGGATACAAAATGATTTCAAATATGAATAACTACTCGTTTGCGCAAGAAATAATGCATTATTCGTTCTCAGCGTCCCCCAAAACTTATAAAAATAGACAAGTCCAAGGTGAATGCCGAGGGGTTGGTAAACTAACAAAAGTACCGATTTATGGTAAAAATTATACCATAGCGATGTATGTGATATCATATATGGTAAAAAATATATATTTTATATTAAATCTATATAATTATAAAACTCAAATGACCTTGTAACGGATATTGTAACCCAACATCCGGTTTACGACTTCCGGTTGCGTATGCGTACATAAACATAAAATCATAACGCTATTATTTAGAAATTATAATCTAACATGGGAAGGGTGGGGATGTTTTGCAACTATTCTGTGTTGCAACTATACTGTCCCCATTTTCTTACAAATAAATCAACTTTAAACGGTTGATAACGTATTGTTTTTACTGTGTACGTTTTCAGCGTCCCAATTGTTTTTTTTTTCGCGTTTAAATTATCCAAATAAAAAAGTGTAATATTTTCACGATTTTTTTTTACATCGTTCATTTCCGTATTACGTTTAAGTTATTTTAACGCAATTTTCTTACAAATAAATCTACATTAACCCGTTGACAACCATAAAAGCATTTTAGAATGTATTGTTTTACTGTGAACGTTTTCAGCGTCCCAATTGTATTTTTTTCGCGTTTAAATTAAAAGATATATCAAAATTTGAATTTAATTTTAATATTATGCTATCTGTTCAGTGCACATTTACCTATAAATATGGCAAACACTCCACGTATAGTTCAATGGCGTTATTTTTTTTAATCAAAAATAAACAATTATAAAAAGAACGATCAATTATATCGGCGTAAAACTACTAAATACAGTAAAAAAAAATCCCGGATAACTAAACCATAACATATAAAACAGGTTTGTACTCATGCAGAGAGTGATCCAGACGTAACTCAGCGCACGCCCGGCTTTCTCAGGAACATGACGCCAACAGCGTAGCCGAGAAAATTAAGCCGTCTGACGAAACAAAGCTGAACCAAGACAACGTAGCGCGATGGTTTTCAACGCGACGTGCGTTCGCGCTAGTTGAAAATTCTCAAGCAGCAAAGGACAATTTGGAAGAGGAAGAAAATAAAATAAATTAGTAAACAAAAAAGCACACCATTTCGTACTTTAACGTCAGAAAAAAAAAACATGAATTTTACAGCCTCAAGTAAACACCAACTGGAGTCCTCGACATTTGTCAAAGAAAAAAAATAACTGCCACGGACAAAAACTTGTCATTGTGGCCGTTTGAGCGATCAACATTTGAATTTAACTTTCAGTATTATGCTATCTGTTCAGTGCACGTTTACTTATAAGTATGGCAAACAAACCACTTATACTTCTTCTTTTTTATTACATTTTCGCACCAAACAAGGCACATTGACACTTTATTGTAGGGGGCTACTATCAGGGACATAAGCATCAGGGGTACTGTGTAGGAAGTTGGGCAGCAAGATGTCGGTTCACGTTACACTTGAACTTCTGCAGGTCAGTACAGTCGGGGAAGCAGGGACCCGGAAGGGAATTCCAAAGTCTACCGGTTCTGGGGAAGAAACTACTGGAGAAGAAGGTTCTCTTACATTTGGGTTCTCTATTGTGAAGGGGTGGGATTGTGCTGCTTTTCAGGTTTGTCAGGGGTATTTACATCGAGGGGGCACAAGTGCTTCCATTTCGTCAGAGCATCCCCCGTTAAAGTACCTGTAGAACAGGCAGAGGGATGCAACATCTCGTCGATGTGACAGAGGCTGAAGTTTAGCTGACAGTTCAGTACCTATCAGATTAGCGACTATCTTTTGAACTTTGTCTTCGAACGAGAGACTAGTGGCAGATGCGCCAGCCCAAATATGACAACAATACTCCATACATGGGTGAACGGTGGCCTTATTGAGGTATAGGATACTTTCAGGCGTTAATAGCTTTCTAGCACTGTAGAGAGAACCTACATTCTTCGCAGTGGTCCTGGCAATGTTCTCAATCAAATTGTTCCAACTCATGTTTCCTGTGAACGTTAGGCCGAGGAGTATAAGATGTACTTTCAGATAAAGTCTTTGGCCATTGCTATTAGAAGTAGGGAAGGTTTCTTGTAATTATTGAAGCAAACAAGTTTAGTCTTGGCAGAATTGGAGGTGACCATCCATTTTTGTCCCCATTCCACTACAGATCGGAGGCCGTCCTCTAGCGTTTCTGCCATTTCGTAAGATATGTGTTCATTTGTTTTCCTGTCGTATCCGCTATAGAGCGTGGTGTCGTAAGCATACATACCCATCTCACAGACAATTTTGTCAGGGAGGTCATTTATGAATATTAGAAATAACAGAGGTCCAAGGATAGACCCTTGAGGCACTCCCGCATTTATATCATATCATTTAGGACGACCTGGATTTTTCTCTTATCTAAGAAGGATCTAATTATGTTATATATTCTTCCAATGATCACGTATGATCTGATTTTCTTGAGAAGACCCTCATGCCATACCCTGTCAAAAGCCCTTAGATATATCTAGAGTTATATGGCTGTATTTTTTTAATAAAAAATAAACAATTATAAACAGAGCGATGAATTATATCGGCGAAAAAATAATAAGTACAGTGAAAAAAAACCCCGGAATACTGAACAATAACGAATGAAAAAGGTTTGTACTCATGCAGAGAGTGACCTAGACGTAACTCGGCTTTCTCCGGAACATGACGTCAACAGCCGGAGTAAGCCGAGCGTCGCCGAGAAAATTAAGCAGTCTGACGAAACATAAAGCTGAACCAATTACAATGTAGTGCAATGGTTTTAAACGCGACGCACGTTCACGCGAGTTGAAAATTCAAAGCAGGAGGGAAATGATAATTTGGAAGAGGAAGAAAAGAAAATAAATTAGTAAAAAAATGTACACCATTTCATACTTTAACCTCATAACCCCCCCAAAAAACATGAATTTTACGGCCTTAAGTGAGCAGCTGGAAACACTAACTGGAGTCCTCGACTTCTGTCAAGAAAAAAATTACAGGCACTGGCGAAAACTTGTGCATCATGTGGACAAGGAAAGGTAAGCGATGGCTATGCCTGGAGGTGTAAAGCTATCACATGCCGAACCTTTACATCATTCTGACTAGTACCTTTTTTTTGTCAAGGCTAGGCATACAAATGCCATTGTCGGATTTGAGCGAGCAACACAGAAACACCTCCAGCGCGAATGCGGAATACGATTCACGCACTCGTACCATTAATCACCCAACGGTCTGAGGAAACAACAACAATATCTGTTTTAATATTAAAAAAGAAAAAATATCTATCCCACCCAGTTTTGTTTCAATTTTTCTGGTTTTAAGGTTTTTCCATACGTAAAAAATACAAATAAAAATTAAAAAATAACACTCCAAAAAACAAAGATAATTTTTTCAATTTTTCTTGAAAAAAAATTTTCCAAAAAAAAAAGTGTTTATTTGACTTACCTTTGAACCTTTCCTCGAACAAAAAAAAAATCGGTCAATGTCAAGTTTCTTTCCAACTCTTCAAAAAACATTTTAAAGGGTTTTCGGTGGTGCTGAAAACGAATATCACATTTAAATTTGGGGCAGATAAGTAGTTTTCATGAAATGAAGAAATATTTTTCAAAAAGTGGGGGATCACTTCCTTATATAAATCACCCAACTTCTGGCCACGTAGTAATTTCTTCATATCAAAATAAATTTAATTGATATTCGTGTTCAGCATCTCCGAAAACCGGCGCTGTTTTTTTTTTATTTTTACTAAGATTCCTTCATTTCTGCTATCAGTTAGTTTACAAACACATATATTTTTTTTTCATTATACAACTTGTGAACAACTTGTGCTTCAGCATTTAGCTATTTCACAAAAATTCCCTTTACATCAGGGGGCTGTGGAGCCCCCTAATATAAACAGAAATTTTGTAAAATATTAAACGATTCTGCTTAAATGGTTTAATTGTTATATCGACACGTTACTTACAGTAAAACGGTTAATCCAACTACAGAAGTACCTGTTAAAACTATACACGTTCTATAATTGAATACCCACCTAAAAAAACTGCTCATGTAAGTTTACTGACGACATTATTAGCGTTCTAACTTATAAAAAAAAATGAACGAATCTCTTAGTTAAAAAAAAAACGCGCCGGTTTTCGGGGGCGCTAAAAACGAAAATCGCAGTTAAATTTGTTTTATGATATGAAGAAATTATTAGGTGGCCAGAAAGTGGGTGTTCATTTTACGCCAAATTTATATAGGACAATGAGCCTACACTTTTTGAAACAGGAATGTCTTCATATCATGCCCGAAATTTTAATGTGATTTTCGTTTTCAGCACCAAAGACGAGACGTTGGGAGACTTTGTTTTATCGTTTCTTTACTGGCAGATGTCCGACTGAGCTCCAATCCCTTGTCTCCTCTCGCAAATCTTTCACAAAAATAACCCTTCTAGCTGAAACCACTGTCAAAAATTCGCCCCACTCATTATATGTGCCAAAACCAAAACGTAGATTCTATGAACAAGGCTTCTTTCTTAGAAATGCACGCCTGTGGAACTCTGTTCCGTCTGCCTGTTTCCCACCTGACTACAATTTGGATATCTTCAAGTCGAGCATAAACAAATTCCTGAGTAACCACCCCCTTAAGTAGACACTTTATCAAATTTCAACATTAACGTACTGTACACGCAATAACCCTTATCCATGAGTGGTTCCGGGCCTTGATAAATGGTGACCACCTTGTAAAAAAACAAAAAAAAAATACACACCGAAAACCTATAAAAGTCGTCATTTTAAAGATTTTTGAGGAGTTGGAAAGAAACTTTACATTGACCAAAAAATCTTTAACATTATTTATCTAAAAAATATATGGTGCTAATGCAGAGAGTGATCCGCGCTATTTTTTTAAATCGTGTGTCCACCTTGAATTAAAGTGTTATTATATGTTTGTTATTCAATTGTAAGGTTAAAGTACAGAATATGTACAAAACACCCTCCCCTCCCCTATGTTAGGAATGGCTTTTTAAATAATAACGTTATTATTTCAGCAGAGATCACTCTCAGCATGAGTACCCAATATACATAAAGCAAAAACAAAACAAAAAATATTATTAGAAAAGTTTTCTTTACAGTTACTAAAATTTAAAATTTAAGAAGGTTTTCTTTTCTTGTTATGAATTGATCGACGACGATCGGCTAAAATTCCTCAGCTACGCTCGGTTTACTCCGGCTGTTGGCGTCCTGTTCCAGAGAAAGCCGAGTGGACTCTGAGCTCACTCTCTGCATGAGTAACAAAAAGTTACTTACAAATTAAAGAATAAGCGAAAAAAAATACCTCATAATTAAAAATAAAAATAATAATTCAACTTAAAAGAATATTTCGAAATGAAAACAAATCTATTATAGAAAATATTTAATAACGTGCTCAAAGAATTAAAATATCACAGTTATTCCCCTTGGTTTTCTGGTTTTAACATTAAAAGGTTTAAAATTTACGATAATAATAAGTAAATTTAAGTTAACTAAAATATAAATTGAAATGGAAATAAACTAAATAATTACATTTTAAATTATATATTTTAAATAGTACAGTATTAACGAGGCTATTATGTCTAATAAGTAATATAATCGAGCTAATTATTTAAAATGATTTAATGTAATGTGATATGCTAATAACTATAACTCAGTCGATGTATATGTGATGTGAAGAATGCTATATCTAGAAGTTACACATAAAAACAAATGTCTCCTTTGACAGGAGTATCCTACAATGGGCATTAATATTTCTTGGCCAGGAGAGGTGTACCCACACAATAGACACTTTATATTTCTTTGATAACAGGGAGTTGTACACACAGACAAACACACACACGAACATTATTACTTTATATATATGTATACATATATAGATGCTTTGTTTTTCATTTTAAACCACTAACGCGAGCACCTAAGGCATTTTCTGGCCATATAATAACGATAGATTTATATGGATCGTTCCTCTCATTTTTTCTTTCCCCCGATAATTTCATTTTATTTTAGTTGCTCCCCACCTTTAAATTCTTTTCCCTATAATAATCAAATATTTCGTTTTCCGACATATTCTTAATACTTTATAATTTAATAATCCTTTATTTTACTTCTTTATCTCTTCTTTGCATGGCCGGTTTTTTATCTGCATTTTCTGTTTTATTCTTTAAACTTTCCTATCTATCTAATATATCAATCTACCAACACTTTTATATCTTGTGTGTATATTTACTTAAATTTTCATATGTAAATTTACTTACTTTTTATTCCTGAAATTGCAGATACCGGCCATCTTCTTCCTTTAAATAATTTTTATTTTTTATCTTTATTCTTTTCTTATTTTATTTTATTTTATATTATATATTATATTTTATTTTTTTTATTATATTTTATTTTTTATTTATGTATTTATTCTTTATTTTCTATTTATTTATTATATATTTATTTATTTATTTATTTTTATTTTCCTTTTTTATCTTTTATTTTCCTTTTAGTGTCGTTAAATAACTCTTGCTGACATTTTTTTTTAAATTGATAACCTGTACATTTAAGTTGACCTATATTATTTTGCCTATATATATTTTCGCGCCTTTATCATTTTCTGTCTGGGTCGTTTTGACTTTTGTTTTATATTTAAATTTATCAATTTTTTCTTCCTATATCTTTTTTTATTTATAGTTATGTCTCGGAAGTAGAGTGAAAACACATCTCCTTTTTCTTTTATTAATATCATAGTTTTTCCTTGTACACATGTTTGTGAATTATTCCATGGATTTCTGCCTTTGGATTATTATGGACCATCTTCTTCCAATTACGGGATTTCCTTGGATTTTACTTGTACAAATGGAAATTCTTTTAACATTCTTGAAGTTTTACATTTGGATTTTACCGTCACTGGATTTTTTATCTTCCACCAGACTATCCATTCATGTATAATATCCATTTTCTTTACCATATTCTCTCTGCTTAACTTTTTTTGTTTTCAAGTAAGATCTTTGACTTACTTGTTGTTTCATCAAATACATCTGCATGCAAAATCCGATCCCGCATTTTGCTAATTCCTACCCTCTGATGAGAAGTAGAGTATTTCTTCGAAACTCCGCAGATTAAGGACTATCCATTTATCTAGTGTTTCCTTTTCAGATTAAATATGTTTTAACTCATTTCAAAGTGTTTTTTAACATATTTTATTAACTGTTATCTCGTATATATATATATATATATATATATATATATATATATATATATATATATATATATATATATATATATCCAGGATGACCCCAACAAAAAAAAAAAACGAAAGCTAAATGGAGGCATCTAGAAAGTATGCTTTAGAAGGGAGAAAACAAAAGTCTAAAGACCCGCGTGACATTTTGATGTGATGCCCTGAATATAATAAACCAGATTTGGCTTCTGAAACCTGATAGGCCTACGCTACATTATTATCTACTTTTTTTTCTTAACCTTCATCTAACATAGTCCCGCCGCTTTTCCTTTGATCATAGTTACAAAAAAAACTTCGACTTCCCTTTTACATAGCTATAAGTTTGTTTTTTACGCCATCCAAAATAATGATATATATGTATATATATATATATATATATATATATATATATATATATATATATATACATATTTGTGTGTGCATATATATATATGTATATATATGCGTGTATGCATATATATATGTATATATACATAATATACATATATATATGCACACACACGTGTATATATACATATATATATGTATATATGTATATATATATATATATATATATATATATATATATATATATATATATATATATATATATATATATATATCCAGGATGACCCTAACAAAAAAAAAAAAACGAAAGCTATATTCGGGATGACCCCAACAAAAAAAAAAAACGAAAGCTAAATGGAGGCAATCTAGAAAGTATGCTTTAGAACGGAGAAAACAAAAGACCAAAGACCCGCGTGACATTTTTAATGTGAAAAACTAGATGTTGTTTCTGAAAACTGAGACCTAAACCTGATCGGCCTACGTTACACTATTATCTATTTTTTGTCTTAACCTTCATCTAACATATTCCCGCCGCTTTTCCTTTTATCATTGATACAAAAAAGAAAACTTAGTCTTCCCTTTTTCATAGCTATAATTTTGTTTTGTACGCCCTCCAAAATAATGATATATATATATATATATATATATATATATATATATATATATATATATATATATTTGTGTGTGTGCATATATATATATATGTGTGTGTTTGTGTGTGCATATATATATATATATATATATATATATGTATATATATATATATATATATATATATATATATATATATATATATATATATATATCTCCAGGATGACCCCAACAAAAAAGAAAAAAAACGGGAGCTAAATGGAGGCAATCTAGAAAGTATGCTGAAGAACGAAGGAAACAAGACATAAGACCCGCGTGACCTTTTTGATGTGATGTCCTGAATATAAATAAACTAGATTTGGCTTCTGAAAAGTGAGGCCTAAACCTGATCGGCCTACGCCACACCATTATCTATTTTCTTTTCTTAACCTAAATAAATATTTTCCCGCCGCTTTTTCTTTTACCATTGATACAAAAAAAAAAAAAACTTAGTCTTCCCTTTTTCATAGCTATAATGTTTTTGTACGCCCTCCAAAATAATGGTATATATATATATATATATATATATATATATATATATATATATATATATATATATATACTAGCAGGGGTTACTCGGCGTTGCCTGAGTGATCGGCCCCCTTCCCACTCCGAGGGGTAACAAAAAAGTCACCCCTCTGGATTTACATGCTTGGTGCCGGCCTCCCCCTTTCAGGGAGAGATAATCCCCAACCCCTACCTTCAGGGAGGAGGGTGCCTGGAGTCTTCTCCCCCCCCCAAAGAAAAAAGTCACCTCCTCCTGGCCTTTTCTCCCCCCCACCCTTGGGGGGGGAACCGGTTCCCTCCTTTGGGGGGAGAAACTGCCAAGCTCCCCCCTTTCGGGTGAGAAAATGCCAGGCTTCCCCTTTTGGTGGGGGGATGGTGGCGTTGCCTTCGTTATAAAGATGGCCCGCCAGCTGAAAAAATAACGTCATCGCCGAGGTCCCAACAAGCAAGATATGTGGCACTCTTAGACTGTTAATAATCAACAGTAATTTTTACAGACAGCGTTACAAAACTTCAAAATTGGATTGAAATAAAGAACACGATGATTTATACTGAAACTCATCTAATATTAATAATAAAAACATAATAAAAAACGCAAGTTGTTAGTTTAAGTATTATAAGCAATTGAATATTTCATTGTATTAAAGATTTTAAAGATTAGAATGCGTTCTTTAATTACTTATAAATTACATTTTAAAAAGTGAAGGAATATGATTTGATTTGTAGTAAAATTGAAGTTTATTTAATATAATTAAATGAAAATTATGCTTGTAAGATTATGAATATTTGAAGCAGAACACAAGCTAAACATTTGATATGAGTTAAGACAATAAACAAATATTAAAATTTAACTATTTTTTTAATCAAAATGTTTTTTTTTTAAATCAAAATGAATGTGGGTTTGTATTACTGCACACATAGATTCGAAAAACTTGTCAAAAAACAAATATATAACAAATAAATGTTATCAAAGGCAAGATAAGTTACTTTTCTACAAAACTGGATATATTTTTCGTATTTTTATTCAATGTAACATGTTTATTCAGCTCGAAAACCATACAGTATTTACCGATGTATTGGAAAATTCAAGATGGCGTCTGACTCCCTCTTTAACACGGTAAGTTTAGAAATAGGTGTTATAAATAAAAAACTGGATAAAATACTGTTAAAAACTCGCTCAATATATGTTACCGTGACATAGCTTGACATATATTCGGCGAATTTTTAATAGTATTTTTCTAGTTTTTTTTATTTATAACACCTTTTCCCATACTTACCGTGTTAAAGAGGGAGTGAGGCGCTACTTGAATTTACTAATACATCGGAAAACACTGTATGGTTTTCGAGCTGAATACACATGTTACATTGAATAAAAATACGAAAAATATTTCCAGTATGGTAGAAAAGTAACTTATCTTGCCTTTGATAACATTTATTTGTTATATATTTGTTTTTTGACAACTTTTTCGAATCTATGTGTACAGTGATACAAACCCGTTTTTCGAGCTTAATAAATATGTTACATTTAATAAAAACACGAAAAATATATCCAGTTTGGTAGAAAAGTAAATTATATTGCCTTTGATAACATTTATTTGTTATATATTTGTTTTTTCGAATCTATGTGTACAGTAATACAAACCCGAAATGAATTTAAGACCACGAGTGAACGCGCGTTTTTTGTTTTTTTTAGTTTAGTTTCATATATATATAAATATATATATATATATATATATATATATATATATATATATATATATATATATATATATATATATATATATATATATATATATATAAGTATTGTTAACTTTTATCTTTCTAGCTTAAAAAAAAAGTTTTAAAATTTTATCAGCCGGCATAATTTATTTTTAAATATTGAAAAATTTCAGGAAAATTAATTTTTGCTAGATTTTCAAAACATGTGTGTCAACATCTTAAAAAAATCGTCTCTTCAAAAGAACATGTTTTAAAGAAGACGGTAGTAAACGTGTGTCTGTGTGCGTGTGTGCGCGTGTGTGCGCGTGTGCTGGGTAGAAAAGCGTTTGTTTTCGTGTTGTGTGTACGTGTGTGCGGCTAGCGCCAGAATGGCGGACGTGATGTCGCAGGTTGGATTGTTAGATTGTGTAAGTTTCGTACTTTTGTAATTTGTAAATAACAAGATAGGAAAACATTAAACCATTCCAAGATGGACAATAAATAAAGCCATAATATTTTATGGTAAAGTTAAGAGCGTAGGAACCATAGTTTTTTAGGAGATGTGATTATTGGATTAACCAATCAGAAATCGTCTGTGGCACACACATCTCTGTTTATATATATATATATATATATATATATATATATATATATATATATATATATATATATATATCCAGGATGACCCCCCCAAACAAAAAGCTAAATGGAGGAAATCTAGAACATATGCTGTAAAACGGAGGAAAAATAAAGACCAAATACCCTCGAGACCGTTTTGATGTGATATTTTAAATATAATGAACTAGTTATGACCAAAGTTTCATTTCTAGCGGTTAAAGCAGTAAGAAACCGGGCCTAATTAGCGTTTGGGCCCGTTTTTTGGGTCACCATTATAGATATGTATATATATATATATATATATATATATATATATATATAATTTTTAAGAGCAGAGTGTATTATAATGTGATAGTAAAATTACTAATTTAATTAAAATGCAAGAAAGAACAGTGCTAGTTGTAATTCAGATATATAATAAGCTCGATAGGCAAATATCCTAGAGCTACTTTAATATTTAGTAATGTGATTGGCGATTTAAAATTCAAATGAGAATTAAAACTTAAAAATCTCTTTCATCAGAAGGAACAATAACAAAGTCAATAATTTGTACGATCGTTTCGGAAACGATGTTTTGTTTGTGATATACAATAATTTGACATATAGTGTTTTTACGAAACATATATATATATATATGTACATATATATATGTACATATATATATATAAACATATATATATATATATATATATACACACACACACACACGTCACAATCACGTTGATACACTGGTTCTCGCCCGATCACCGAAGTTAAGCAATGTTGAGCCTGGCCAGTACCAGATGGGTGACCATTTGGGAAGGTAGGCGCTGTATGTGCTATCCGCTTATCTCGGCATTCGTTTCCAGTCGGTTTATACTCCACTTGCCACTGGTATTTAATAATGTCGTCTCAGGAAAGGTGTGGTTTGTAGATTGCGCACCTTCTACCACAAAAATTTCACGCGCAAGCAGCACTTCTTGGGTATCCATAGTCTGTCCAAGACTGAAAGAGCCTGCCTTATATATATATATATATATATATATATATATATATATATATATATATATACATATATATATACATATATATATACATAACGTATTGCATATATTTATATGCATATTTACATATACATACATATATATAAGCATATATTTGAACTAAAACATTCATGAAAAAATGAAGAATAGATAAGTATTAAAAAAAAGATTGCTAAGTGTAAAATGGTGCCCGATAAGTTTTTAATTTATGTGTATTGGATGGATGTCATTTCATGATAAACGAATAAGTTTTTTTAAAGACAGTTTGTAAATAATTCAATGTTCAAAAAGATATTGCTTTGCAGTATATCATGAGGTCATGATTCAACGATGATTAAAGATAGAAAAAAATTATCTGCACATTTTTTTTTTTCCGGAGGGTTACAAATTTTCCCCTCATATTTCAATTTATTTCCATTTGTGTATCGTCCTTTTAACTCTTCGACAGAATGTTGGCATAATAAATTAAAACTATATTATATACACAGATATTTAGGAGACGCACAATTATATAGATATACACAAAATACATTCTCAGACAGAGCATTACATATGTGTAATTCGTATGTTAGACGTTTAGAAGCCAAATTCCAACTCACGGATTTTGTAAACAAACACAAATATTATTTGTTTTTAATAAGTATTTCGACGTGATACCCCTGCTCAGTGCAACTTTTTTCTTACGCTTTTCGCCTATTACAACGACCAAAGATTAGCAGTAAACTGCAGCTTTGTTTTAAATATACAGTTTATGTCTGGTTCGTTACTAGATCATAACACTGTATGCAGTACGTATAGTTTACCTGGTGTCTTTTTTTTCTTTTTTACTTGAAGAGTGAGAGAAAAACCGGTCAGCTGTCCCATTGTTGCTTCTTTTTCTAATTTTGCTATGAATATCTGAAACGTTTAGTCTGTGCTTCATTATATACACACACACACACATATATATATATATATATATATATATATATTTATATATATATACATACATATATATATATATATATACATGCATATATATACATACATATACATGTATATATATTTATAATATATATAATATATAAATGCATATATATATATGAATACATATTTATAGATATACAAACACACACACATATATATGCATAGATATATTCTCGTATCTATGTATACATAAACATATATATATGTATATATATACATATATATATATATATATATATATATATATATGAGATAAAAAACTTGTCTCTGGTAGCAGCATATATATATATACATATATATATATATATATATATATATATATACATTTAGATAGATAAATATGTAGATGTATAGACAAAAGAATATATTTATACACACACGCCACCATATATATATATATGTATATGTATATATATATATATATATATATATATATATATATATATATATATATATATATATATATATATAGTTATGCGGTCTTGTCCATACAAACATAGATTAGGTACAGATTACTCGAGAGGAAAAAGTGTTTCATTCTTTTGTGGCGGCCTTTGAAATGTACGCTAATTATTTATCGAAATATGTAACCATTCTATGTTTGCTAGAACGAAAAAAACAACGTTTTTGTCTTCATAAAAAGCTTATTTATTATTACCATACACGCACGCACACACAAACATACACACCCACATACACACATATATGTATATGTTTTTTTTTGCTTAATAAATTTAACTTTTGTAAGGCACAAGAAAACCTCCTTTATCAATTTACTTAATTTTTGGAATGTGACAGCTTTAATCCGTGACGAGTACGTGCATCAGACATATATTTTTAATGTTTTTTTTAATAATTCTAAATAAACATCACATTGTTGTATCAATGGGAAAAGACTATAACCCCTAAAGTTTTCACGTAGAGAGTCCATAATACCTTGAAGCATTGCCTTAAACAGGCGACCTGCATCTCTTTCCCAACATGTCTAACTACACTTGTTGATCCTATTTTTCATGTTCATTTCATAATTTAACAAAGCAAAAACCTTTTTCTTACTTGCGCTCATTCGAAACTTTGCGGTTGAAGTCGGAGTGATTTACCGCCAAATCCACAACCCAGCATACAAGTTGGACACGTGAATTATATGCTCATTATCAGATCAGATCTCATTTTTTTTTCATTTTAGTAAAGATCTAAATCGAAAAGAGAACGTTTACTTTCAATTCATAATCCATCTCGATGGAATTAGAATTTTGAAATATGTGCAAGATAAAACTAAAATTAAAAAGGATTGGTTGTTTAGTTAACGATGTTTAATACAACAAGCAAAATAAAAAAGACGACGTTTTAGGCTGTATCGTGTGAATATCTGTCGACATTTTATTAATTTCCTTATTTATGTTTTTATTATTAATTTTTACACAAATTCACATCAAACAAAGCAAATTGAGACGAAAAGGACTAGGTAAATAAGGGTCTATACTCATGGGAATACTTATGGGAAGTATAGAGCTGGGCAGCCACATCGTAATTAGGCTCTTGTTCGCGTAAATTCTTAAACAAATAACATGGTTTTTATTTATTAGTAAACGACTAGCCTGCCTGCTCGGAGTTGCCCGGGTGGTTGCAGGTGTGTCTTGAGCCAAATAAATAAACAAATAAATAAATAATAATAATAAATAAATTTGTAGTAGGCAGGTAGGCTAGAACCCGTACCACGAAGGAGGAAAAGAACGTGAAAAAGAAAAAAAAAACGTGACATCTTTGCCGTTGCGTACATGCCCCAACCGGAAGTTGCGATGATTTAGATTAAAGCGAGGCTATCGACAAGAGGGAATGCTTTTGAAAATATCTGCGAAAAAAGAGACTCCTCCTTGTGGAAAAGTGCCAAGTTTAGGGTGAAGGAATTAATGTTTTTGACCATTTGTTTTTATATTTGTCGTCCGAAGAGTAGAGGTTTAAAACGATACCGATCTCGTGAACATCCGTCACCGCTGTCGAAAGTTTTAGTTAGACATCCATCCATCCATGCATGATGACTGCAACGTCTTGTCAGACGAGTGCCACTCCCTCAGACAATTAAAATCCATGAGCCCAAATGTCTGAGGGAGTATCTATACAAATATGATGTTACAGAGTCTTAGCTTTGTACGACAGCTAAGTCTCTCTCTCTCGGTTCAAAATGTTGAGATCCAGCAACAAGCAAGAGCAAGATAGCCAGCAACAAATTAAACTGCAGACCAGCTTAATGCGGGTACTGGTCTTCCGCTTTATGTTTTTTTTTTTAATCAGAGATATGTTTCTCCTAGAAAGGTTGCCTCCACCACGACTTACGGGAGCCCTCTCTATCCCAATACACATATGCACACACACAAATATACACGGTGCTAGTTGGCCGTTGACCCAGAAAAAGAGTTCATTCGCCTTTTGGAAGGTCTTGCTTTTATCCATACATCCATACATACATATATCCATCCATACATACATACATTTAAACAGACAGGTGATATTTAATGAATAGATGTTTAATACACAAGCCAAAACAAAAAAAAAAAAAAAAAAACGCAATTTAAGCACACATCCTGTGAATATCTGTCGGCATTTTATTAATTTACTTATTTGTTTTTTTTATTATTTGTTTTTACACATATTCATATCAAACAAGAGAGGAATAGAACTACCGTTAGTAAGGGCGCATGCTCCTGGGAACGCTCTAAGATTGAAGTTGAGCACGCATATCTGGTGCGTGTAGATTCTTAAACAAATAACATGATTTTTATTTCTTTCGTCACGATGCTCTCCCACTTGCGAGTGTCCCCTCTCTCGCACTTTATGATTTGTTTTTGCTTTACTTCATTTGAAGTAGTCTTTGCAGCATTACATTTCTTATATATTCTTTCCACTTGGTGCCTATTATTATATCGATTGTCGCATTGTTGACGTTTTATACAGCAAAATGTATAATACGTTCTACTTTCTTTTGTCAACGTCGGTCTTTCTTTTCTGTGATTGTTAATCGTTTTAACATGTCCTCCTGCTGCGATGAGAAAAATCTTGCAATTAACATTTGTCTATTTTCCGGATTTCCATGTTAACACTTCTATCTTACATATTACCACACACAGGACACTAGAAAGGAAGTCTTAGCTAGATCAATTAATGAAAAGATTTTCAGAAGTGAAGCGCCTTCTAGCCAGCGAGGGAAAACCTTTATATTGAGCGCATTTGATGTTGTTGCGGGTCGGATTAAATTAAATGTATCTAATCAATTCCGTTTATTTCGGACGATTATTCTCGTCTCTTATTAGTTGTTTCACGACGTTTCGCCCAACTATTCCCCTAGACTTCGTCCGTCGAATCCCGTGGCGCAGTTGATAGATACGTTGAATTCCTACGGTTCCAGGTGATGATTGCCTGAAGATAGCGGTTTCAATCCTACCCGAAGCCGGCCAGTCTTTCTTTGCCAAAAACGTAGTGAGACGACAACAACTACGTAAGGCAGTGAATGCAGTCAGGACATTCATATTTCGTCGCGGTTACCACCTGACAAAAGCCAGAGTAATAGTTGGCCGAAACGTCGTGAAACAACTAATAAAAAGATGAGAATAATTGTCCGAAATAAATGGAATTGATGAATAATACTCCCTTCAATGAATTCCAATTAAAAATGTTTCTTTGTTGTGCGGGGTCAAAAAATGAAAAAGAAACCAAGTTGTTTGTTTTTTAAACGAATTAAAATCTATTAAAATCAATTATTCTTCAGCAACTTCTTTTTACAAAAAAAAAAAAAAATCCTGAATTTTATGATATATACAAACGTTAGCAAATATTTTTAATAGAATTTTAGATTTTAAACTTTCAACAAAAAAAAAACAACATAATGCTTTGCCATTTTTTATCGATAGATAAACAGTTAAGTATTTATTAAAACCTTTTAGAATCAATTTTTTTTTATAATCTAAATATGATTTAGGGTGAATTGCTATATTTTTTGTTTTATTTTACTTCAGTCGAATTCTCAGAACTAAAGAGACCCACTACTTAGGGCTAACACTTGAACTCTATATGAGACACAAGATATTCGAATGTTCATTAAATTTCTTTATCTCTCAAACATTGAGTTAATAAAGAAATTGAGAACATACATTTCTCTCCCCAATTAACAATTTTCATGCATTGTAGTGTACCTTTTATTTTGGTCTCCATGTCTTACGGGATTCCAGGACAAGAATTTATCTAGTCTGGTAGACTATTCAGTTTCGTGCTATTAATTGAGGTAGCATCACTTGGGGAAGGTGCACCATCCTTCGGAAAAGCAAATGTGAGTTAACCATAGTAAGGAGGTCTTATTTGGGCAGCGAACACTATGTGATTTTGAATATTTGGTCAGGGTTTACTTCTATGAAAAAAGTATCCTCATGCCAGGTTGTTCTGACAAACCCCTGTACAGAGAGACCTTAGACACTCGAGGACATTGTCTAGTAGGCATGCAAGCTATAGAAATATGCAAAAATATTATAACACTAGCGGGGGTACCCGGCGTTGCCACAGTGTTTGTTTCCGGGACGGGGGGGAGTTTTAAAAAATGTTATGGTAGGTAAGTAGGAAGGATCAAACCCGGAGTCATGAGTAAAAGTAGGAAAATAAAGTGTAAAAAAAACAAAAAAAACATCTGCAACGTTAACAGTTCGGCCACCAAGAAAAGTCCATTCCAGTTGTTTAGGAAAAAAAAACAAAAAAAAAAACGACTACGGTAGGTCGGCGCGAACGTGAAAATATAATGTGAATTGTCCAGCACGCTAACCACTACGCCACAGAGCACTGCAGTTTAGTTTAGTGATTTAAATAACTTCACATGAAAGAACTACGAAGCCAAACCGGTGTTCTCTTCTCAACTGTTCCTTGTGAACGATCCCCAAACGGTGTTAAGTGGTGGCAGGGGGAGGAGGAATTTATTAGAGAGAAAATATTCATTGATCCATTGATCTTAACCGATTTTGGCCGTGACTTCTCAGCAGAAAAAGTATAGAAATCTAAGATTATCGAGGAATTTGAGAAATAATAAGCCTATAACACACCTCAGATATTGTTCTGCCGTTTGTGCATATTATATTTGCATGAAATATCTTGATTTTTAATCCTATTAATGTCAAAATCAGATGGGAAAAAATGAGTTCATTTTATTTATATAGATAGAAGAAGAAGATAGAAAAGAATAGAAGAAGAAGATAGAAGAAGAAGATAGATAGAAGAAGAAAGAAGAGAAGAAGAGAAGAGAAAAAGAAGAAGAGAGAGAAGAAGAGATAAGTACCAGAATTTTAAATAATTTCATGTTTCAACTCCGTATGTTAAAATCATGTGTCGAAATTAAAAAAAATCAAACTTCCTTTTCTAAGAAAATACGAAAGGTTTTACAAGACAAAATAAATTCATAATTCGTAATTTTGTAAAAGGCGGATGTAACAACTGTTGTAAAAAACACGACAATTATTTTAGCGCATATAGACTATATAGGTGACTTCATATCAAGTAACAAGAAATTACCGAAAAAATATCGTAATTGTAGCAAAATGCGCAGTTCTTTATCGATTATTATTTTTTGGTATCGATTCTTCAAAACATTTCCTATTTAATGGTACATTAGCAATATTGAGCTCACTAAAAGAAAATTATTAATTTAGTTTTCAAAGATTTAAAGGTAGTGTGTTCGAAAAAAAAATCAAAAAATGTAATTTTATATTGCTAATCTGAAAGATAATAATAATTATTAACGCATTTAACGAATTTCACACTTCAAAACACAAAAGATGAAAAATAAAACATATTCAAAGATCGGATTTTCAAGCTTAAAATCTTCTACGTGCGCAGTCGTTTCTTTTTTTTTTTTTTCGTTTGTTTTCTTTATAATTCTCACTCTCTCTCTACAATGTAATATATTTTGCCCCGTTTCGGATGATTATTGTAAGCATACTTGTACCCACAAATACGGAATGAGGGGTTGTAGGATATATATATATATATATATATATATATATATATATATATATATATATATATATATATATATCCTACAAACCCTCTATCTATCTATATGCTATATATGTCGCTTATGAAAATTATACACCATTATAAATTTCGTTCTTCACTTATTAATCAGTGAACATTTATTATTGATGTGATAATTACTTGATTTTAGGTAGTTTTTTTTTTCATATTTACTCTCTCCTTCCATTTTGGCCGTGCCTAATCTAATTCGTGAGGGTACTGATGCTTCGAGTTCGTGTAAGAGCATTCCATTAAAAAATATTCTATTTTTGAATAAACACAAAAATGCAACAACGTTATGATGCGACAGAGATTAATATTAATATATTTTTTATGTATTAATTCCACTAAGACAGAGCTTGTATTGGGTTTTACGTCGGCCACCGAGAGTAAGATGAAGGCCTGTTAACTGAAAAATGTCTGCAGGCAATGTAGGTAAGATTTGTCAGACTGCCAGACTGTCAGTACTATATGAGGGTCATTTGAAAAAGAGCAATAAAACATTTTTAAAAAGAAAAAGGAACACAGTTCGATTAATACTGAAACTGAACTTTATTCAATATAAATATATTATCTATGTAAAATTAAGTAATTTTAAAGTAATATACAATTAAATACTGATAAAACTGAATTAGTAATTTAGGGAACAAACAATTAAAGAAACATTAAACATGTTGTTGGATGTTTTGGCCTTCGGAACAAGATCACAGTGTAGTATCTGTTTTGATGCTACACTTTAACTTTTCTGTCCTTGGTCGGTGGAGGAGCCATTTTTCATGAGATTATTTTTTGTTCCTATCCAAAGTGCCCCTTATTGGGAAGCGTAATTTTCCCCAGAAGATTTTATGTTGAAATATTTAAATAACTATTACTTTAAATACAGAAATTATATTTAAATTTTTGGTTTTCTGTTCTTCTATGCCTATTTTTCCCCCATGTTTTTCGTCAAAATGTGTAGCCTATTAGTTGTCTCACAGGCCATCATCAGTGATCGCTCACTGGCAATAACCTGTGGTGTTCCCTGGAGACCAAGTGACAACATGTCTCCCCAAATGCCCAGTGTTCTCCATCTCTTGACTACTTGTGCAGATGAGTGCATGTTATCGCAACAGCCATTGTAACTAATTTCTCCTTCGCATTGGTGTTTCCTGGAGTTTGCGTGACGAAATGTCTCCACAAGGTACCAGATTTGAACTGCACATTTCCAGTGAAGATTTGGTTAGTACTGTTCCACCTCAGTCTTTCCATCATCCCTGACCCTTCACAACTAGTTGGAATGGCGCCAGTCGATGTCATCTACACCAGTTTATTATTATTATTATTATTATTATTATTATTATTATTACTATTATTACTATTATTATTATCATCATGATAATAATAAGGGTGCTTGTTCAGTGTACGCACGTGTATTTTAAATATTATTTCCAAGTTAAATTAAATGCTGGGTTAGTATTACTGTATACATAGATTCGAAAACGTTATCAAAAAGCAAATATATAACAAATAAATGTTATCAAAGGCAAGATAAGTTACTTTTCTACCTAACTGGATATGTTTTTAGGGGTTTGTATTACTATACTCATAGATTCGAAAAAGTTGTCAAAACCAAATATATACCAAATAAATGTTATCAAAGGCAAGATAAGTTACTCTTCTCCCTATCTGGAAAGGTTTTTAGTGGTTTTACTCTCGTTAAAACGTGTAATCGCTTCGAAAATCATACACTGTTTATCGATATATTTTATTTGCTATATATTTGTTTTTTGACAACTTTTTTGAATCTATGTGTACAGTAAAACAAATCCGTGATGTAAATTATTTACAGTTAAAATTTTATGAAAAACAAAAACTTGTAGTTTTAAATATATATCAAAGAAATAAATTACGCCCAGTGCTAAAATATTAACAATTCACCGATCGTCAAAAAAAAAAAAAAAAGAAAAAAAAAACTGCCGTGAAAAATGCTAAGTATATTTGGAAATACTCAATGGAAAGTTTTATTTATTATTAAAAGAACAGACTGGAAAATATTATATAAAAATTGTTTGTTTTGCAGTAAAAAATACGAATAAAATGAAATATTCGACTTTCCCTAATAGAAATTAAAGGTTCCAAAACTAGTTCACTTACTATATTTTGTTAGATTAACATTCTCCCAATGTGCAATTATAATAATTATTATTCAAATGGAGAATTGTTCTTTCTCTTTAGAACATACATGGAAAATCCGTAACACATATTGGTAGCCATGGATAATCGGTGGCCATATTTTTTTGCCTGTTAGCATGATCACGTGGTTGAATACCGGAAGCTTTCTATGCCTACAAGTTAATCAGGAAGTGACGTTACGCTGTCATGTGAATAGGCCTTCTTTACTCTCGGTAGTAACGGTTTTACCTTATTGCCACAGTTCTTTTTTTTCTATTTTTTTTAATTACATTTTCACCCCAAACAAGGCACATTGCCACTTTGGTGTAGGGGGCTACTATCAGGGGCAACAACTACTGGGGTAATATCTAGGGATGTAGGGAGCAAGGTGTTGGTTCACGTTACACTTGAACTTCTGCACGTCAGTACTGTTGGGGAAGCAGGGACCTGGAATGGAATTCCAGAGTCTTGCGGTTCTGGGGAAGAAACTATTGGAGTAAAAAGATCTTTTACATCTAGGGATCTCTACAGTGTGGGGGTGGGATTTAGTAGCCTGTCGGGTTTGTCGAGGGTGCTCACGTCGTGGGGGCACAAGTGATTGCAGTTCGTCAGAGCATTCACCACTAAAATACTTGTAGAAAAGGCAGAGGGATGCAACATTTCGTCGATGGGACAGAGGCTGAAGCTTAGATGATTATAATGAAACTGTTAATCACTCGACCTTTCGCGAGAACTGCGCAAGGAATTTCTTTTACATAAAGTACCTAATCTTCAGAGAAAATTGTGAGCTGTCTCAACCATGGTGTTTTAGATATTATATAAACCAGAATACCAAACATCAAACCCGCGAAACATCAATGAAATGCACAGGTTAGGAATATATATTTAAGGCTATTTAATCTAGGAAAGCGAGACACTGCCGACGGGGTCCAAACTCGTTATTTTCTTTTGACTACATCGGAAATACTGTTATTCAATCTGGTTGGTTCTAGTTGTTATAAGCTCGTTTTTTGGGTTTCATTTTATTTCAGTCGGAATTGTCAGAAACTTAAAGACCTTCTTCCTAAAATTAATTCGTGATTTCTACGCGAGACACATAGAAATTTGAATAGTCTGGTTAAATTCTCCTTTACATGTTAAACGTTAAATAAATAATATTAATTTCACAGTTACTTTGATTATTCGGACTATTAAGCTCATTCTGAGTGTCGTAGACCCCGTGTCTGTAGATCAGTAACTGACAGAGGAGTTTGGTAGGTATTTTTTTAAATATATATATACGCATACATAAATATATATAAAAAATTGGTTTGTGTTTAATATAATCGTTTTAAGTAAATATTACGCAAGTATAAATCATGTAGAACATCTGCATGAATATAATTACACGTTATAGTAAACTAAAGATGATTATCTCTTTAGAAAACCGAACAAAAAAACTAGTAGGGAACTAATTAAGATGAATGTTTAAAAGAATATGCAAAATAGCTTGATCTTTTTAGTGAATGCAATTCCATGAGTCATATGTAACAAAGTTGTATTTTCTTTTTAATTAAATAGAAATCAGGGTTTTAATATGGAAGTCAATACACACAAAAAAATACGTAGTCATAATAGTATATATAATTAAATATCCTTAAGCAGTATTTGGCCTAAATAACTCGTGTACAGATGAACCCAAGGCCTTCAAATCCTCTGAAACTGACATGGCATGTGCAGCGTAAAATAAACAGATTACGTTAAGGACTTTACTGCAAAAGGTACAGGGAATTTTATATGTTTTCAAAATTCTTCCCAGCGGCTCTTCCGAATTTTATTCACGGACGAATCCTTCCTCTGATTAACTGCGTAACAAAATATTCAAATTGCCACGTTTAATAGCCGTGTAAGAAAATACATTTTTGTAGCACACACGCAAACAGAGAAGCCATAAAAAGATGGTATAATTAAAATAATGGAAAAAAAAAATAGACGCAAAAAATATATAATAAAAACTGCTGGGCTCGTTTTAATGCCTCATATAGGTTCTTGTGAGCAGCGATGGATACCGTACCGGACAAATGGGTCAACGTAGCTGAGTGCTCTAATCAAATGAATCGAGCTAAATTGAAATTAATGTGGCCGATTCGGACAAAAAAGAAACGGATAATTAATACGAAAATGGCGCACGTCCATTGTCGGGTAACTTCGTTTCGCCCATCATCACATATTTGGTGCGAGAATCCGGTGAAATATTCCGCTATTATTTTGAACGATGCGCTTTTGGAAAGCAAATAAATTGATTTTAAGTACGCATGCGTAAATATTTGGCGCAAGAAAAAAAACAACTGGGTGTATATTAGAGTGTATATATGTACACGGCTGTAAGCACCCGAACAAAGCAAACAAGTTAATTTATGAGGTGTGATACAAAAATAATGAGACTAAAGTTTATATTTGTTTATTTATTTATGTATATGGTTTAATAAAATTAAATGTACTGTGCATAATAAAAAGGGATTAATGTTTTAGTAAATAGTTTCCAAATGTTTACTATATTTATATGTCCTTTGTACATCAATTTCGTCATATATATATAAAAACATCTATATATATATATATATATATATATATATATATATAGATGTTTTTATTTGTTTTTGTTAGCAATACTCATTGAACGAATTCAATTATTTATACGAAAGTGCATTTTTACCTAAATGCGAGTTGGGAATAATTTTCCCTTTGACCAATTTGGTACCCCCTAAATGGGGAGCGGCATATATATATATTATTTTTAAAATATAATATATATATAAATATATATATATATATATATATATATATATATATATATATATATATATATATATATATATATATATATATATAAAGCGAAAGAGAAGGGGAATATAGATAGATAAATACATATATATAGAGATAAAGTAAGAAAGGGAAAGAGAAAAAGAGCCGGAAGGCGATATGTAGATATAGTAGATTATGTTCAGGAAGAGTCTTATTAATATCCCCAGGAGAAGAGTATTGTTGAAAAGGCACAATGATCCATTCATGATTTTAGGCTATTATCGTATACACACACACACTTACACACACACACGTCCATACGTACATATATATATTTATATATATATATATACATTTATTTATTTATTTATTTATTTATTTGCAAATTCTGCCGATCTCGTCAGACGATCTAAGCCAAAATAAATTAGAAGAAAAAGATTCTTTCAAATTACGTATGGGTATCAAATACCAAGAACTGAAGTGGTGGATAGAGAGGGGAAAGGGTGGGGAAGTGAGAGAACAGAAAAAAAGATTCCGTGAGAAATATAGATTAAATTTATAATTAGAATTGAAATTTAAAATTTGAAAAAAAAAAAACGAGAAGAAGAAAAAGACAACTCGTAATTTCAGTTGTACACAAATATATTTATTCTTCATTTTCCCGCTACGCGTGACTTCTTGTTACGCGTGTGACGTCACTGACGTCTCTAACGTGATCGTTTTCTCAAACGTGCTTGTTTGTTTATGCGCACTAAATCTTTATATTATTTTTCAGATTTCATACCGTAACGTCACTTCGCATACGGCTCATCATTTGTATATAGCCGCCATACGCGTCTTGGCGCTCTGTTACAAGAGGAGGTATACGGAGGAAGGTTGAAGATATAGGAAAATGTGATATCTAGCTTAGAGTACATTAGAAATGAAATGTAAAATATATAAACATAAAAATGAACACAAAAAACAGATCGAAATAAAAAAAACGTGAAATAAAGATATAGGACATAAAATAGAAACTGAATGAATGAGTGAGCTGCTTTCGTAAAAGTCACGGTTTATTTTTAGGCTTGAAGAGAACGCATATGCTGAATAGGGATTTATTATAGGGACAAGGCAATTATACAGGATAAAGTGTGCGTATTACTCGTCGTCCGATTTATTTAATTTTACTTTTGATTAAATACAATTTAGTGTCCACATGAAAAATGTCTGAAAACTTATTGCAGGCATCTCGTATGACGTCACGAACAGAAATATCCAAATGTAACGTGGTGAGAACGGAAGAAATTTTCTTTCTCTCTGGCTTGTGAAATTGCTTTGTGTGGATGGAAAAGCAGAATATACTATAGATTCTTAAGAATCATCTTAATCACGTAATGGCATATTAAGAAAATTGGAAGAAGGATTCTAGGATAAGCAGCATTATAAGTCGTAAAGGGCATATAAAATTGGTGTATTTTTTTCAATTCCGGAGGTTTAAGTCATCTTTTAGTCGAGCATAAGTCAAGATTCATGTGGGAAACCGATGAAATATCAGAAAACGAAACAACTGTTATGTAGCCTCCAACCTTTTTCACGTTCGTCTTCACCTCCGTAGATAAAATAAAGGTCCAGTTTAAAATTCAATATGAATTCTCGAGTTCGATATAAAAATTCCCGAGTTCAAAAAGACGGATGGATTTAAAATCACATAAAATGAAACTAATAATAACAATAAAATAAGAATAGGAGTCCGAATAATACAAATAATACCATAAGTTATTTTAATAAAATTCTAGTTTATTAAGATTGGTAAATATTATAAAGATGTACACAAGAATTATTCCGGACCATTAATCCATTCATTAATTCAAAGTGATGTCCTCCCTGATACAGGCATTGGCGACTATTGTTCTCCATCTTTCTCTCTCCCTCGGAGCATTCATGAATTTATTGTTGCCCATCATTTTTTATGTTGGCCAGGTGTTCAGTCTGTTAACGTATTTTTCTCCATGTGTCTTCTGTTTCTCGTACCCACGATTTTCCACGTCAAACTAATATGTTCTATTCCGCGTTTTCTGTAGACCTGACTCGTGAAAGTCATTTGTCATTTTCGTACTCTTCTGACAAGAAACCTTTTTGCGTTTGTCATTTCTAATACCATTTGATTTGTTTTCTTTTCTGTCCAGGATATCTTCAAAATTTTCCTGAGGAACCAAATTTCAGTTGCCTCGAACGTCTTCCTCGTGGTGTTGGTGATTTTCTAGCACTCACATCGGTATAAAAACTGGATCATACATACGTTCGGAGTATTCTTAATTGAGTGCCATATGTTGTACAAAAGAAGAACTGGGGTATTTTGGACCAGGAGACAGGTGGGCTTAATGACCATACACAATGCACTACGGCGAAAGCATGATACTGAATTACCCTAGGTAAAAAAGAATTAACGGGGAAAAATAACGGTACGTATAAATGATTTTGATTAAGAAAAAGATATGATTAATTTAGGCTTTCAATTAAAAAAAAACATGTCCTGAAAATTCCCCTTTGGTGTATAAGATTTCTTGACCCTAAATAAAATCCAATAAGTCCTCATGGAGACTGGAGTATCTGTCCGAAGTCGATGAAATTAACGATCGTTTTTATGAATTTTTTCAACGTTTGTAATTTAACCATATAGTCGCTATGTATAATGTGTACATCAACCTGATTCTGTGAACGTTTAAGTATCTTCAGGCGGTTAGTGAATACTAGCGGAAGATGCCGATAATATGTCGATATGAGCAGGAGTTATGAACTGCATAGACACATATCTGTGTCCGCTTGGGGTACGGTTCTCTGCCGTCCAAATAGGTCAACCATCTTATGTTTAACCTTCTAACGCTTGAACAGAACTTAATGTATTTTCTAATCATCTGAAGCCTTCTTACTCGTCCTGTAGACTATGCTGCACAAGCATCGTTCTGCATGCACTTCTTTTAATGCGCAGGTTTTTCAATATCGATCGAAGATTATTTCATACATTCCAGAGGTGGTCGGAGAAGTAAATAAAAGCTGGAAGTGTAATTCTTTACGTTTTTATTTTGTTTTGCTTTTTTTTTTGTTCTATAATTGAATTTTCCATTGCTTTGTTTAATTTTAACATAATGTGAAAATTACCGTTTTAACACTATTTTAACACACCAGCATTTAAAGATTCGCTTCGTATAGAATTAAGGCGGACACGGTTTTATTTGATTTCATGGAATCAAAGAAGCGGGGAAAATAACGATCTAGGAAAAAAATGAAACGAGCAAAGTTGATTCAATTAAAAGGCGTTCGTTTTGAATAGACAATGTTCCTCTATGCAAACATAAAAGAAATTAACTGTCTATTATAGCGGACGGTGCCTGTGTGAGAATGAAGATATTATAAAAAATTAAAGCCAATACTTGTGATTTATCACACCACGCTGAAACAATAGAAAATATGTGATGAATTTGATTTATTCGTGGATGAATGAGAGTGAACTTGCACAGAAATCACATTCACACAGCAATATACATAACATGTAGGTTAGTCACGCCGCCATAATAAAATTCTTATATATATATATATATATATATATATATATATATATATATATATATATATATATATATATATATATATATGAGACAGAAGGATAGATAGATAGATATATTCTCTACCTGTATAAGAGTAAAATACGTCCTAATGCGTAATACTGTTACCACATCTATGGAGCAGCTGCTCAGAGTATTCTTTCTTGCTTCAATAGAATACAAAACCGAAAATGTGTGGGCGATGACCTTTTCTCATCTCTGTTATCTCTTTCTCACAGAATAGACGTCGTGAGACTCTCTCTGTTCTATGAATTTATGACAGGTGCTTGACTGAGCTTCACTCTATTGTTCCCCCGTTAAGTCATTCGCGACAAACACCAGAGTAGCTACAACCACTGTCAGCAATTTCTATCTATGCCTTAAACGAAGAGAAAATTCTGAGCAGAGTGTTTCCTAGAACTGTTTGTCTGCGGAACACAGTATTAGAAGCTGCTTCACAACTGACTATATATATATATATATATATATATATAATTTCTTATTATTCTGTTTAGAGAAAATACTATAAGTCGCTACATTAAATCTACTGTATCAGTCTAAAAGACATTGTCAGTCAACAATACGTACAAAGCTGTTTAATCGTTGTCTTAAAGAAAATTGATTCTCAAGACGCTGGAAACTCTCGTAAGTATGCCCTGTATTTAAGAATTCAGTTGATAAGTAATCTCCCCTTCAGTACAGACCTATAAGTATCCTGTGCATCATGAGTAAGTTATTGGAATCTGTGTTAAATAGAGAAATAGTCAACCACTTCGGCAAATTAACCTTCTTAGTGACACGCAATATGGTTTCCGTTCTGCTAGATCTACAGCAGATGTGCTAACATTTATATCTCGTATGATTAGTGAATCTCTCGACGGAGGCTTCCTTTCTAGGGTATTTGCTCTTAACATATCAAAGGGGTTTGAAAGTATATGGCATAAAGGTATACTTTACAAGATCTTCAGTTACACTACAGCTGGAAATGCCTTCTCAGTTATTAAATCATTTCACTCTGTTAGGTTCATAAAAATAGTGGTTGATGGGCAGAAATCAGAAGCTCACAGTATTAATGCTAGAGTCCCCCAGGGGCCCGTCCTGGGCCCAACACCATTCACGATCTACATGAAAGACCTTTCAAATCACATCCTTACATCATTCTTAGATATTTATGTTGACGACACTATAGCAACACATCAAAGGCCGTAAACGACCAAGTTCTCTCTGGTTCTCTCTGGTGGCTGGCTACTTTTAATGCATCTTACACCGAGTTTTATCTTTATATCATCAACGCTGTGATCCCCATCTGGCATCAACTGATATGAATAGCTCTTGTCTTGGCGAGGCTCCAGGTGTTAACAAGCTTCTTGGCTTCACCTTTACTCCTGATCTGAAATGGAACACGTACATCAAATCTGTTGCTAAGGTCGCTCTAAAAATTGTTAGAATCCTTCTACCGCTCCATTAGATATCTCACTGCTTAAGGAAATCTACTATCTATATAAAAGCCGGGTACGTCCAATAGTGAGGTAATGCTGCCACATCTGGGCAGGAGCAACCTCTTTCCCACAAAAGACACGTTGAAAGCCTGTCTCTGCTCTATCGTTATTTTCACGGAAAGTGCTCGTCTGACCTCCAATAGATGGTCCCGCCTCGCAAAATTCTCACGAAAACACTATTCTATCTGAAACCACTATCAATAATTTCCCCGCTCTTTGTTAGAACAGCACGCCTAAATATATAAGCTTTAAGCCATACACATGCATATATTATAAAATAAACTGATATTTATTATGATGCATAAATATCCAAAAAAATTAAATGAAATAAATAAATACATTTTTAATACTTATATATTATTTAATAGGAATTCATTATTGAGATGAGTATTATTTATTAATTTATTTATTGCTGACTATTATCCTCATCTTTCTCAGATGTTGATCACGACGTTTCGGCCAACTATTCCTCTGGCCTTCGTTAGGCGGTAACCGCGACGGATAGGAACTTCGAATCTCCTAAATGCATTCTAAGGAATCACTCCCATCCATAGTTTTTTTTTTTTTTTTTTGTCTCGCCACATTTTGGCCAAGTAAGTCTCTTACCGGCTTTGGGTAGGATTGAAATAGGTATCTTCAAACCATTTTCCCCTGAAACTGTAGAGAGTCAACGTCTGTATCCACTGCGCCATGAGTCCCGAAAGTGAGAGGACAGCAACTATTGATGGCAGTAATTGCTGAGAATGTAGCATGATCAATGCCGTTATTTGCTTTTCCTTCTCTTTTTTGTGTTTCTCTTTTCCTTCTTTTCTGTCTTTGTTTTTTCTTACTTGAGTGAAAGTGAGGGGCACGTTGGTACTTGGTCAAATGAATGCGTAGGGGAGAGTATGTGAGTGCGTGTGTGTGTGTGTGTGTGTGTGTGTGTGGGTGTGTGTGTGTGTGTGTGTGTGTGTGTGTGTGTGACTCCTTGTATTGGTTTGCAGAAAGTGTGTTATGTCTTATAATTTTAAAACATTATGAATTTATTTGCTTCGCTACGAAAGCAGAAGTGACAAAAGAGCGTTTTTAATGTCGAGGGGAACAGCTTCCCTAAAGCAAGGGGGATTGGTGGTGGGGGGTCATTCAATTTTGACTGATTTTTTACATTTTTTACATTTTAATTTCTTTTAGTCGTGATTTTCGTTTTAGTCTTAATCGGTTGGAGGATTCATAATATTATGTTTGTTTATATAAAGG
>NC_136511.1:22021678-22024178 GCF_053919585.1 Euprymna scolopes | reverse complement strand
TCGGGTCATTTACCTCCTTAGCAACTGTGATAGTGTTATTTAGCTTATCGCTCAAATATGACAAGCCGTATTAAAAGCGAATCTCCCATCAATTAATCTGAAACGGAAGGGCACATTCGGGTGGAGATAGATTGATTGATAGCGCACGAGGAACGAGGGGTCGAGAATCGGAGACACAGCTACGGAAGAGATATGCAGTATAATGCGAGATAAAGATTCGAAATATAGATAGATTGATATATAGGACGGAAACAAAAATATCCACTTTTTTTTCATTCTCTTTCTTTGAAGATTGTAATGATAGGTATGGGGCAGCCAAACACGCTGCCAACATTGCTCAACTCTTTATTGACACCAACCGAGAGCTCTTTTTATTATCCTCGCTATCCCCTTAAGTGCAATTGCCTGGTCTCTTTTGCACTTGGGGCACCAGGAGTATTAGTTAGGTAGGATTTCAGGTTCTTCTTCATAAGCCCTGTAGCACTTATAATAACTAGTATGATTGAAATCTTCCAAAGATTCCAGTTTCTTTTCATATCATACATGAGACCTTGATATCTAGTCTGTTTCTCCCTTTCAGCTCTGTTCAGACCTCCATCATAAGGGACACTCACTTCAACCAAAGTTGCTACTCTTTCTGACTTAACTATGTCAGGTTTGACAGCAGCATTTTCATATTATACTTGTATAAATGGATATATGTTGCATAAAGTAGAACATATAGAGATGTATAATATATATAAATATTGAAAAACGCACACACAGATATATCAGATATTATATATATATATTTATATATATATATATATATATATATATATATATATATATATATATATATATATATATATATATATATGAGCAAACAGTTAATAAAATATGTTAAAAAAACATTTTGAAATGAGTTAAAAACATATTTAATCTGAACAGGAAACATTAAATAAGTGGGTAGTCCTTAATCCGCGGAGTTTCGAAGTAATACTTTCCTTCTAATCAGAGGGTAGGAATTAGCAAAATGCGGGATTGGATTTTACATGCAGAAGTATTTGATGAAACTACAAGTAAGTCAAAGAAAACAAAAAATGTGAAGCAGAGCGAATATTGTAAAGAAAAAGGTGATTACACGCGGATGGATAGTCTGGTGGAAGATAAAAAATCCAGTGACGGTAAAATCCAAATGTAAAACTTCAAAAAAGTTAAAAGAATTTCCATTTATACAAGTAAAATCCAAGGAGATCCCGTAAATGGAAGAAGATGGTCCATAATAGTCCAAAGGCAGAAATCCATGGAATAATTCACAAAAAATGTGTACAAGGAAAAAAAGAAAAGATTCCCATAATATTAATAAAAGAAAAACAAGATGTGCTTTTCACTGTACTTCCGAGACATAAATATAAATAAGAAAGATCTGGGAAGAGAAACAAGAGAAAAAATGATGAGGAGTAAGTTAAATATAAAATATAAAAAAGGGAAACAAAAGTCAAAATGACCCAGACAGGAAATGTTAAACGACACTAAAAGGAAAATAAATATGAATAAATAAATAAGTAATAAATATATAGAAAATAAAGAATAAATAAATAAATAAAATAAAAAATTAAAATATATAATAATAAAAAATAAAATATAAAATATAAAATAAAATAAGATAAGAATAAAAACGAAATTTAAAAAAATGAAATAAAAAAATAAAATAAAAAATTAGATAAGGGGAGAGGATGGGCGGTATCCGCAAATTCAAGAAGAAAAAAGTAAGTAAATGCATATAGTAAAATGAAAGTGTGGGTAGATTGATATATTAGATAGATAGGAAAGTTTAAAGAATAAAACAGAAAATGCAGATAAAAAACCGGCCATGCAAAGAAGAGATAAAGAATTAAAATAAAGGATTATTAAGTTATAAAGTATTAAGAAGTATGTCGGAAAAAGAAAAAGTTGAAGAAAAATCTTTATATCTATATAAAAGGTAAAAGTAATAGCTATGTAATTTCAAAATTGCCATAATTAAATTTGGACTTATGTTTACAGAAAGAGATACGTTCATTTTTAGAATTTATTATATTGTTACTTTGAGGGGAAGTAATTATAGTTATAGCTTCGGTAGTGCACAGGCGACATGATTTAAAGCCTGGAGTATAAGACTAAACTTTTTTATAATATCCCATTTGATTGAAAAGGGAGTATTGTTAGAGTTAAGTTTTTTAATTAAAGTGGTTAGAGAAGTTCTTTGGTTATTATTAGAATTCTGGTTATTAAAAGAAGAAATGTGGTTTGATACTCTTTTCTTAATTTATGTTGAAGTAGCGCCGATATATGTGTGTACATTATTAAAAGCTCGAGGTCTGGTATTAATATTAATTTGCTGATTTGTATTAGTGAAATAGTTTGAATTTTGTTCATAGTGTTCAACAAATGGTGGGGCAATGTCTGTATGAGGACTATTTAGGAGGGGATAATGAGTGTTGTTAGTGTTAGGATGGCTGTTAGGAGAAATATTATT
>NC_136511.1:21951678-22019178 GCF_053919585.1 Euprymna scolopes | reverse complement strand
TCGGATTTCATCATACAATTTGGATACGAAATTCAAGATCTTTTTCATTTTGAACAAATATATAATTTCCCTTACTCTATGGTTAAAAACATAATAACTTTTAATTACAATTTTCTGTGTTTATTTCAAATTAGGTCTAAAGCATTATAATTTGCAAAGATTCTCCCACGTCTACATGTAAAATCTATATTTTTATTATGTCATCACTACACGTAGCCTAAAGCAACGTGCAGAGTATTTTGTCACGTATTTTTGCTTATATTATGTTTAGCTTAATTTTCATCCGTGAAAATAACATCAAATTAACATTCCTGACCACTATTAAATGTAAATATTTAAACTCAACATAAATTCTCAGACCTTTAAAATATTTCTATCTAACAATATACTTTTAGCAATCGTAATAATCGATTATTAAAATTTGATCTTAATAATCGATTATTTTATTAGTTTCCGCTGTTTTTTGTAGACTAACAAGTTATAAATGTAATGTGAACAACACTCTCGTTGCCTCACTCTCTCCATATGCCTCAGTAGACATGATGGTAGCCACGTACGTCCAATTAACTATACACCTTGTTTGGAGCCAAGTACGTCCAAGGATGGAGTACTGCTGCCACATATGGGCGGGAGCTGCTAAAAACAGCCTATCCTGCCTTGACAGAGTACAAAGTAGACTTCGTGGCTTGGTAGGGGATGCTCTTTTCTCTACCCTGAAGCCTCTTTCCCACAGAAGAGACGTAGCGAGCCTGTCTTTGTTCTTTCGTTATTTCCATGGCAAGTGCTCGTCTGAACTCCATTCTGTGGTCCACCCTCGCCAAATTTTTTTTCAAAAAACACCCGACTAGCTGAAACCACCGTCAATAATTTCCCCCACTCTTTATCTGTGCCTGAATCAAAACGTAGATTCCATGAACAAAGCTTCTTTCTTGGAACTGCACGCCTGTGGAACTCTGTTCCACTTGCCTGTTTCCCTACCGACTTCAACCTGGATATCTTCAAGTCCAACACAAACAAATTCCTGATGAACCGCCCCCCCCAAAGTAATGAAACCTGATCAATTCTCCAATAATATTGCAACACTATCCCATTGATTACTGTACACACAATAACCCTTATCCCCGAGTGGCCAATGGGCCTTGATAAGTGATGAACTCCATGTAAAAAAAAAAGTTAATAATAGTAAAACAAAACAAACCCGATGAAGTAAAAGAGGATGAAGAGGGGAATAATAATAAAAAAAAAGTTGAATACAGAGAATCTGGGAAGACATATCGATAAGGACAAGGTAAAAGAAAGAAAAGAAAGTTGAAGGTAGGGACGAAAAGAATCAGCGGAACATGAAGGTGGATATCATGAAGCGTGTCGAGGGACATGGCCGATGTTGCATCCGGCTGGTCGAGTATTCGATCACTACTGACCCTAAGCGTCAGACCTTTCTCAGCCGGTCATCAGCCTGCGCAGAGACCAAGTGTTAAGTCTGAAGATGGCGATTAGACAGAGGGTCAATAGTTTGATATATGGGCTGGAGAATGCGCGGCGGGATTCCACGCTCGAATAAATTGGATGAGTCTTGCAACCGCTTAATGAGAACGTCGATTTTAACCTTTAAGGCGCAGAGGACGCTGATTAACTTTCTCTGGTACAATCTCTCTCTCTCTCTCTCTCTCTCTCTCTCTCTCTCTCTCTCTCTCTCTCTCTCTCTCTTTCTCATTCCTATGAGAATTGTGACAAAGAAATATTCCAATACACTCATGTAAGAGTTTTATAAAAGTTATATATATATATATATATATATATATATATACATATTCATATATATACATATATATATCCGTTGGTATATATATATATATATATATATATATATATATATATATATATATATATATATATATACTATACTTTCTCTCTCTTTCTCATTCTTATTCCTGAGAATTATTGAGAATAGTGACAACGAAATATTCCAATAAACTCATGTAAGAGTTTTATAAAAGTTTTGCATATATATATATATATATATATGCACATATTTAGAGTTATATATATATATATATATATATATATATATATATATATATATATATATATACTAGTATGGGTACCCAGCGGTGCCTGGGTTGACATGAAGTTCTGTTTGAATCACACCAATATACTAATCATTTCCATCATGGGCAACGTGGATACCCTCACAACAAAAATAATTGAACGGATGAAAACATGTAAATATAATCGTCTAAACAAAGAAGTATGTCGTACCCTCTCCACCAGATATTTCGGGAGAAGGGCTAGAAAGAGAAGAAACTATTCTCCGGATATTGAGCACTGGAAAGACGCCCCCCCCAAAAAAAAAGAAAATATAATTAAAAATAAATCATTACAACTGTTGTTTCAATAAAAATAGCAGGAATGCCCATGCGATCGCAAAAAAAAGTAAAAAAGAAGATTTACCAAAAAGTAATTCCAGAAACAATTAAATGATATTTTTCATCATTTTATATTTCTGATGTAATCCCCCCCCTCCCGAAAAAATTGAATTTTTCATATTTTGGGGTTCATTCTGATTATAAAATTGTTAGGTCAAAGTACAGATGGTTTCATAAAAATTAATTAAATGCATCGTTATTTTATGTTTCAAATGTAATTCCCGCCCCCACCACAAAAAAAAAATAAAACTTTTTGTATCGGTCATGTTTTGTTCACCCCCACCCTCGATCGCCAAACTTGAAAAACATGCTAGAGATGACACGTCTAGATTAACGCTTTGTGGCCAAACAGTGGGTGCTCATTTTATGTTAAATTTATATAAAAAAGTTATCCCCTACGCAAAAATGTTATTTTTTTTCAAAATTTCTTCTTTCATATTATTTATAAAGACTGCTTGAACGTATTAGGCCTCAAAATAACAGGTCTTGATTTTTGGGGTAAATGTCATGTTTCCTTCCAACTACCTCAAAAACTTAAAAATGACGACTTTTAATGTGTTTCGGTGGTGCTTAAAACGAATATTACGTTTAAATTTGGGGCAGATAAATAGTTTTCATGCTATGGAAAAATTACTTTTTCAAAAAGTGGGGGATCACTTTCTTATATTAATTTAACGTAAAATAAGTACCCACTTTCTGGTCACCTAGTAATTTCTTCTTGTCATAAAACAAATTTAACTGTGATATTCTTTTTCAGCACCCCCGAAAATTGCCTTTTTTCGTTACTGTAAAGCGCAACCTGCGGCACTAACATCTTACTTCTGGTTTTACCGACTCTAATCATGAAATCTAAGTATGACATTTATTTATTAGTGCTTTTAACTCAACATTTACTTTTACACAGAGAATTCATTCTTTAGTGTTTATTATTAAAACGCAACGATATCGTGATTTCACTTGCATTACACCTTAATTGAAATTAAAACAAATAAATTCATTTAGAATTCGAGAAAACAAAAAAAAAATCATTTAGAATTTGAGTGCGATGCGTGACTACTGAAACTAAAGCAAAACAAATTTCACTGTGGAATTGATATTTGACCTAATTCACTTTTAGGTTAATTCATCGCGTTTTTTTTTGTTTTTTGTTTTTTTGCTCTTCCGCCTCAATGATTAGAGTTCGAGTCCCCTCCCCTCGAACTTTTGGGGGATTTTTCAAACACTCGGGCACCGCTGGACAGTTCGTACTGCATCGTATTTTATGATTGTTTTTGTTTTTTCACGATTTTTTTTTTAGTTTTAAAATTTTGTTTTTATAATATTTAAACAGGGTTACTATTTCGCTTACATGCCTCTAAAAAACCCGTGCAACGCCGGGTACCCCCCGCTAGTAATCAATAAAATATTGTCTAATAAATGATACGTATCAATTAAAATACTATCATGAAGCATATCTTACGACTTGCCAATTACAGTGAAACAATAAAATGAAGCTACTTAGAAAGTTATCGTCAAATATGCCGCAAACCTTGGGATTTGTTTTTCCAACTTTATAGACGAAATTATTGTTTTCATTTATTTGCCTCATGTATCGGCACGAAATGAACTTGATGAAAATATTACGCGTTATTCGCAGTTTGGATATTATATTTATGAATGTTGTTATAGTTAAACTTTAAGTTAAAATCTCATATTATATTGTTAATATTTAAAAAACAAATTCCATCCTTTCCACACGTAGTCGTCATACATTTAATATAATTTTATTAAAAATTCTCCCATTGTTGAAGTATATAAATATATTAACTAGTAATTAGACCCTTTCGAATAAACCGTTTAAGCGAAACTAGGTATGATAAGTAGGGCTATGACAACAAAATATTCTTATCATTGTTTTGACTCTCGAGTATATATCCGACACAGCTAGACACAGTTAATCAACCGAGAACCACATCAATCTATATAAAAGCATATAAGATATCAACGTATACACACTCGAGAGTTACAAAAATGAAAAGATTATGCTGTTGTCGTAGGCCTAATGGTTAGTAACCTAATAAGTCCAGAATAGAATAGAAGACGTACCGGTAAACACTCCAGCCTCCCCACGTAAAGAACGGCTTTCAGAATAAACACCCCAACATCGAAAGCCGTTCTTAACATGGGGAGGTTTGGTTGGTTGGTTGTTTTTGTTTTACGGCATCTCAACCCTTTTCGGGTTATTTAATGCCGAATCTAAAGATTTTGAAGAACATTTTTTTTAATAGAATATATTTGTTTTCACGTCGGTTTCTATTTAACCCATAGTTGGGACCCTAACAGGTACTACCACTCCGGGTCAGAGTGGACCTGGGAGCAATGGTAATTAAAGGGTTGCTCCACACTCCCCAAAGCCCACAAGCTGGGGCCCTCACCACTGGATATAGTTTAAGGTCATATCCAGGACCCCCATTGAGGGACTTTTACCCTCTGCAGAGGGGCAGTCGGCGTATTCTAATGCCCCACCGACAGGGCCATGGGGAGGTTTTGGGGGTTATTCCAAAATCCGTTATTAGCATGGGTGATTGAGGGTTTTTTTTTATACTACGCTGGGGCACGTCGGATATAAATACGGACCTGCCCTTGTCACTTATTTGTTTAAGAAAAACAAATAGAGTGACAGAGTGTAAGAAAAACAAATAGAGTAAAGGGAAGGGTTCTTTTTTTTTATTAATTTGGCTAGATTAAATAACCCAATAAAGGAATCAACTCGATAAGAACATAGCAATTTTATTTATTTATTCATTTATTTTAAAAAACATTGTTCTTTTCCATTCGCTAACTAACAAATAGAAAGAGTAACGAGATTTATAGATTCTGTCAAGATACCAGTAGCACAAATCTTTACAAGATGGCGACGTTTAGGACCAGATAACAGGTGGAGTAGCAGTTAGAGCTGATCTCTTGAGTAAGAATCCCGAAATCGGCCAGAAAGACAGCAATTATCACTGAGGACCACCTAAACATTCGAATTTAGAGGTTATTTTGCGATGTTCTAATAATTTTATTTGTGGTGGCACTCTCGTTCTTCAGACTGTTTTTCTCCTACGTATACGTTCTGCCTTTTCAAGATATCACGTTGATACACCGGTTTCCGTTAGACAACCGAAGTTAAGCAACAAGTAGCCTGGTCAGTACCAGATGGGTGACAATTTGGGACTTCCAGGTGCTGTATGCGCTCTCCGCTTATCTCGGTATTATTTCCAGTCGTCCTGGACTTCTCCTTGCCACTGGACTCAAGCGGTGCCGATTCAGGAGTAGGGCGGTTGTAGATTGCGCAACTCTTACCTCAGAATTACACGTGCAGATGCCACTACAGGGTATATCCTTTGTATTTTCGAGACTAAACGGAGGCATCGGTATGACACCGGTGGAATATAGATTGAAGTTCAGTCGAGCATCTGCCATGATTATAATAGTAGAGATTACCGCGAGAGAAACTCATTAATACGGAACTACTTTCCTACAGTGTATAACAAAGTTTTCTTCAAAATAACAATCAGCAAATAGTTGCCATAAATCGTCCCCATGACTAATCAAACTTAATCAAACATTCTATTAATCGTCTTCAATCCTCTCATAATATTTTTTATCATTGAAATGATTATCTCTTATTCTCTATTTGCTTTTGACCTTGGTACGATATAAATAAAGTAAAACAAACCTCCTTTCCGGTTATATAAACGCCGCCTTGTATAATATACATCCAACATGTAATTACAGAAATATTCCTCATATTCACGTAAAATCGATATTTAAAAAAAAATTGTAAAAAGAAGTTTTCGTAATGTTTATATTAATGAAAGATTCTTCTGGCGTTTTCTTTTAAAATGTTATTGTACATACATGTTAGTGCTCGGTGATTCTTATTTTCATTTTTTTCTCATTTCTAGTTTGTTTGTTTGTTTTTTTAAATTTTATTTTAGCATATTGGCCAAACAGTATCATATTAAAAATACAGTAGCACTTAATTCATAACATGCAATATTACGAAACATTTAGGGCGGAAAACATCAAAAAAGAAAACTTATTAGTTTATATACACCAAAATCCTTTCATGTCCTCGCGTGAAAACTACAACTTGGATGTATTCTTCTTGGACTACAACTTGGATGTCTTCAAGTCTAATGTTAACAAATTCCTAATGAACCGCCCCCCTAATTAAACACTTCATAAAATCTCCTCACTAACGTGATGTACTTGCAATAACCCTTATCCCTGAGTGGCTTCCGGGCCTTGATAAGTGGTGATCACTGTGTAAAAAAAAACAAAAAAAAAACAATGCATACATATGCATACACATGCATATAAATATTCGAATATGTATGTATATATTTTATTAATTTTTCTAATGTCTCTGTGTGTGACGCGGTTTATCTCAGGGTACAGGCAACCCACCCAGGCAAGTAAGGTACCGAAATGAAACTTATACACCCAGCGGATGTTTTACTGATATTTATATCCATGTTGGGTGTATGGGCATGCAAAAAATGCCAAAAAAATATAACGATTTACTAAACAACGTTTTATTTACTGGATATTTTTCCGGTAGAAGGACCCAAGTTTTCCCAGCTGCGCAAACTTGGGTTTTGCATTCATAAACACCTATATATTAAAACATTAAAACGAAAAAAATAAACACAAAAATAAATCATGAATAATCAAATATACAAACGAACCTGATTAAGTTCTTGTTTTTTAAAACGTATTGTAGGTTTATCTTTCCACCTCTTTTTACACATTAATTTTCCACGACGTTTCTTTTTTATTGGATGTCGTGCATTGTATACTTAAAATACATTTCTTTTCTTTTTCTCTCTTTCTTTCCATCTCTTCCCTGCAAGTCTTTCGATCTATTCCACAAACCCAAAAACTCAACCATGAAAGGTTTCCAGCAAAAATGAATATTCGATTAAACACAGACCTCCAACTTCCAAGGTAGAGCCCAACTACCTTGTTTCCTTCTCCAATATCAGGGGCCTACGTTCCAACCTTCCAGGGATTCAAACTCTATTACAGGAGACTAAATCAGATCTAGGCGAAACTGGAATTGGACCGACTATTTCCTTAGATGAGTTCGTAATGAAAGAATACTCTAACTTAACTTCTAAATCCGACCCGCAAGATCGCTATAGGCATGGATCATGTGCCTACATTAAAGACGGATTTCCTTGTGGTAAGGAACATCTCCAGAGAAGATCCTAACTTACCCTATATGTGCTTCCGGGTTGCACTTGCTCACACTACTGCGTTCATATTTGCACTCTATCGCCCCCATAACAGCGGAGTTTAAAAGCATATGTGAGAAGATTAACCACGTCCTGTCTTCGTATCCTTCGCAAATCTTCACGTCTGTGGAGAATTCAATGTTCATAATGTGGGATATGTAACCCACCCAAACAAGACCGATGACGAGAGGAGGTTCCGTCGCGATTTCTCCATTGATTTTAACTGCACTCAGATTATTCAGAAACCCATTCGTATGGTCGACTCTTACGGCTAGTACGCAAGTCTCTTAGATCTTTTCCTTACAACTTGCTCTGAGCTATGGTCATCCTCCGTTCTGGCTCCACTGGGATCATCCGACCACTGTGGTATCAGTTAAGATAAAAATGAAATTTAATAGTTCTTCAGACGTACACCTCCATCGTACAGTATACCGATACTCTATGACTGACTGGCATAGCTTCCGTGCAATTATATCAGATCTACATCAAATCTGTTTCCAATGTCGCTGCAAGACAGATGGGATCTTTCTACCGCTCCAGAAGATATCTCACTGCTGATGCAATTCTCTATCTATATAAAAGTCAATTACGTCCAGGGATTGAATAATGCTGCCACATCTTCTAAAAGCAGCTTATCCTGATTGATAGAGTACAAAATTGACTTCAAAAATTAGTGGGGGTGCCCTTTTCTCTTCCCTACAGTCTCTTTCCAACAGAAGGGGCGTGTCGAGCCTGTCTTTGTTTAATCGTTATTTCCACGGCAAGTGTTCGACTGAACTCCAATCTCTGGCCCCTCTCAACAATCTTTTTCGAAAAACACTCGTCTAGCTGAAACCACTGTCAATAACTTTCCAACACTTTAACTGTGCCTAAATCAAAACGTACATTCGACGAACAATGCTTCTTTCTTAGAACTGCACGCTTGTGGAACTTTCTTCCGTATAACTGTTTCCCAGCTAACTACAACTTGTTTGTCTACAAGTCCAACATAAACAAATTCTTGATGTACCGCCCCTTAAGTAATCAAATCTACAAATTTCCATTAATAACAACTACTACGATATTGTCCCATTGATTACCGTACACTCAATAATCCTTGTTCTCGAGTGGCATCAGGATCTTCATAAGTGGTGACTCCTATACATATATATATATATATATATATATATATATATATATATATATATATATATATATATATATATATGAAACCGATAAAACCACCGTAGTGAAAGGCTGCAAGGCATAACCGTACTCCGTTCCTCTTCCCTACTCCCTCGAATTCTGCTCCCTTTTTTTACTACTCTCCTTTCAAAGTATAATCTACACCTAAATATTTTCATATACAAACGAATTGAACTTTGGGCCTCATTCTAATAAGTGAGTCTCGTAAAATAGGGACCCCGCCGAAACATGTATGCACATATGGAAGCAATAATGTTTTCTAATAAACGGACTACATATATATATATATATATATATATATATATATATATATATATGTGTGTGTGTGTGTGTGTGTGTGTGTGTGTATACACCTATATATACACATATAAATGTATGTATATACACATATATATGAATTTAAACACATATATATGTATATATACACATATATATGCATATATACACACGCACACATACACACATCTATCTATCTATCTATCTATCTCTATAAATATATATATATATATATATATATACTCCATTAGTGTGTGTCTGTATACGCGAGAGCACGACGAATCACCTACACAAACTCCATAAGTTCATGTAATACATCATGTTTGACCTCTGACCTCCAATTGTCATATAATGAACCCTTTCGCAAATATGGCAGAGAACTGACAATTCGAAATTGTTCTTCAAAATCGCTCTTGAAGTTATTTAACCACGCGTGCACACACAAAACGACACTAAGTCGTATCCAATGTTCTATCAACCGTCGCATTTAAATAAAGCTCAACTTACTTTCATCTGGCCCACACCGGTTTTTAGACATATTCAGTCTTTAATATAATTACACATTTTTTTTGTGATCTTGTCCTAAATAAATTTATTGTTATAACTACGATCATGACAACAGCACATTCGTTTCCTTGTTGTTTCGGAGGTATAAATATTCATTGATATCTCATACTTTTTTTTTTAATCTAGAGTGATGTGGTTCTATTCAAAACAATGAAACGCATATGCTGTTGTCATAGACGTTGTAATAACGTAATCTCTGGTCCCCCCTCGACATTCTTTAACGAAAAACACCCGTCTAGCTGAATCCACTGTTTAAAAATTTCCCCCACTCTATATCTGTGCCTAAATCAAAACGCGGATTCCATGAACAAAGCTTCTTTCTTAGAACTGCACGCCTGTGGAACTCTGTTCCGTCTGCCTGCTTCCCACCGGACTACAACTTGGATGTGTTCAAGTCTAACGTTAACAAATTCCTAATGAGCCGCCCCTTTAAGTAAACACTTCATCAAATCTCCACACTAACGTAATGTATTTGCAATAACCCTTATCCCTGAGTGGTTTCCGGGCCTTGATAAGTGGTGATCACTGTGTAAAAAAAAATTATCAGCTGCATTGTATATAGGATACACGTTGCATGTTGCAAGGAAAATATGACATGTGTATTGCGCCAAATCAAATATCACTCTATATATAGTGTTTCTGTTGCTTGTTTTTTTGTTTTATTTACTTACAGCAGTAAGTGTTTATAGATACGAAGACAGCTATTCCCCATCCCTATGTTCAGAAACACGTGTCATCGAATGTAAAAACGGAAGGGCAAAATAAGGAAAGGCAGTGATGTGAGGTTTTCAAAAAGTAACTGCTAGAACACTTTTCACTTTTTTACGAACTTCACCTTTTTAAGATGGCCCTCAATAAATACATATCCCTTCTTGTCTCTGTCTGCTTTTTACTGGTCATGTACATTCAATTTTAACACGTTTATATATATATATATATATATATATATATATATATATATATATATATATATATATATATATACTAGCATTAAGCCCGGCTTTGCTTGGGTCCTAAGTACTGTTCATAACTTGCCCTATGTGAAAATATACTTTATGTAAGATGTCAAATGTTTAGACAAAACTTTGTCTAAGTAATTTCGTAGAGACCACAGAGATCAATTTTTGTCAAGTTTGACCCCAATTTTTACCACTTAACATTTATTATTTTGGTTTCAAATCAAAATACAATGTTTTACCCATGTCCAAGTTACTTACATCTAATATTTCCAGTCTTTAGACACAAAATTGGCGTATTTAGTAGAACCTGAAAAGGTCAACTCTTTCAACTTTGACCTTTTGCCAGCCAAATTTTCGCTCCAAAATTGATTAAAATATTTACTCCGTGTCTTAATACTAGTTATGTAAACTTTCAAATGTTTAGACCAAAGATTGGCTGAGTAGTTTGCTAGCTACAATAATGGGAAACGTTTGGAACTTTGTTCCATTGGCAGCCAAATTTTTTACCCAAACCGATGAAAAGCTTGGCCTATAACTGAATACCCTTTCAAATTTTTAGACCAAGAATAAGCTGAGTAACTTGGTAGAGATCGCAGAGGTCTTTTTTCAACTTTGACCCCTTAACATTTATATTTTGAGCTCAAGTCATAAGTTTGTTTCATGTCCAAATAATCTACATTTAAAATTTCAAGTGTTTGAACCCAAAATTGGCGGAGGAATTTGGTAGAGTTTTAAAAGGTTAAACCGTTGAACTTGGGCCCCTTCACAGCCAAATTTCTGGCCGAAAACAGATTAAAAAGATTTTCCCAAATCTCAATACTCCTTATGTCAAATCTCGAGTATCAAGACCGAAAATTGACAATGTTATTTGTTGGGGAAATATACATAGACACACACACAAACGGGCATTTTCACTTTTATATATATATACATAATATATATATATATATATATATATATATATATATATATATATATATATATATTATGTATACTCACTTGCGCTTTTACACGTTAATTCTGGGTACTCATATTCCATAGCTAGCTCTAACATATACCATCCCAACGGGTAAAAAATAATCTAGTATACCTAAAAAAAAACTGAGTTTTTCTCACTCTGAGATACAATTATATTAAAACCTTAGGTTTTCAATTGGTATTCGTTTGTTTCCCGTCGAAAGAAAGATGTGACACAAGATCGATTTTAATATAGGTGAAAACAGGGCACACTGGAAGTAGGCAACGATAAAGAAAAGTGCCTTAGTATAGACAGGTGTAGCCTCCGTTGACTAAGCACAAATAAACTTAATTATAGCATCGGAACAGATAACACACTGTGATCTTAGTCTGAACATCAGATACGTTGTTCTATTGATTTTTAAATTGCTTAGGACACTTTTATGTACGACACTTTATAAAGAAACAAGGTGGCATAAAAAAAGGATGGGAGGAAGAATGGATGTTGGGGTTCATCCACTTTGTCTATTCCCTTAACAAGTTTTTCATTGTTCATAATACCTAATTCCAACTGTAAACCTGAGCTATTTAGAATATCCCAACATAAAAAAAGCGTTTTTTCATGTTTTATTTGCAAAACATCAAATATTTTTTTTATTTACAAATGTGAAACATACATTTTTTAATGAATTATGAATCATACCGGGTGACCGCAAAAAAAAAACAAAAGCTAAATGGAGGCCATCTAGAACATATGCTGTAGAACGGAGAAAAAAAGGGCAAATACCCTTGTGGTTTGATGTGATGTTTTGAATATAATAAACTAGTTATGACCAAAGTTTCATTTAATTCGGACAAAACACTAAGAAACGGGGCGTAATTAGAGTTGGGCCCGTTTTCTGGGGTCACCCTGTATAGGACAGAAGGTATTTTTCAATCTACTCCGGGAAAATATGGTCTGATGTTTTAAAAGATTTAGGTATGCATACGGGTATGACTTTTTCTTCAATACATTTTTCCAGAAAATTTCTCCTGTTGAGAGAATTTGCTGCGATTAATATGTTCTTGTATGTTCGCAGACAAGAAGGGTTTTTCATTTCGACAGAATGTATAACATTATATATATATATATATATATATATATATATATATATATATATATATATATAAATAAAGATATATAGTCAGTAGAGTTTAGTTTTCTAGAAGTACATCCAATGAAACAACATATGTCTACCAAAGAGTGCTCAATGAGTGAACAGAGCAGGTATATTAAATTTATTTATACAAACATTAATGGCTACATATGTGCATGCATGTTTCTGTAATCACCCGCGTTGGGGGACGACTACGTCTTCAGGTCAAGTATATAAAGATATATGAAAACGAATAAAGAAAAGCTATAAGCTTTTATACTTTTCGTATTCTTTTTTATTCATATATATATATATATATATATATATATATATGTGTGTATATATATATATATATGTGTGTGTGTGTGTGTGTGTGTGTGTGTGTATGTGTGTGGATGTGTGTGTGTGTAAATAAAAAAAGTGATTTATGTTTTACAAATAAAACTTTACAAAGCGGGTGTATATATATACATATATATATATATATATATATATATATATATATATAAGAATATATATAAGAAAATCGAATTCATAGTAGTTTATATATATATATATATATATATATAAACTACTATGAATTCGCTTTACTTTTGTGTGTATTGATATTCATTTTTACACCCCTCTTTTCTATCTATTTAAAAAGAAAATACAATTTTCTTATATATGTGTTGCGGACATTCATTCACTAGAAAAATATCTAGCTAATTTGCATATTCTTTTAAACATTACTTTTAATTAATTCCCTATTAGTTTTTTCAGTTTCTCATCGGATGGTATTCTAGAGTAAACAATTACGTGTAATTATATTCATGCAGATATTCCATTTATACTTGCATAATATTTGCGTACAATCTTTACAGCAAACAAAGACTTGTTTCTATAAATATTTATGTATACGTATATGTTTTTGTTTAATCTATTAGTCTGTTTATCTATATAAAAGGGAATATGTCTGTGTGTCTCCCTGTGTGAGTGTCTATATCTCTGGTTACATTTCGTTACGCAATAACTCTGTCTACAATCTCGGAATTTGAAATACAGGGTACTGAGATTTGGGAAAATCTATGTGATCGGTTTTCGGCCAGAAATTTGGCTGTTAAGACGTCAAAGTTCAACGATTTGACCTTTGAGAACTCTACCAAACTCCTCAGACAATTTTGGGTCTAAACATTTGACATATTAGATAAAGGTTCCTTGGATATGGCTCTAACTTAATAACTTGATATGATCCCCAAACAATAATGGTTAAAGGGTCATAATAGGGATACAATTTTTTAAAAATTGACCTTTTCATTTTGCTCATCATGCACCTCAAAACACCTCCGGCCACCCATGGTCGTATATATATATATGTGTATATATATATATATATATATATATATATATATATATATATATATATATATATATATATAGTTTATTTTTATTACCGTTTTATCTGTTTATCTGTTTGATTACATATGTTTCAGATGTTGGACCATGTTTACGATCCAGCAGCCTCGTCAGGCCTTACATCTGAAACATATGTAAACCAAACAGATAAAACGGTAATAAAAAATAAAACACATATTTACTCTGCAATAGTATTGAGCACTCTCTTCATGTTTTTACTAATTACCAGTTTTACTATATACATATATATATATATATATATATATATATATATATATATATAAGTGGTAAGTGGATGTTTGTTTGTTTTAAATAGACATTTGGTTATTGACGGGCCGCGTCCGATCGGTAGAATTTCCGACTCTCACCGCGATTGTTGTAGCTTCAATATCCGGCTTGAGAGAGGTGCTAGTCTAGCGGCACTGATGAGTTGTGATAAAACGAAACTTGACTGTATGTCGATGACTATATATATATATATATATATATATATATATATATATATATATATATATATATATATATACTCGGGTTTTTTTTTATATTCAAAAGTAATGGACTAATGAATTCAACGAGGTTGTTAGATAGTGCTCAATAAAAAGAGCTGATAATACTTGTTTATTGTTATATAAACATGCTCACATCCCGCTGCTACAAATAGCCACTTGTTTCAATCAAACAACAGATATCATCAGGCAGCGACTTGACTATTCAAAAGTTCAATGAATAATCTTATAAAATTTTCTTTCTAAAATTATTCATTGACCTTTTGAATAGTCAAGTCGCTGCCTGATGATATCTGTTGTTTGATTGAAACAAGTGGCTATTTGTAGCAGCGGGATGTGAGCATGTTTATATAACAATAAACAAGTATATATATATATATATATATATATATATATAAACAAACAAAAAACACAAATATAGATGAAAAAAAGGAAAAGGAATCGAATGATAGAGAATCGGATATTGCTAATCCTTTTATAATTGAAAATTACACTGAATTCTATATATGCATACTTTCCACATTCTGAATAATATCGTAGAAGTTAAAATCTAAGCGTTTTAGCATAGAAATATTTTTATATATCTATACATACACACACACACACACACACACACACACACACACACACACACACACACATATATATATATATATATATATATATATATATATATATATATATATATATATATATATATATATATATATATATATATACGTGACCTTGTCGGTGTGTGTGCAATAACAAACTCATCTCTTAATATTTTGTCTCCCAAGTTGAAATTTTATATGCAGGATATTTTAGCCTGTAGAGCTATTAATTTCTACGTTCGCCGACAAAAGTTGCTGGTAAGTTTTTAAAAATGAAAGTAAAACACGTGACCTCGGCTGGATGAGTGGAATAAAACATTACACGTACTTATTCTTTTGTGCATGCTCTAAATTAAACATTCATAGTCAATGACGCTTACTTATTTAACTTTCCTTGTCCATGTGTCCGTAGCTCAGACAATCACAATGTTTACCAAAGAAATAACGACTAAAGCTGTAGCGTTCCTGTTTCCATTCTAGAGGGTTGTACAAAAGCCAATTTTAAATATAATTTTGGAAATCATTACATTATTTTAGATAATAATTTAATACATATATAAAAGGGTGTATGTCTGTCTGTTTCCATATTTTCAAATTCTATCTTTTCCGAAACTAAAAGTCGAAGAGCGGCGCTAGGGGTCTCAAACGATTGGATTTTTATGGGCAGATATTTTAATGGTCTTTAGCGAGTTAAAATAGTTTTTGAGGTTTCCAAAATTAGTCAAATTAGAAAAAAAATCGTCAAACATCTTGTATATTCATCTTAGTTTGGTTTTATTTTTAAATTTAAATCAGTTCATATACATGTAACGCTGGTAGAGTGGTAACGTCACCAACTTTGACTGCTAGAGTTTTGCTTTCGATTGGATTCTTGCTGATGAGGCCTAAATACTTTCTTTCTTTTTTTACTTTTGAAATCACGATTATATAAATATATGTATTAACTCTATACAAATTATAGCATCATATTTAAGCGTATTTTACGACCAGTCAGAGCCGGACGCCCCTCCCACTTCCGGTAGTAAATAGAAAATAGACTTAATACTAAGCCATATGCATTAATTAAAATATGATATTTATGCGTCGGCCCACGAGCGGCTAGGTTCTAATTAAATATATATATATATATATATATATATATATATATATATATATATATATATATATATATATATATATATATATATATTAAATTATTTTTATTTCGGACTATTAGTCTCATCTTTATTAGTCGTTGTTTTTTTTAATCTTTTTATTGGTTTTGTTTATTCACAACGTTTCGGCCTACTATTCCTCTGGCCTTCGTCAGGTAGTAACCGCGACGGATAGGATCTTCGAATCTCCTAACTGCATTCTCAGTCATCACTGCCATCTGTAGTTGTTGTCGTCTCACCACATTTTGACCAATTAACCTCTGATACGCTTTGGGTGGGATTGGCGCAGTTGATAGAGGCGTTGAATCTCTACTGTTCATGATGAGCATTGTCTGAAGATAGCGGTTTCAATCCCACCCAAAGCGTCCTACCAAAACGTTGTGAATAAACAAAACAAATAAAAAGATAAAAAAAAAACAACAACTAATAAAGATGAGACTAATAGTCCGAAATAAAAATAAATTAATATATAATGCTCATCTCAAAAAATGAATTCCGATTAAGGAATAATATATATATATATATATATATATATATATATATATATATATATATATATATATATATATATGTATATATTGTTCAAACCAATTCCTTATTATACTCAGTAATTGGTAATACGAACTATCGTTTATTTATAATTACTTTTTTTACTTTCTTTTTGGATGAGTAGTCTCATTAATCTATTACTTCCAGTCCTATTAATGCATATTTTCTATATTGTACATAATTGCGTAGAATTTTAGATGACTATTTTTGATCACATGCCCATGTATTGATCTCTCCCTCTATTTCCCCCTCTTTATATATATATATATATATATATATCCCTGCCTCTCTTTTCCTCTCCCCGCCTCTCTCTCTCTCTCTCTCTATATATATATATATATATATATATATATATATATATATATAGGTGACATTGTCTCCGTTTGTGTGGCACTGATCTCTGAATCTTTTGTCTACGAAGTTGAAACTTTATTTTTTTCCCCGTGAAACTAACCTGATTTTGATTTTGGTAAAATTGTTGCTAATTTGCCAGGATTGAGAACAGGAGTTTTAATTGGCAGGGATAAGTCGTCTAAACGTGTTACATCTCCGCATACACAAGTACATATGGATAATTTAATATATAATACATGTTCCCTATCTTAGGTTGAGCATATTGGGAAGTGATATACAAATTACCATTAGCATATGGAGCCATGCTTTTTGTGTAACGAAATTGCGCTTAGTTGGATTAACTTTGAAATCGTTAATATATTAGTTAAAATATAATAAACGATAGATTTGTGTCCTATAATAAGGAATATGAAACCCACACATCCAGTTAAACTCCAACTTTAACCCTAAAACATATACTACATTCACTTAAGACTATGATAAACTCTATACACCTTTCTGCACTACACTATATATAATACGCTCCTCCTTTATTTAGAATTCGACACCCCCAACATCATCTATAATTTTAATATGTTTTTCTGTTTCGTTCCTAATGACTCCAACGCTAGACGCCGCATCCCCACTATGTTATCTAACATCTTCTCTACTCTTCTGATGAGAAGCATTAGGCTTCGAAATGTCTTGGAATAAAGAGTCCTTTCTATCCCCCAACTCATCGATTGTATTCCCTTATTTAATAAAAGAACCAAACTATATCCACCAATATATAGTTCTGTGACTTCATTTTCCACTCAAAAGAGTGTTTTCAAATATAAGCTCCAATGATACTTGTTGAGCATTATAATGTCCAGATAAGTCTCCTCTCATGAAATTGAGCTCGCTCCTTTCCTTCAACGCTGTAAGCTATATATATATATATATATATATATATATATATATGTATATATATATATATATATATATATATATATATATATATATATACTAGCATGCGTGCCCGGCGTTGCCTGGGTGTTTGGAGGTGTGTGTTAAGCAAAAAAAGAAAAGGGAAAAAAGTGGTAGTAGGAAGGCAGGCTCGACCCCATACGCGTAGGAGGAAATGAACGGGGAAAAAAAACCTGACGTCTTTGCTGTTACGACAACCACCAAACCAGAAGTGGCATAGGTTAAAATTAAAGCTAGACAATCGAAAAGAGTGGATGCCTTTCGAAAATATCGGGGGAAAAAACACCCCTCCCTGTTGAAAAGTGCGGATGAAAAATTAATGTTTTTAGTCAATTCTTCGGTATTTGTTGTCTGGGGGGTCGAGCTTCAAATCCATACTGATCTTCTGAAAATCCGTCAAAATTAGCGAAAGAGGTTGGGAGAGTTCTCAAAGGTCAAATCGTTGAAATTCGACCCCTTAACAACCAAATTTCATGCCGAAAAATGATGAAAAGGATTTTCCTAAATCTCAGTACCCTGTATATAAAATTTCGAGTCTGTAGACTGAAAATTGACGGTGGCTTTATGTAGGGAAATATACACAAACAGACAGACAGACAAACAGACGGACAGACAAAAATTGCATTTATATATATATATATATATATATATATATATATATATATATATATATATATATATATATATATATATATATATATATATAATTTTAAAGTCCAAGTATGGCTTTGGAATAGATTATGGGGGTTTTTGAAGCATGAAAACGATGTCATCATCATCATCATCATCATTATTATTATTATTATTATCATTATCATCATCAGCATCATCATCATCATCATTTTTTTTTATTTAATATTTTATTTTTTTCATATTTCAAGCGGTCCCTCCGATTTTGGTAAAAAAAAAAGAATGAAATTAAAATTAAAGACGTTAAAATAAAATAGTGGACATTTCTATTTTGGAGAGCGTTCATTCCTTGCAACAATATTCTAAACAGTTCCCGTGAATTATTTTAGCCGTTTGTGGAAGAAGAATGTTGTTGTTTTTGTTTATTTTTAATTTTTAATATTTTTTCAACTTATTAGCGTTTGGTTCAAACAGTAAGAACAAAACAAGAAAAACGCAATTGATTTCAATATATATAATAAATGGTTAGAAACTGAAATAAGTTTGTTGAACGGCAAAAATAATGCTATTAATTTTTATCATAATGATAATAGTAATAGTTGAAACGAATATCATTAATTGTTAAATATCGTAAAGTATTACATACAATGGTGATAGTTTTGAATAATAATAATAATAATGATAATAATAATAATAATAATAATAATAATAATAATGCTATTAATGTTTATCATAATGATAATAGTAATAGTTGAAGCGAATATCATTAATTGTAAAATATCGTAAAGTATTACAAACAATGGTGATAGTTTTGAATAATAATAATAATAATAATAATAATAATAATAATAATAATAATAATAATAATAATGACGACGACGACGACAACAACAACAACAACAAACAACAATAATAATAATATTAATAATAATAATAATAATAATAATAATAATAATAATAATATTGATAATGTTATTGTTGTATCTATTTACTTATCTCCTCACGGGGGCAGAGTTAGAAACAATATCAGTTTTTAAAGTGGAGTCAAATTCGGTCCCCTCTTCTTACAAATAGGGCTCATTGCATAATAAAAAAGTTTAAAAATAAAAATAAATATAAAAGAAATAAAAATTAATAAAATTGTCGCGGCCATGAAGTATTTCTCATTATATATATATATATATATATATATATATATATATATATATATATATATATATATATATAGCAGTCCACATACACTACTGTTTCGCTGTTCATTAGAATGGCTAGACAGACAACTACCTCATGCCAGGATTGAAAACCGACCGCCTGTACGGCAGTTAAGGCTCTTAACCATTACGCTCATCGGCGGCTGCTGTGCAATTGTGAATTAACGATGTTTTGAAAACGTCCGAAATACCTAAGCTCGATCTATTTACACAATATGTTCACTTCTCAATATATATATATATATATATATATATATATATATATATATATATATACATATATATATATATTGAGAAGCGATACACGAATTACCCTTAGCGTATAAAGCGATGCTCTTTGTGTAAATAGATCGAGCTTAGGTATTTTGGACGATGTCAAAACATCGTTAATTCACAACTGCACACACACACACACACACACACATATATATATATATATATATATATATATATATATAATATTCAATAGCAAATGAACTCAGTAATGAAAGAAATACGAAATTTGCATTAATTACAATATATTTAAACGTATTTTATGACCGGGCAAGGCCAGGGATCCCGAGTCGCTAGTTGAAAATAAAATTATCAGATGCTTGCACATTTTACTAATTCATTCCTATAAATTGAAGATATATTGCTACAACTCATGCTCAGCTTTGAACCATTTTCCTTTTCAATGGTCAAATGATTTGTTCATTAGAAATTGACCATTGCCTTTTCAACGTCGTAGATTTTTATGAGGAATATTTTAATTGATCTTTGTCGAATAAAAACAAAATAAAAAGGAAATTAATGAAAAAGAAGTATCCAACAGAATTTTGTTCACAATCTCCGATGTTAACTCCCCAAAATAATCTCATAACTTAGAATTGTAATTATGCGAACTTGTCATTAGCGTAAACGCATAACGATAGGAAAGTGCAAGTCACGTTCAACGCCAATGAAACGAAGGAAGACACAAGAAAAATATGAAAAATAAATAAAAGGTTATATAAAGAGACGCGTTGCAACGAGTCCACATTCCTCTCGGCCAATTTTTGGTAACTTCATTTTCTGTCGAAATGCAATTTAACGTGGATTGCGATATGTTTAGTAATTCACTTACTTTAACGTTTAAAAACCATAGCTTAGATGCCATCTTTTTCTTCATTGACCGGTCACTTTGTCAGCGTGTAATAAACTCAAGTTGTTAAATAAAATTAGAAATCCAAAGACTGCTATGGATTTTACAGTTTTGCCCAAACACGACTGTCAAGCTGTAATCTTTCAACCTAAGTATTTTTTTAATTGACGGTTTACTCCAAACGAGGCACAGGACCAGCTATTCGTGAGCGTTACTTTTTGCAACCAAATTTGCAGGAATAGTATTCATTAGGTTGGACAGTGAGATGTTTGTTAACATTACATTTGAATTTCTGCATGTCTACACAATCATGGAATCAGGGGCCCGGGAGGGAATTTAAAAAAGCAGCAGTCCGAGGAGAAATGATATACAAGTAGGCTTTACGGCATTCAGAGATCTCTATAGTATAGGGTTTGATTTTTCTGCTTTTTGGTGTTGTCAGAGATATTGTTACCTAGGAGCTACTAGTGCCCAGAGTTCATCAGAGCACCTGTCATTAAAATACTTATAAAACAGGCACAAGGCTACTATGTTTCGGCGATCGAACAGAGGTTGGAGTTTAGTTGATATTTCAGGACCTATTAGGTTGGATACTCTTCTTTTTTTTTTTTAAGCTTGTTTCATTCGAATAAAAATGCCAATTAATGTTTAGTTTGTAAAAAATAATAACTAAACGATACTATTTTCGTACCAATCTAATAATTAAAATATTTTCCGGAAATTGATTACTAAATAAAAAGGATTTCTTTTTTACCGTGATCTCACTGATCATATAAAAATTCAATCTGTTCTTTCGGCTTAATGTGATTTAAAAATATAGATTTTGGGTTGATTTATTTCTTAAATTAGGCCTAAAAACATGACGTGCAAAAATATAATGGCAGATGACAAGAGATCAAATTATTGTTCAGACACACAGAAATGAACTGCAACAAACAGAAATAAAACGCAATTAAAATCTGAATTGAAAATAAATCATAAAAAATGCTAAAGATTTTTAATTTATATTTGACCAGTGGGAAATAATCGCAATGAATCAGTGAAATAAATTACACAAGTGATAATTAAGTCTTCGAATAAAATCAACATCCGTTTCTCTTTAACTCTTTTCTTTCTGGTAAAATTTAAAGCGAAAATCCTGTAACGTTGCCGTAACCTACAAACACGAGGAAATAAATAGACATCCACGTCTGCATTTCTTTCTTTTTTTTAACAAAATATAATCTGTCTTCCGACAAAAGGAGGACGGATCTGTAAATTTACCCTTTTCCGTTCGTCCGTTCGTCCGTTAGTCTATCCGCACTTCTCTTAATAACTACGCCTTGGAAGTTTTTGAAATTTTGCACACACTTTAAACTTTATAGTAGTAAAAAAAAGGTAAGACAACGGATTTTTCCGGGAAAACTCCGGTTGCTCCCCTTTTGGGGTTACAATGGCTAAAACTGGCACTTTTATTCCTATTAAAAATACGGGGTTTGTATTACTGTACACATAGATTCGAAAAAGTTGTCAAAAAACAAATATATAACAAATAAATGTTATCAAAGGCAAGATAAGTTACTTTTCTACCAAACTGGATATAATTTTCGTGTTTTTATTCAATGTAACATGTTTATTCAGCTCGAAAAGCATACAGTGTTTACCGATGTATTGGAAAATTCAAAATGGAGGCCGACTCTCTCTTTAACACGGTAAGTTCGGAAAAAGGTGTAATAAATAATAAACTAGACAAAATACTGTTAGAAATTCGCTCAATATATGTTACCGTGACATAACTTGACATATATTCGGTAGTTTTTTAATAGTATTTTGTCTAGTTTATTATTTATAACACCTTTTCCCGAACTTACCGTGTTAAAGAGAGAGTCGGCCGCCATTTTGTATTTTCCAATACATCGGTAAACACTGTATGCTTTTCGACCTGAATAAACATTGAATAAAAACACGAAAAATATATCCAGTTCGGTAGAAAAGTAACTTATCTTGCCTTTGATAACATTTATTTGTTATATATTTGTTTTTTGACAACTTTTTCGAATCTATGTGTACAGTAATACAAACCCAAAATACGTAATGACTTAGATTTAAAAAAAAAAAAACTTTCTGAAAAGTTGTAACTAACTGATTTCTATCTATATATTTTTGTCTATACTTCGCGATAACTCTTAGGTGTGCCCTAGGGGCTCTTTTATGGCTAATAAAAAAACCTCCATTTTGGGGACTATTTTACCATATTTGTCACAACATTTTCTGTGAATGAGTATTTAGCAGTTTTGCATGGTTCTGAACTCAAATTTAAATATATTAAGGCATTGTAGACATTCGGGACTAAATTGGGGGGGGGCAAATGATGGGATTAGTAATTTCTTTTTTTGACATAGTGCAGAACTCAAATTTACATATGTTAAGATCCAAATTTTACCGTTTGTTCATTTTCACCAGGATTTGACGTCCCTTGGGGACTTCTGCGGCTAAATGCGGAGAAAGGGCAAATGATGGACTTATTTATTTCTTTTATTTGCATAGTGCATCATTCAAATTTACATATGTTAAGGCCTGCAACTCCACCGTTTGTTAATTTTCACCCGGAGTTGACGTACACTACGGATATTTGGTGCTTAATGAGGAGGTGAGAATACTCAATTGAGTCATTTTTATGTTTATTGTGCACTCACGGGGAACCATGGATGGTTCACTTTTTTATTACCGTTATACTTGTTTCGACACCACTTTAAAGGCTCTTGCCATCGTCCAACTCACCAACTCCGAAATCACGACGGTTGTAGCCGGTAATTAATCGCCTTCGTATGTACATGTCTATTTTCTTCGACGTCCACTTTGTTTTCTCCGAGCACGTGCTGTCCTCTTTTTTCTATTTTTTTTCTTTTTTTTATCTCGCGTACAATTCCTAATTTCCATATGAGCGTTATGCGGCTTCTGCTGCTAATCTGATCGCAAGCGGCTATCCTTTCCTGTTTCTGATACTGTTGCACGTTCTCATATGCACTCATTTTACAATCATACGAATATTTAAAACGAATTGAAAGTATAGGACTATTCAAAAGCTTCATTTCACTCAGTTTTGAACGAAGAAACCAAGCGCGGTTTACTCCGAACAGGTTAAAGCGGCTCTCGTCCGAACGGTATATTCTTTTGTCGCACAGTTTTTGTGAATTTTCTCTTTTCGTCACCAAATTGTTGTGGCCCTGGAAGTGTCACTAACGAAAACACCGACACGAAGATGAATTAGAAAAGGTAAAATATATTGAAACAAAAAACAGCATATACGAAGAGCAACCGTCGTAATAAGTACCGCCAAGTTGTCGAACTATGAAATTATACTGGGCAGTATTTACCACAATTCCACCGCAAAAAAGATATAACACAATTAACAAAGAATTGATTATATAATGTTATGAATTGAATTAAAAAAAATTGATTTTGCGCTACGAAACAGATACTGTCAAGAATTATAAATGGCAACTGAATCCAAGGAATAACTTATACCATTGTGAAATATGAGTTTTGGAATATAGTGTTTTGTCATTTTTTCACTATATTCCTCTGTAATTATATTGAGCTTCTTTAAGGATTTGTATAGATTATAAGAAAATATATTTCAACAGATATATATATATACATATATATATATATATATAGACATATGTATATATTTCTGTAGAAATATATTGTCTTATAATATATACCAATACTTATTTAAGAGGCTCAATGTAATTATAAAAGTATTATATATAATACATATATATGTGTGTGTATTATATATATATATATATATATATATATATATATATATATATATATATATATATATATAGTGGAAATGGTAATTAATAAAAACTGTAAAAAGTGCTTAATACCGTTGTAGAGCAAATATGTGTTTTATTTTTTATTACCGTATCTTTCTGTTAAGTTAATTAAACAATAATGTAACTTAACAGAAAGATGCGGTAATAAAAAATAAAACGTATATATATATATATATATATATATATATATATATATATTAAAAATCTTAATACTGAAAATTGATTAAAATTTCTAAAAAACCTAATGAGGCTATAAGGAAGGTAATTATTCGATATGGAATATAAATGAAACAAGGAAAACATTTATTCCATGGAGTTTCGAAGAATGCAATTGTTCTCATGAGAGGGAAGAGCTCTGCCAAATATACAATAAATTTTGCAAATTATGTAAGCTTTGTCTCCTTGTTTGATTTATTGAGTTTTACATTCGGTTGTTATTATTATATAATATTTATATTCATTCTTGTGTTTACATTTTTCTTGCTATAAACGAAATATTACCCTTTCAATTATATATATATATATATATTAAACTCCGCAGCCAAACAACGTCGCAGCCCACAAGAGCCATGACAGTCCATTAACCGGAAAACCAAGACTCGAGTTTCACCCTCATTTGGGCTCATCAGTTATTCACATCCGAACTCAGGATGCGAAACCCGAACCTCTTGCATGCGAGGCAAGCACTCTACCAACTGAGCAATATATATATATATATATATATATATATATATATATATATATGTATATATATATATATGAGTGTGTTTGTGTTAGTGTGTGTAATTATCTACAGTGCATCGCTAATGATTAAAACCGTTATTTCACAGTAGAATACCACATCCGATCAGCTAATATAACCTGCACTTTTTGATTACATCTGAATGCTGCAATCACCGTATCTTGACGTGCATCTCTATTACGGATGTTTTAGTATTTCCGTGCTCAGACTGTCAGAAAGTATTCAGTATTTACCTCATCCCAATCTCTTTAATCCATCATTCTTTTCGTGACGATTTTTCTACAAAAAAAAAAAAAAATGCAATCATATTTTTTTCCAATCTCTTTGAATCAGTGTTGCTTTATACTGTCATATTTCTCGCGATTTTCTCTTTCGGATTATTCGGCGCGAATCACGTAGTTCATCAAGATGGCGTATCATTTTCCAGTAATCAAATACACAAGTGTGCTTTTGGTATAACCGCTGGACTTAACGCAAATTGGATGCTGTTTTTTTATTTAATGCGAAACAAAATGGTCAGCTTTAGTCTGATTAATACAGCAATGTGTGTTTTTTTTTACACATTTTTTTTCATGTAATTCTTCGTGTGTTGTTTTTTATACAGCAACTCTAGGACGGTAGCACATGTAATCTGTTCGTATTTGCAACTATTGTTGAAACTAAACAGCATTGTATGATTTACTAAGGCATCCCAACAAAAATTTGTTTTCATTGAACTTGAAAAGTATCATGTTTTTGTCATCTAGGACGCAGCCTGTTGAATTCTCTTGAAAGAACGGGGAGCGTTTCGAAAGAAGCTTTGCTTATAGTATTACATTTGTTACCGTTGTAAAATATTCTCTCGAATAATAACCTAACTGAAATTATCTCAAATGAATAGGAACTATTCATTCTATAATTATATTTTTTAAAGAAGATTTCCCTCGTCTATGTATAAATATAAATTGTGATCTACGGTAGTTTCGATTAAACTTTTCAAATTTACGTACCTTTCTCCTTTACTTATTTATTAAAAATGTGCTATATATAGTCCTGCTAGCATCCGTCATACATTTTACTTTACCTTTCAACGAGCTAAGCCACAGGTTAACGCAAAGGCTTTAAAAGCCAACGTAATGCTTAAGGAATACCTGAGGAATTCCGTCTGATTTCCCTGTTATGTGGGTCTCATGAGAGGATCCAAAAATTTAGCCCTTCTAAAAGAGGATGTAAAGCTTCTCAAGGAAAATATATCGGTAAACAAATTCAAAATTCGTCTTTGGAATCGGAGATTTAAATAAAACTATATATATATATATATATATATATATATAAATATATATATGTATATATATATATAAGTGAAAATGTCTCTGTGTGTGCCCGTATGCGTACATTTCCCTACAAAATAACTGTCAATTTTCGGTGTACAGACTTGAGATTGGCATAATAGGTATTGAGATATGGGAAAATCTTTTCAATCGGTTTTCGGTAAGAAATTTGGTTGTTAAGGAGTCAAACTTAAACGATTTGACCTTTAAGGACTCTGCCAAACTCCTCAGCCTATTTTGGGTCATGACATTGAAATTAAGATATAGGTTACTTCTACATGGATCTAACTGTATAAGTTGATCTAATACCAAAACAATTAATGTTAAGGGGTAAAAATAGGAGTCAAAGTTTTTTTTTTTTAAATTACCTCTGCGGTCTCTACCAAATTACTCTGATAATTTTTGGTCCAAAAATTTGGAATTTTATATAAAGTTTATTCAGATATATGGCAAGTTTGTTTGGTTTGTTTTATCGGGTTTCGACCGAAAATTTGGCTACCAAGCAATCAAGTTTCAAAAGATTTGACTTTTATGGTTTCTAATACACTATTCAGCAAATCTTGGGTCTAACCATTGGAAATTTTCATAAGGGGTATTCAGACATGCAGTAAGTTTTTGAATAAGTTTCTGGGTGAAAACTTGGAAGTCAAGAGGTAAAAAGTTGAAAGAGTTGATCTTTGCAGACTAACAAACTCTTCCCCAAATTTGGAGTCTAACCACTTGAAATTTTAGATGTAGGTTACGTGGACAGGGGTCAAAGATTTTAATTCATTTTGAGCCCAAAACAATAGCGGTAGTTAAAACTGGAAATGAAAAGGATGAGATATTCTAGTAAAAATATAATAAATTTATAACTTAAGATATTGCAGCATGAAGAATTGATTATATAATGTTATAATATTTTTAAATTCATAATGCTTTTAATAGAATAGCTTGTCCTTTTTTTTCAGTTTTAACAACTACTCCTTTACCTTTTCATGCTCAATTTTTTCTATTGTAATCCAAAATCGTAAATTCACTTGCTCTTTGTTTAATTTCAGTCTTGTTTTTTTCCCCATAAAAATAAAATGCCCATATTCTTTAAATAAACCCCCCAATTATCCCCTTTCCTTATGTCATTCTCTTTGTTTCAATTGTTACTTCGTCTTTTGGGAGAGCGGTGAATTGGTAGTAAGAGTGGTGTCTGAAGCGACGTGGTTTCTATGGAAAACAGTCATAAAAAAACGTTCATCACCTCCTTACATTTTTTTATGATGTTGAACACCAGTAAATTAATCATAATTAAACTAAACTAATTAATCATATTCAAACACGGTAGTGTTTTAAGGATATATACATACATACACACACACACACATATATATATATATATATATATATATATATATATATATATATATATATATATATATATATATAAAGTGGTCTACGTTCCAACCTTCCAGAAGTTGAAACACAATTACAGGAGACGAAACCGGACATATTCTTTCTAAGTGAAACTGGCATAGGATCAACCACATCCCTAGACGAATTCATAATTAAAGAATACTCTAACTTAACATCTAAATCTGACCCCCAAGATCGCCATGAGCATGGGATATGTGCCTACATCAAAGATGGTAGGTATATCTCCAGAGAAGACCCTAATTTACCTTATATGTCCTTCCGGGTTGCACTAACTTACACCACTGCATTCATATTTTCCCTCTATCGTCCCCGCACTAGTGGGGGTTACTATATTTCAGAGCATATCTGAGAAAATTGACCACATCCTGTCTGCTCACCCTTCAGCTAACATTCACATTTGCGGTGACTTCAATGTGCATAATATGGAATGGCTGACCCACTCAAATAAAACCGATGACGAGGGGAGGTTCTATCATGAGTTTGCCATTGCCTATGACCTCACTCACATTGTTCACGAACCCATCCGTGTGCCCGATACTACCGGTCAGTATGCAAGCCTTCTAGACCTTTTCCTCACAACTTCGTCTGAGCTATGTTCATGTTCCGTTCTATCTCCTCTGAGATCCTCCGACCACTCTGTTGTAGAAGTTAAGATAAAAATGAAATGTAATAAGTCTTCAGACGTACCTCTCCACCGTACTGTATATCCATACTCTATGGATGACTGGGATAGCTTCCATACATTCATATCTGATCTACCTCCGATTTCCATGTTTAAAACAGATGTTTCCTCCATGGTATAAGACCTGACCGAATGGTGAATTGTAGGCATAGACAGATTCATACCATCCAAAAAATTCCAACAAAAACCTAACAGCCAGCCATGGTTCTCCCCAGAATGTGCTGCGGCCATCGCGGACAGAAATCACTTTTCCATAGCTACCAACGTAATACATGTACTGTGACTAAAGTTGCTTTCAGGACTGCCAGCAACCACTGTAAAAGAGTAAGAAAAATGCAAGAGAGCTAGATGCTCAGTCCGTTAAATCCAAAGTAGCTGAGCAGCGGCTTGGTTCTCACCAGGTTTGGCAAATAGCAAACAGGATCCTGAACAGTGGCGTGCGTTCTATCCCAACCATCATCAATGGACCTGAGGTCAGCTCGTCAGAATCATACAAGGCCAGACTATTTACCAAGAACTTTGCAGTCAATTCTGCTCTATGCGACAAAGGCCATCAACTCCCGTATTTCCCCTATAACATACAAATATCTGTGCGTGAGGTCGCCAAGCTAATCAAGACCCTTGATTCCAATAAAGCAACTGGCCCTGACGGCATTCCAGTTATAGTGCTGAAAAAGCTTCAACCAGAACTTGCCCGCATATTTACAAAACTGTTTAAGCGTTGCCTTAAGAAGTGCTTTCCAACACCCTGGAAAACCTCATCAGTATGACCTGTATTTAAGAATTCAGGTGATAAGGCATCTCCCTCTCAGTACAGACAAATAAGTCTCGTGTGTATCATGAGTAAGTTGTTGGAATCCATATTAAATAAAGAAGTAGTCAACCACTTCAACAGAAACAACCTTCTTAGTGACATGCAATATGTTTTCCGCTCTGACAGATCTACAGCAGATGTGGTAACGGTTATATCTCATAAGATTAGTGAATCTCTTGACACAGGCTTCCTTTCCAGGGCAATTGCTCTTGACATATCGAAGGCCTTCGATAAGGTATGGCATAAGCGCCTACTTTACAAGATTTCCAGCTACGGTATCACTGGAAATGCTTTCTTAATCATTAAATCATTTCTCTCCGATAGGTTCATAAGAGTAGTGGTTGACGGGCAGAAATGAGAAGCCCACAGTATTAATGCTGGAGTCCCTCAGGGGCCCATCCTGGGCCCAACTCTCTTCCTGATCTACATCAACGATCTCCTAAAAACATATTTCAATTATTCGTTGGCATCTATGCTTATGACACGACCATATATGGCAACACATCAAACGTTGTAAACGAAAAATTTCTCTCTAATTCTCTGTCCTCTGATCTTGAGCGCGTAGTACAGTGCGGGAAAGGGGGCTGGTCACTTTTAATGCATCTAAAACCAAGCTTCTATCTTTACATCATCAACGGTCTGATCCCAATCTGACATCAATTGAAATGGATGGGTCTAATCTAGGGGAGACTCCATGTTTTGACAAGCTTCTGGGTTCAACCTTCACTCCTGATTTGAAATGGAACACGTACATCAGGTCTGTTGCCAAGAACGCTGGGAAAATGGTGGGGTCCTTCTACCGCTCCAGAAGATATCTCACTAATTCTCTATCTGTATAAAAGCCAAGTACGTCCAAGGATGGAGTACTGCTGCCACATCTGGGCAGGAGCTGCTAAAAGCAGCCTATCCTGCCTTGACAGAGTACAAAATAGACGTCGTGCTTTAGTGGGAGTACCCTTTTCTCTCTCTCACAGGAGAGACGTTGCGAGCCTGTCTTTGTTTTATCGTTACTGCCATGGCAAGTGCTCGTCTGAGCTCCAATCTCTGGTCCACCCTGCCAAGATTTCACGATAAACATCCGTCTAGCTGAAACAATTGTCAAGAATTTTCCCACACTTTATCTGTGCCAAACCCAAAACGTAGATCCCATGAATAAAAGCTTCTTTCTTAGACGTGCATGCCTGTGACTTCAAGTCAAACATAAACAAATTCCTGATGAACCGGCCCCTTAAGTAAGACACTTTATCAGATCTCCAATACTAACGTACTGTACACGCAATGACCCCTATCCCTGAGTTGCTTGCGGGCCTTGATACGTGGTGACTACCTTGTAAAAAAAATAGATTCTTAGCTTAGTGTGGGATGTCATTGTCTATTTCCTGCAACCTCTTCCCCACACAAGAGACTTTGCGAGTTTGTGTCTGCTTTATCGTTATTTTCACGGCAGGTGTTCCTCTTAGCACTAATCTATGGTTCCCCCTCGCTAAACTTTCACGAAAAACACTCGTCTATCTGAAACTACTATCAATAATTTCCTCCACTCTTTATCTTTGTCTAAACCTAAACTTAGATTCCATGAACGAAGTTTCTTTCTTAGTATTGCACGCCTATGAAACTCTCTTCCTTTTGCCTGCTTTCCAACTGACAATTTGTCTTCAAGTCCAAGGTAAACAAATTCTTGATCAACTGTCCCCCTAAATAATCCAATTTACAAAATGTCCACTACTGACGATTACTACGCTATAATCCCATTGACTCTTACCCATGAGTGGTGTCCGTGCTTACATATGATATTTTGATTCATGCAAATTTCCTATTTCTTATTTTATTTTATTGGACAAAACGTTTAACTTACGATTTACTGCTCCCTTTTACGCTAATGCCTGAGCTATTAAGACATGTTTGCTGCAAGGCTAACAATTAAAACATTACGTTACGCATGCGTATTCATAATGTCGTTTTCCGAATTCGTTGGCAAATTCAATTTCTTTAATTTTCACGCTTTGGCACCGATTTTCCCCGGCTAAATCCCAAATATATAAGTTTCGCATTGGTTCAAAAAAGCCTATATATTAAGTTCCATTGCCAGAGGAGTTTGGTAGGCAAGATTTTTTTATAATATATATATATATATATATATATATATATATATGTACAAAGTGGTGCGCCTTTACTATAAACATTTTGCGCAAATATTAAGCAAGTATACATTGTTTCGAATATCTGCTTGAATATAATTACACGTAATAGTTTACTAAAGATGATTATCTCATAAGAAAAACGGGAAAAAATAATAGGGTTATAATTCCGATTGTTGTTTAAAAGAATATGCAAATATGCTACATCTTTTGCAGATAAATGCAATTCAACTAATAAAAAAAAATTAAAAAAAAAAAAAAATAAATAAATAAATAAATAAAATAAAATAAAATAAATAAATAAATAAATAAAAATAAAAAATAAAATAAAATAATAATAATAATAATAATAATAAATAAATAAAATAAAAAAATAAAATAATAAATAAAAATAAATATAAAGATAAATAAATAAATAAATAAATAAATGGTTCGCCTTTTTTCTTCTTGGACTTCGAGCCGGGATCAAAGTGTAGTATATGTCCCGACAGATACTGCAAGCAAAGACCATATGTGGGGGCAACCCTACATACCTGACCTTTAACCAGCTCCCATTTCCCACCTCTCAGGAGCTGGTCCCCTTTTTCCTTTCCGCCTCCCTTCACTCCTCACATTAAAAATTGGCCTTGTGCCTAATTTGCTCGGTGAGGGAACAAATAAATACCTACTGCAAGCAAAGACCATATGTGGGGGCGACCCACATATAAGACCTTGGCCAATGTAGGGGAAACCCTTCATAACAATTGTCACTATCCAGCTCCCCTACTCCCCGGGGAATTGGTCCCCATTTTCCCTTCACTCCTCACATTAAAAATCGGCCTTGTGTCTGATTTGCTCGGTGGGGGGCAAATATGTGGGGGCAACTCCACATATAAGTTATTGGTCAATGTAGGAGCAACCCTTCATACCACTTGTCATTATCCAGCTCCCCTACTCCCGGGGGAGCTGGTAACTATTTCCCCTTTATGTCTGGGAAACCCTTCATACCAATTGTCATTATCCTGTTCAATTGCGGCGGAACTTGTCCCCTTCCCATCCAATCACCACGTTAAAAAACGGCTTTGTGCCTAATTTGCTCAGTGGGGAAGCAAAACCCATCAGTTATGGGTCAATGTCGGGGAAACCCTTCATATCTATTTACTCTATTCAGTTCCCTCTCGGGGGAGCTGGACCCCTCTTCTTACTCTCCATATTAAAAAACGGCATAGTGCCTAATTTGCTCAGTGGGGAAGCTATCAATAAAAAAAAACGGAGGCTTTTCACACTAACCGTTCACGAGCTTGAATATAATATTCTCCCCGGCAGAAATATATAAATGAACACAACAATTTACAAAAATGCCTGAGCAGTTCAGTCGATATTCTCCGGTTGGTAATGTCGGCTTGAACTACTTCAATAAATTAACCCTTTCCAATAAAGAAGATAAAGCCTGGGAAATTTTCTAGGGGGAAAAAAGCCACTGTAGAACGTATTACTGAGGACTACTTACGACTGGATGCAGAAGAAATCTGGTTTTCTTCGCATCACTGGTGCCACAAGAAATTTAATTTTGCAGATTCATTAAAGGTAAACTTGATGGTGTAAGGGTCGTCACTAGAAAAGCGGGAACTTTGAAGGTCAGCTTAGATCATGAATAAAATGCGTGATTGCTATTTTTTGATTGGTTCCTTTGTTGTCGAGCTTGGATTTCTAGGTTAAGACGCTGCAGTGAACTGCACGGGCGACATTTTGAGTATCTATGAGTATAATATGACATTTGTGTTTGAAAAATGTTGCATTTTATAGCGAAATAAGTTCGACAGAATTTCGGCTTTGCTGTGTGCAAATGTGCCTTTTTACTGGCGGTTAAAGAACAATTATGCGCAGTTCTAAAATGACTATCTTTAAAGCGACGACCTATTCGCCTTTTAGAAACGAGTTAGTTCATCAATAATTAACTAAAGAATCCCGACCGAAAAATGCCGACGGGGCTGCTTAGGCAATTTGTGTTCGGCTAGAGGGCTATCACTGCAGAGCATGATTTCAATTACTGTCTAATTTTCCCTACGCTGGGATATAAATAAAACTATCAACTTACAAAAAATGGTTGATCAATCACGTTAGCGTTCCCCAGAATTTCGAGATACTAGGAATGATGAAACCCCTTCTCGGTAAAAAGGTAAAGTCTGGAAAAGTAAACTCTTGCAAAAAAATCCACTACCGGACGGATTGCCGATGAGGTATCTTTGATTGATGAATATGGAATACTTTGAAATCACTGACGTCACAATAATTAATGTTCGTAAGTTAATTATATAAACAGTTTTAAAAATGGTGGATAATTTCATTGCTACAAGCTCGCTTACCTCCCTTTAATTTATTAGAACTCTCACGTCAACATAATACAGCTTTCATCTAATTAAATAGGCAATGCATAAACTAAGCTGTCGGAGACATTGTTAAACATCCAGCAAAGAGAAATCTGATCGCTGACGATTGATCACTTGTAAAACATCAAATCCGTTGTTTGCAAAACACGCATGCGTATTGAAACCTTATACGGCAACATTAATACAAATCCTTCGGCCAATTCACAGTGAAATCCTTTAGTAACTCCTCACACGTGTTTCTCGCTCATCTTTTCCTTTCTGTAAAAACAACATATTATTGAAACAGGGATCGTGTTGTGGTGTAGTATTTGGGGCTCGGATCAAAAATGAAAAAAAAGAAAAGGTTCGTGTCGTTAGAGTTAACTTGTGAAACATCATGACGATGGATCATGGCGATTAAAAAAGAACATGCATGCTTTGTAAAGGATTAACTAGATGTAAGAGAGGAGAAATAAGACGGGCGCGAATAGTAAATACGGACGAATAAAAGTGAATACTTGAGAAAATAAAAATAACACTCGCCTGGTGCGAATAAAAGAAACCAGTGAGATAAAGAGATGGCCTTGGATAAATAAAATACAAGCGAAAGATAATATTTTAGATAAATAATTTTATTAAATATAAAGCAGTACATTGATATTAGGTAATGTGCTTATATAAATTCGTTCACTTGACTTTTGAAATAGGAGTACCATTCTACTAGTAAAGATACCTTCGCTTCACACGGCACTTTGCTGTACAGGCGGGCAATAACCGTACACCAATATATATATATATATATATATATATATATATATATATATATATATATATATATATATATATATATATATATATATATATGTGTGTGTATATATGTGTATATATATATATATATATATATATAATCCCTCCTTTAAATAAATAAAAGTACTTAAGTTGGATGTGCCTAAGCTACTTTGGAGAGGACACATCTTACCTATTGCAGACAACGCTCCCTCCCAAACCGCATTGATAATTAACGTGTAAAACTCCATATGGCATGTATTCAACGACCAACCTATATATATATATATATATATATATATATATATATATATACTAGCAAAAGTACCCGTCGTTGACTGGATTCAAAAACAGCCTCTGTATAATGGACTCTGATTTATGAAAGTATGATAGGTTATGAAAAGGAAGGGTTGTAAATAGATAGCTTCGAATTTGGAGGTATAACAATCAAAGCAAAATATGATGAAAGTAAAAATTAAATAGATAACCCTATAATCTATTATACCATACCTGCCTACACTGAAACACTTATCACAATATTCTGAGGATCTATATTAAAAACCTTGTTAAACTTTGTAAGATATTCTGTGGAGGTCAGGCGCGAACGAACACCCCATAATTTTATTATACCATATTTCCTCAAACTGAACCATAAATATCAAAGTATACTTACGCAGATAGATATGAAAAGTATTTATTAAGGTTGGTGCCGATTTCCATTCTATGGGGGCCAGGCGCGAACGCAGACACCACAATTTTATTATGCCATCCCAATTTAAGTTTAAACATACTTATCAAAGTATTCTTATGTACATCTATATCAAAAACACTTGTAAACGTATTTTTTAATTTTTTAATTTTTTATTTCCTAACTTTGTTGACCAGGCGCGAACGCAGACTCAACAATTTTAATGAGCCACTGTTCTGCCAGATCAAACATACCCATTCCTGTGTCTCGATACATCTTCTATCATTATATGTGTCAGCTTTTTAAAATAGTCAACCATACAGGAGCCTATTTGTGACCAGACACACACATTCAGCTTTATATTATAGAAGATATATATATATATATATATATATATATATATATATATATATATATATATATACATTAGCAGGAAGCTTGACATTGCTCGGTTGTAAAATACGCTTACAAACACACACACACACACACATATATATATATATATATATATATATATATATATATATATGTGTGTGTGTGTGTGTGCGTGTGTGTGTGTGTGTGTCCAAACATTTTACGCATGACCCGATAACCTATATCTAAAATGTAAAGTTTAAACCAAAATTGGCGGAGGAGTTTATTAGAGTATGTAATCATCAACTCTTTTATCTTTTACCTGTTTGCAGCAAAATTTTCCACAAAAACCCATCTGAATGCCCTTTATAGAAAATGTCAAATGTGTAGACCCACAAATTGGCTGAATAGTCTGCTAGATACCGAAAAGGTCAAATTTATAACTTCGACCCCTGCAAATGTTTCGGTAAAAGAACGATTAAACACCTTACCCTATCCTTGAATACATTTATGTAAAAGTTCAAACGTTTAAACCAAAAATTGGCTGTGTACTTTTCGAAACTGTAGAAGTTAATTTTTTGAAAATTTGACCCCAATGTTTACCCCTTAACATTTAATATTTTAGACTAAAATCAAATTAAAATGTTTGATCTATGTTAAAGTAATCTACTTCTAAAGTTTTAAGTGTTTGGACCAAAACTTGGCGGGGGAGTTTGGTAAAGTTTTCAAAGGTCAAATCGTTGAACACTGACCCCAAGGCAGCCAAATTTCTGGCCAAAACTTATTAAAAAGATTTTCCCATATCTCATTACCCTTTATATCAAATCTCGAGTCTGTGCACTTAAAATTGATAGAGTAGTTTGGTAGGGAAATCTACACACAGAGAGAAATACTGACAGACAATTTCAGTTTTATAGATATATAGATTATGTAGGAACGATTTAAAAAGTTATAGAAAAATTAGTCTTTCGCTATCACCGAAAATCGAAACCAAAACATCTAGCTTACGATGTTCTTTTTCCTTTGGTGTTAATGCCTGAGCGATGGAGACATTTGCTGCAAGACCAAACATTAGAACATGAACCAATAGCTCTTACCTTCACCTGGAAAATTTCATTTCTTTAATTTTCACATTTTTGCATCGATTTTCCTTGGCTTAAACCGAAAAAAAAGTTCGGATAAGTTTCAATACTCTATATAGTAAGTTTCATTTTTTTTAGACCAAAAGGGGCTGAGAAGTTTGGTACGACATAGCTTTTAAACAAATATATATACACATACATAATATATATATATATATATATATAGTCATCGGCATACAGTCCTGTTTCGTTGTATCACAACTCATCAGTGCCGCTAGACTAGCATCTCTCCCAAGCCAAGGATTGAACCTAGAACTGTTGTGTTGACAGTCGGCAGTCCTCCCACTCGACCATGGAATCGACGCCCGTAAATAACTCCTCGTAATGTCTATTTAAATAGACACCCGCCACCACTTTTATCGTGCACAAATCGCCTGTTCGTAAACAAACAAACATATGTAGCCATTAATATTTGTATAAATAAATTTAATATACCGGCTCTGTTCACTCATTGAGCACTGTTTGGTAGACACATGTTGTTTCATTGGATGTACTTCTAGGAAACTAAACTCTACTGGTTATATATCTTTATATATATATATATATATATATACTATATATATATATCTTTATATATGTATATATATATATATATATATATATATATATATATATATACATAAAGAGATTTGTTTTTAATATAACCTATTCAAGCAAATATTACGCAATTATAAATCCGCTAGAACCCTGTATGAATATTATTGCACGTAATATTAAACTGATGATGATCATCCCATGAGAAAACCGAAGGGGGGCAATAGGGAATTAATTAAAATAAATGTTTCAACGAATATGGAAATGAGGTAGCTATTTTGCAGATGAATGCAATTCCACGACCCATATATAAGAAAGTTGCATTTCTAAAGAAATAGAGAAAAGAGGGATTTAATATGAATATCAATACACAGGAAAAATATAGGAGTATGTGTATGTATGTAGCATATTAAAATTTTGGCGGGCGTTATTAAATAAATATATGAGAAATTGTTTCATAACGCTCAGCTTATAATATCATTAACCCTCGTCCGCGAGAGACGTTTTGCCTTGTTAATACATGTCGCATAAGTGTATAAAATTTATAAAAGAATAATAACAAATAATATAGGGAAAAGTAACGAACAAACAAAAATGCATATAATATTGAAAATGATAAAACGATCTACGCTTACAAAATTATCTAAAAAGAAAACTGCAAAAAGATGTTTAAAAACCTGCAAAATGACACAGAAAGATGGATTTAGATGTAGAAATAGGCAAAAGCCAACAAAGATGCATTTAGACGTGAAAACATGCAAAAAGACACAAAAAAGATGGATTAAGACATAGAGACATTCAAAAAGCCACAAAGCATAGATTTAGACGTAGACACCTGCAAAAGGACAGACAAAAGATGGATTTCGACCTAGAAACATGCAAAAAGACGTGAAAAGATGGATTTAGACGTAAACCCCTAAAAAAAGACACAAAAAACACACAAAAAGATTCATTTGGACGTAGAAACACGCAAAAGACGCAAAGAAGGGATTTAAATGTAAAAACCTGCAAAAGGACACGAAAAAATAGGTTTTGACGTAGAAAGATGCAAAAAGACACAAAAAATAGATTTAGACGTAAAGCATGTAAAAAATGCACAGCACGATTGATTTAGATGTAGAAACATGCAAAAAGGCACAAAAAACTAGATTCGGACGTAGAAACCTGTAAAAGACACAAAAAGATTGATTTAAACGTAGAAGCAATAAACAGAACGATTGATTTATGTGTAGACGCACATAAAAAGATGCAAAAAAAATAAAAGTCTAAATAAATACGTGTGAATAAAATAAAAGAAAAAACGCTTACAACAATAAAATAGTTGAGACCAGTTAAATGCAATTGAATGGGGTTAATAACGACTAATCCCCGTGTTGACTAATCAATTGCACAGATGGCGAGAGTATGACGTTTACAAACACGTGCGTCTGTCATTAGAACCTTTGACAAATCCGTTCTTTTAACCAAAATCTTAAGTCAAACGTGACTTTTAGTTAGGAAGGAACTGAAAGACACGTTTCTGCCTCAAGGGAGCGACAACGAAAATGAATGACTAGTTCATTGATAAATACAAAGGTTATCTCAAAAGTGGACCCCTTTTATTTTTATTATGTAAAATGTTGAAGACCTACGAAGATGGGAATGGTGCTATTAAAACGAGATAACCTTTGTTCTCTATCATATATATTTCCACTAGTGATGAGACGATGACAATATTTTACCGATTCCGATGCAATCACCGATTCCGATGTTTTTTTTTAATAAATGTCGAAATATTTAATTATGTAGTATTCATTTATTCGCAATAATCGTAAAAATACATTTAAAATTTGTATATATTTTCTCAAACGTAAAAATACGCTTGTCACAGATAATCTATAAATTAAAGCTTTAATATTAGCTAAAAATAAATAAATATTTATTATTTCATCATTTCTACCTGCAGTGGAAGATTTTGCTATCAACAAAATCAAATAAAAATGAGATAATAAAAAGAATCGTTTTTGGTATCGGAGAACATGTACAATTTTTTCCGCTTCTGATACCGATTCCAATCTCCTAAAACATCGACTGGACCAATTCCCGATTCCGATTAATCGTCCCAACACTATTTTTTACATAGTAACCACTATTATCAATCTACTTTGCCAGGAATTCAATAGCGCATCTTTACATCTGATTCTCGCCCATAACATTAGTTGCTTTCTAAGAATATGACACTGTCAATAACTGATACAGAGAGATGAATTTTTCAAGTTATGAATGCAGAATTTCAGTCATAATAATGATCGACTAAAGGTATTAATTAATTTATTATCATGTTTTTTTGTTAGTTGTTAATATCCCGTGTATTAATGATTGAACATCCAAACTAAATAAACGGCATTTAAAACTGATAGTTAAGCCGCTTGTCGTCCTAGAACAGCTAGTATCAACCTTTCCTTCATCATTGATCCTTCGAATTTATGTATTCCTCCATTTACCCCTCACAAAAGTCTATAAACATCATAAAGTGACATAAAAAAACGAAGAATTAAAAAAAGAAACCTTTTTATTTTTTAGGTTTTGTTTAAAAATGGTTTTATCCATTCGTATCACAAAAAATAAGGAAAACTCAAAACAAAAAATTATTAAATTAATTTGTATTACAGAAAATAATTAATAGAAACTGATTTTCAGTAGAAACACTTCTGATTCTACTTTCATCTCATCATCGGTTTTCCACAATATGAATCAAGGTATGCAGTTTATTAGATATGATAGAATCTGAAAAAAAACATATTATTCTAAAATTATCCGGTAATTCAATTATTTACCCATAAATACATCATTTTTAACCACGAACGCATTAAGGTTCAAAAGAGTCGCAAATCTGATAGGCCCTGAACTGGCATCTAAGCTTCAGCCTCTGTCCCATCGACGTGATGTTGCATCCCTCTGCCTGTACTACAAGTATTTTAATGGTGAATGCTCTGCCGAACTGCAGACACTTGTGCCCCCACGACGTAGATACCCTCGACAAACCCGACAGGCAGCTAAATCCCCCCTCACACAGTAGAGATCCCTAAATGTAAAAGATCTTTCTACTCCAGTAGTTTCCTCCCCAGAACCGCTAAACTCTGGAATTCCATTCCAGGCCACTGCTTCCCCAACTGTACTTACATGCAGAAGTTCAAGTGTAACGTGAACCGACATCTTTCTGCCAAAATCCCTACATAGTACTCAGTATTTGTTGCCCCTGATAGTAGCCCTTACACCAAAGTGGCAATGTTCCTTGTTTGGGGTGAAAAAAAAGTAATTTACCACTGGTTGAGAACCTTTGATCTAGAGACTTGGTTCTGGCCTTGAAGACGTACATAGCATTAATCAGTCTGAAAATTATAATTTATAAATATTTTTTAATTATGAAGGAGTCACCACTTATGAAGGCCCGGAGGCCACTCGAGGATAAGGGTTATTTAGTGTATAGTAGTCAATGGGATAATATCGTCGTAGTTAGTAGTTGGAATTTGTACACACTGGACAGATCTTCATATGTTGGTTAAATTTTTATTAGGTATCCTGTTTTATTGGCTTCAAATAGAGAGAGAGGGGCGTAAATCGCAGCCGCGAAATTTATCAACAGATGAAGATCTCTTCATTATGTTCAAAACCGAAGGGTGATTCGAACATCTTCAAACCTCTGAAATTGAGGCATCAAACTGGACACACATTCCTTTTATACTAGCAAAAACGTTTGGATGAGTCGGAGGCTTCACTCCTAACTTAAATACAATTCTTCCTTTTTCTTAACCTTTTTCGTAAAGGATTCAATAAATCAAGAGACGAGCACATGTCATTCAAGATAGATTTCGCAGCTGCAATTTACGCCTCTCTCTGTGAAGCCAATAAAACTGGATACGTAATAAAAATCTACGCGGAGCGAATTTTCCTTTTCGGAACTTGAAAAATCGAATTCTATTGTGAATTTCGAAATGTCTCCGCGCGCTATTTTTACCCGTCTCTTATTTCCCTGTCTCCAACATTTCCCCGTTCTTCTCTGAAATTCCCGCCATTCCGAGCAGCGACCGTTTAATGGCAAGTGATAAGCACTCTTCAATCTTCATCCGCGTCGCATCTATCATCGACTTGCTGAATTTATGGCTCGTTCTATTTCGCCTCTTCAAGTTATGACATATCGAAATATACGAAGATGTTATTTAAGGAAGGCATTTATTCCTTGTGTTTTGTTGCGTTGTCAGCTTTTCGTTGTGTGCACGGTTTCTTTTTTATGGGTCTTCGAATCTCTGAAAGAGGTTCTGGCAGTCCAATGCCATTTCCAGGTTAAAATTTGAAGTAGAATCTTTATAACTAAACGAAAAGACGCATCTTATGCCCAATAAATGCTTGTATTTATATACGTCCATCTTACGACACCTTTAATATTCCTCTACGTCACATTTAATTCTCCAATATCATTTTGTCAATCTGTCATACTAAGTATAAAACTGAAAACACGATAAATAATAATAATAATAATAATAATAATAATAATGACGATGATAATAATTTTAATAATGATAATAAAAGCAATAATAATAACAATAATAATAATAATGATAACAATGATAATAATAATAATAATAATATTAATAATAATAATAATAATAATAATAATAATGACGATGATAATAATTTTAATAATGATAATAAAAGCAATAATAATAACAATAATAATAATAATGATAACAATAATAATAATAATAACAATAATAATAATAATAATAATAATAATAATAATATTAATAATAATAATAATAATAATAATAATGACGATGATAATAATTTTAATAATGATAATAAAAGCAATAATAATAACAATAATAATAATAATAATAACAATAATAACAATAATAATAATAATAATAATAATAATAATAATATTAATAATAATAATAATAATAATAATAATAATAATATTAATAATAATAATAATAAGAAGAATAAGAATAAGAATAAGAAGAAGAAGAAGAAGAAGAAGAAGAATATCCCACTGCGGCCCTACCTTTCCCCCTTTGTGTTTTTGTGTGCGGGCGTCACCTAAAATTGAAGTCACACCAAATAAGCGAGGAGAGTCAAGGGGATGGAAAGACTGAGGAGAAAAATCATTAGGCAGAACTCATCAAAAGAGGACTGGAATTTGGGAGGGAAAACAAATGGCCGCCGCCAACGAGAAGTCAATGGTAAGCGGCTGTTATGATCACTCATATTCATTTGCAATGGTTATGGAAAGAGGTGGAGAGTACTGGGAATCTGGGGAGCTTTGTTGTCACTCAGACCCCAGAGAACGTCACAAGTTTTCTTACAGAGAAATCTTTGATGATGGCCTGCGTGAATACTCCTAGTAAGTAAATAATAATTATCGAAGGGAACGGAGAAGCGGTACAAATACGCTGAACTGGCCAGAGACTTCAAAGAAATATGGAAGACGAAGAAAGTCAAGATAACAGCATTAATAGCACTAGGAACAATACTGAAAAACGTTGAAAAAGGAACGAAAGAGATTGGAATCAGGGGGATGACTGAGAAGATACAATGGATAAAATTAATACAAACATCATAAATATTTCAGAGAACCCTTGAAATCAAAAGATTAACACACATGAGCTATCTGGTTCTAGATAAAATAAAGTTGGCGATCATAGTCGAAGCAGATCAAAAGGCTTTTTCTCATACACCAAAACGTTAAGGAGAGATCAAATCCTTTCCAAAATTACTCCACTTACTCTTGATCTTTATGTTTTAAAGTTGGGTGTTTCGCACTAGAGCTTTTACTAAAGTTGATTAAATTTTTGGTATGACGTAACCGCGTATCGCATGCTAACTTGTTTTGTTTTCTGATTGTTTAGGATACGGTTGTTGGACATTTGATTAGTTGGAAGATGTACGGAGCATTTAAAGTATATATCTTTGATTCTTTACGTGCTCACACTAATGGTCGACTAATATTATTGTTTCTTAAAACAAATAAACAATGATGCATTGGTTACTGAGATTTCGGTTCAGATGGTTTCAATATGTGCGTAAACATTTGGGGTGATCCGAAAGTAACTCCCTGTTCTAAAATAACTATAATATATTTCGGAAATATAATCTCTCGAATTAATAAATATGAGTACAAAATATATTATATGAACTTTTGTTAAAAATTCCACCATTCGCCAGCAGCTTTTCACGTCGACCATAACAGCATCAATTGACTTCACAGGATACTCTTGTGAGGTAGAATTAATAACTACATCTATTCTCCCTTCAAGATTAAAAACAATTTTTTTATAACAGATTTGAAAGGAAAAGAAAGCATAGATTCAATTACCACACATTAAGTAACATACACACAGAGCTGAAAGAGATAAACCGACCAAATACCAAGGTCTCATGTATGATATGAAAAGAAACTGGAACCTAAAGGGGATATCGATCATACCAGTTATCATAGGTGCCACAGGACTTATGGAGAAGAACCTGAAGTCCTACCTAACTAATATTCCTGGTGAACCAAGTGCAAAAGAGATTCAGACAATTGCACTTAAGGGAACAGCGAGGATACTAAAAAGAGCTCTCGGTTGGTTTCAATAAAAAAGCGAGGCAATGTTGGCAGTTGGTTTGGCTGCCCCATACCCGGCATTACAATCTTCAAAGGAAGAAAAATAAAAAAAAAATTTTAAAAAATTACCAAACATATAACATCTTTTGTATGAATTGTAGTTATTTTAGAATAGGGAATTACTTTCCCGCCACCCTGTAGTTTAACACAGTCATATAGCGCCTCGGTTTTATGAAACTGTACACATACGCCTACACATGTAAATAGTGTTACTTGATTACATACACTTCCATATACGTATGCGCGTATGTATAAAATTGAATTTTCATTTATTTATTCCGGACTATTGTCCTCATCTCTTGATTGTCTTTACATGACGTTCCGGCCAACTATTATTCTGGCCGTAGTCAGGTGGTAATCGCAACGGGATAGAAACTCTGAATCACATAACTGCATTCTCAGCAGTTACTGCCGTCCATAGTTGTTTTTCGTTTACCCATATAATACAACTGTGAGGTCTGCGTTCGTTTTAACCTTTCATAAATCAGAGTTCATTTTCTGTAAGCTGTTTTTGAGCACAGTCAACGACGGGTACTTTTGCTAGTACATATATATATATATTTGCTGGTATATATATATATACATATATATATATATATATTTATATATATATATATTTGCTAGTATATATATATTTGCTAGTATATATATATATATGTATATATATATATATATACATACTTCAGAATAACATTATCTTACAATCAACAAATATAGAAACCTGTGATTATAAGCCTTACAAAATATTATTGGCGGCAATACTCTATAAGTACTATCCCATCTAAATAAATATTGGTCAATATACAAAATAGAACAAATGAATCAAAGTTTAGTCATTCAATGAATTTAAAAATTTATGATGACTATATTTCAAATCCAAAGATTTTTATTATTCTATGTAAGACAAAGAATACCTTTGAACTATTATATCTCCTTAACCTATAAGATTTCGATGTCTACCTTCTCGTCAGAGGAGAAAATATTAACAAATACGTATAAGTGTTTACAACTTATTTGCTAAAAACATTGAGACTTTAGCAAATAATGTGACAACCATTATAAGTATTGGCTAATATTTTCTCCTTTATTGAATGAGTAAAATTATATATATATATATATATATATATATATATATATATATATGTATATATATGTGTATATATATGTATATATATGTATATATAATATATATATGTATATATATAATATATATATGTGTATATATAATATATATATTTATATATATGTATGTATATATATATATATATAATATAATATAAAGCTGAATGTCTGTGTGTGTGTGTGTGTGTGTGTGTGTGTGTGTGTGTGTGTCTGTCTGGTCATGAATGGGCTCCTATATGGTTGACAATTTTAAAAAACTGATTACATATAATGATAGAAAATTGCCTCCATAGAATGGACATATGCACACAATTTAATAAAAACTTTTCATATCTATCTGCGTAAGTATACTTTGATAATTATGTTTCAGTTTGAAGAAATATGGTATAATAAAATTATGGGGTGTTCGTTCGCGCTTGACCTCCATAGAATGGAAATACGTCACAAAAAAAAACAAGTTTTCTTTTTAATATAGATCCACAGAATATTGTGATCAGTATTTCAGTGTGAACAGGTATGGTATAATAAATTATGGCGTTTATCTATTTTATTTTTACTTTCATCATATTTTACTTTGGATTTCGTACCCTCAAATTGGAATCTATCTCATTACTCCTGTTCCTGATCATAATCTATTAAACTTTCATAAATCAGAGTCCATTTTCTGTAGGCTGTTTTTTAACCCAGTCAACGACGGGTACCTTTGCTAGTATATATATACACACACAGACACACACGCATATATATATATATATATGTATATATATATATATATATATATATATATATATATATATATTAAAAAGAATGGCATAGTCTGCGATAAGAGTGTTAGAATATCATATTGTATAAAATAATGTCTCCTTGCTGATATCTACGATTTTTATATTGATCTTAAATGCCAAACGAAAATAAAATGTAGTACATTAACAGAAATGGAGATTTTTTAAATTTTATTTCTACTACAGACTTTGTCCGTCGGTAGTTCTTTTTTTGTATCGCTTCGATTGTAAAGAAAAACCTCTTCAAAATAGATAAGACAGACGATTCTTGTGTTGAAATTACATCTTCTTACAAATCTACTTACTATTCGATTAATTTCCCAGTTTTATTTTTCATCATCGCCACCAAAATTAACAGATTATACCATTTTTGCAATGAATCTGCCCCTGTTGATTGCCGTCCAATGCTGGTCCATGTGCAGTCCTAGGAGATCCATCCTTCCAGACTTTGCCTTCATTCTTTGAGAAGGGTTTAGTTTATTGCTAATTTCCAAGGCTCTCTTAATTGGGCATGCCGAGATGACTGGCCAGACACTTTTTGCATGTAAGCGTGCTCCTCCTTTGGGAAGCTTACTCCGCAATCCAACTTTCCGATCCTGATGATCAAGTTCTTGCAGTGTGAGAGAACTTAAACTCAACCTCCCCACAAAGGCAGAGATAAACTCAGGGTCGATTATTGATCTGGATAAAATCCTGATTCCAAAATCAAAGGAAAAGATTCCGCACCATGTTCATGAATGCATAAACAAGAAATACGAGATAAGAAAAGGTTAGAACTAAAATACGATGTTTCTTAATTTGGTCAAACTCTTGTCGTACATCCATGTCTGCATTGTTATCAACATCTATACAAATACTAGCGAGGGGTACACAGCGTTGCCCGGGTGTTTGGAGGTGGGGGGGTAAAAAAGTAAGTATTAGGATCGAACCCGGATCTTTGAGGCAAAGTTGTGAATTAAAGTGTGAAAAAAAAACAACGTGCGACGTTAACAATTGCTGCACCGCGAGATGCTAACGGAAACACGTTTGGGTTTATTTAATTACATGGATTTAGCAGGTGCACGTTTTAATGAGTTAATGAGGTCAAGTTTGACTGCGTGATAGTATTCTTATACTGCTGAACGCTCCCCCCCGCCCAAGATGTTATAGGAAAAAGACTAACCCACATGCGGCGAGCGACATATGTTGAATATTTATCTTCCCGAAATCGAGCAAATTAAATAGACAGGCAAGCTTTGTTGTTAACTGTGAGATATTACGATTTATATGTGATATAAAAAGTTTTAAAAAGTTGTTAGGCGAGCGACCGCTTCTCTGAAAAAAGCCTTTTGCAGACATACAGAAAAGGCGAACACACATACAAACATACATATATTTTCGCTTTGATATTTATAGATGTATTCTCTCATATTTGGTAGTATTCCCTTTATGTGCTACCAAGCAAGATGATATTTTTTAAATTACTTTCCTCTAAATAAACCCATTCTTTGAAATTGCTAAGAATAAGTAAACATTTCAGTTTTCAACTTGGAATCAGTTGTCGAATAAGAAATTGTTGTTAATTATAAGTTACAGAGTTAAAATTTATTTTTTGTATCAATGCTTTTGCTCGAATATTAAGATTTTTCATTCGATTAGGTTTGTCCTATAACTATTAGTTTTAGTATTTATACTTGGTTTTACGTAAAGTAATTAATCAATTTGTCAAATAGAAACACCTTTTTTCTGAATTTATATATATATATATATATATATATATATATATATATATATATGTTTAAGCTGAAGTGACCGACACACACACACACACACACATATATATATATATATATATATATATATATATATATATATATATATATATATATATAGTGGAGATAGTAATTAATAAAAACTGAATAAAGTGCCCAATACTGTTGTAGAGCAAATATGCGTTTTATTTTTTATTACTGTATCTTTCTGTTAAGTTACATTATTGTTTCGGCTATACGGTCGTTTTTTTTGGCCGTCTGTAGCGTCCTCAGACTTTTATAGAAACCCAGGGTTTCTGTAAAAGTCTGAGGATGCTACAGAAGGCCAAGAAAAACGGCCGTATAGCCGAAACAATAATGTAACTTAACAGAAAGATACGGTAATAAAAAATAAAGCGTATATATATATATATATATATATATATATATATATATATATATATATATATATATATATATATATGTGCCGGTCTCTTAAGTTTACGTACGCAGATCGCGATGTTTAAAATCACATGGTAATCTTGGCCTTCTAAAATGATATTTACGTTTTAAATAAAGATTAATTACAACTAACTATTTGCGTTACCAGATGGTTTTTTGCTTGGTAATGGAACCTGAAATGGCTTTGTTGCCGGGTTCTAATCTGTCGTCTGGCGGTGATTATGTCATGACTCTCTGCACAGATAAATCCGGAGAGAATGAAACAGTAATGTGTGTAGGCATTAAATCTGATTATAGTAACACTTTATTAAAACTAAGAAAACCAACTATACATGCATATATATATCATTAAATCTTTTCTCTCCGATAGTATCATAAGAGTAGTGGTCGATTGACAAAAATCGGAGACCTGCAATATAAATGCTGGAGTCCTCCAGGGGTCAATCCTGGGCCCAACTCTCTTCCTGATCTACATCAATGACCTCCCTAAACACATACTTAAATCATTCGTTGACATATATGCTGATGACACAACCATCTACGGCAACACATCAAAGGCTGTAAATGACAAAGTTCTCTCTGATTCTCTCTCCTCGGATCTCGAGGGCGTGGTTCAGTGGGGGAAGATGTGGTTGGTTACCTTTAATTCATCCAAAACCAAACTCCTATCCTTACATCATCAACGCTCTGATCCCCATCTGGCATCAATTGTGATGGATGGCTCTCGTCTGGGTGAGGCTCCGTGTTTTGACAAGCTCCTGGGTTTGACCTTTACTCCTGATCTGAAATGGAACACGTACATCAAGTCTGTTGCCAAGGTCGCTGGAAAGATGGTGGGATCCTTCTACCGCTCCAGAAGATATCTCACTACTGATGCAATTCTCTATCTATATAAAAGCCAAGTACGTCCAATGAGTGAATACTGTTGCCATATCTTGGCAGGAGCTGCTAAAAACAGCCTATCCTGCCTTGACAGAGTACAAAATAGACTTTGTGGCTTGGTGGGGGATGCCCTTTTCTCTACCCTGCAACAACTCCCACAGAAGAGACGTTGCGAGCCTGTCCTTGTTTTATCGTTATTTCCATGGCAGATGCTCGTCTGAACTCCAATCTCTGGTCCCCCCTCGCCAATCTTTCACGAAAAACACCCGTCTAGCTAAATCCACTGTGAAAAATTTCCCCCACTCTATATATGTGCCTAAATCAAAACACGGATTCCATGAACAAAGCTTCTTTCTTAGAACTGCACGCCTGCGGAACTCTGTTTCGTCTGCCTGCTTCCCTCCGGACTACAACTTGGATGTCTTCAAGTCCAATGTTAACAAATTCCTAATGAACCGCCCCCTTAAGTAAACACTTCAGCAAATCTCCTCACTAACTTAATGTACTTGCAATAACCCTTATCCCTGAGTGGCTTCCGGGCCTTGATAAGTGGTGATCACTGTGTAAAAAATATATATATATATATATATATATATATATATATATATATATATATATATATATATATAGGGCCGGCAAAAAAAAAGTCCGCACTTGTATTTTTTTTCAAAAACTGTAAATTTAAGCTAATTGTTGCTTCAGGTACTGCAACGTAATATTTAGTCTATATGCTACGACTTTATAACTTTTAGAGGAATAAAAGGCCAATCAAGGAGGTATAGGTTGTTTAAACAGTTACGTTAAATTTAGCTTAAATTTGCAGGTTTTTAAAAATTACAGTGCGAATTTTCTTTTTGCAGGCAATATATATATATATATATATATATATATATGTGTATATATATATATATACATATATGCATATATATATATATATATATATATATATATATATATACATTAGTACCAACATAGATAACACCCCCACCTCAAAAAGCACAAAACTTTGTACAACACAAAACAAAATATTAAAAAAGAAAGAAAAGGACTTCCTCACAAATTTCATTACAAAGACCAACAACTTCTACGGACTGCCTAAAATACACAAATCTGGCGCAATAAAACTTGCCATCGATACACAAAACTCAGAATATATTAGCGCTCCAAACCCTAGTGACTTTACATTTAGACCCATTGTAGCAGGACCAGCCTGTCCGACAAGCAGACTTAGCAACTTAATAGATATCTTATTACAACCTTTCACAGATCAAGTTAAGAGCTACATAAGGGACGACATCCATTTTCTTACTACCTTACCACATACAGTAGAAAACGGGCCACTATAAGTTACATTTGACGTTAGCAGTTTATATAGTAATATACCCCATGAATTAGGAAAAGAAGCAATACTATTTTGGATCAACAGACACGCACAAACACTACATCCCAGATTCACAAAGCAATTCATTATCGATAGTATAGACATAATTCTAAATAATAATTCCTTCGAATTCAACAATACCAACTACATCCAAACACTAGGTACAGCAATGGGAACGAAAATGGCACCGACTTACTTACTTAAAAAACTGTTTGTAGAATCATGGAAAAGGTACTTAGATGACTGCTTCATCCTATGGAAACCCACATGGGGGGACATCACAGACTTACACACCATACTCCAGAACCTACACCCCAAAATTAAATTCACCATAGAACAAAGCTCTACGGAATTACCTTTCCTAGATATACTGATAAAGATTAAAGACAATAACATTATCACAGACATTTACCGCAAACCTACAGACACCCAACAATACCTACACTTTAAAAGTCACCACCCTAAAAGCTGCATAAAATCAATTCCCTACACCCTAGCACGTAGAATCTGCACCATAATAACGGACAATAACCTTCGGAAAATCCGACGCAAGGAACTACGAATAAATTTAAGAAAAAGAAAATACCCATCACAATGTATAGATAAAGGTATCCAACTTGCGACAAATATACCAGTAGAAGATTTGAGAACCCCTAAAGAACGAAACAAAGAACAGATCCTAACATACGTCTCCACACACAACACAAACAACCCAGAGCTTTTCACAGAGATAACGAAAAACCTCGTTCTATTAAACCAAAACAGCAAACTAAACAACTTCCTTAAAACAACAAAAATAATAAAAAGCAACCGCCAACCCAAAAACCTAAAACGCATTCTTACCTCATCCAAACTCAATCAAGACGCAACAAAAGGAGTCACAAAATCCAACAAACAACGATGTGGAGTCTGCAACATAATATTAGAAGGAAACACATACACATTTACGAACCCCATACAAACATTCAAAATTTAAAAAAACCTAGATTGCACCTCAAAAAACGTGATCTATGTAATAAAATGTCCAGCATGCGATAAATCCTACATAGGCGCTACAAAAAACCTTAGTAATAGAGTAGCCCTACACCGATCCAACATCAAAATCGCGGAAAATAGACACCTGCATGTATCACAACATATAAACACATGCAGTGGAGGCAGATTCGAGATAATGCCCATCTTCCAAACTGACAACTACTTCTACTTGCTAACACAAGAAAAAACTTCATAGCAAAGTCTAACCCCGCCTTAAACATCTCTCCATAATTATACACATAAATAGGCAAACCACAAAATACACTTACACGCATGCATACTGGGGTAAATGTGCACCCTTACAGACGAAACAAAAAAAGCACAATAAAGCACACGCACACTTTCACGGGTGCGCGCGTCCATACCCAGTACAGTACCATTTCTCTAAACTAAACAATTAGAAATTATACGTATGTATGTGTATGGACGCGCGTGTGTGCGTGTGTATGTGTGTGTGTGTGTGTGGGTGTGCACATATGATTGTGTATGCGTGTGTATATATATATGTATATATATATATATATATATCATCTGTTATCTATGCTACATCTTTTTTGTGTGTATACGTGCACTTATGTTTGGGTGACCGAATCCATGTATGCACATGTGCTTGGATTAGAAAGGAAACCTCAACCAATATATACTTAAGGTGGGATGTATGAATACGTATGTGTATGTGTGATTGTGAGCGCATGTGCCCATATATATATATATATATATATATATATATATATATATATGGGTGGATGAATGCATACACATCCGTACGTATGTATGTGAATATATATACACATGTAGGCACATGTATGAGTGGGTAAATGTGTTCGTGTGGATATGGATATACGCGTATGTGTGAGCCCCTGCATATGTCTGTGTGTGTACATGTGTGTGTATGTGTATGTGCCTACATAGTATGTGGCTGTTTGTGAGTGTATATGCACATACATGTATGTGTGTATATATATGTGTGTATGTGCGTGTATATGTGTGTATATATATCTTCTCCTACCTATTCTCCATCTTACTTGTGTGTGTGTGGGTGCGTGTACGTATGTCTGAATGATTAAGCGCATATATACATGCGTGTTTTGGTTGGGGGGGAAGTATATAAATATATATATGTATAAAAATAAAAAAATAAAAAAAATAAAAATAATTGTTAGCGGTGGATGTGTGCGAGTACGTGTGTGATTGTGTAGGTGGGTATGTATATATGTATGCTCCTACATATATTTCTATGTATGTGCCTGTGTGTATGTGTGTGTGCCTGCGTGCGTGTGCGTGTGCATGTGCACATGTACATGAATGTATATGTATGCGTGTGTGATTGTGTGTGAGTGGGTGTGCTATACATGTGGAAAGAAAGTCTTTAAAAAGAACCCTAAAAAAACATACAAAACTTCACCAAATGGACCAAAAGCCACTCTTTGAATATAACTTTGACCGGACACTTTGAACACTTACAGCTGGAGTCAGAATGTCTGAGACCACACATCACTCTGAAAAACATATTTAATATCACCGGAGGTAACTCTACAAACTCCCATTTTAAAGAAAAACTTTTCACGAAAATATCTGAAGAGAGCACACCCTAAGTTCTAAACGCGTTATAAAAATATTTTAAAATAAAAATATGATGAACACCTTTAAAAAAAACCCACAATTGTTGATGGCTACACTCTTTTAAATATACATTTTTTCTCTCGTTGGAACTACACAAATATCACTTTAAATATATATATATATATATACATATATGCATATATATATATATATATATATATATATATATATATATATATATATACTTATAAATAAGAACAAATTTTCTTATTTATATTTATGTCTCGGAAGTAGAGTGAAAAGCATATCTTATCTTTTTATTACAATTATTGGAATCTTTTCTTTTTTCCTTGTACTTTTTTGTGAATTATACAAGGGATTTCTGCCTTTTGATTATTATGGACCATCTTCTTCCATTTTCTTGGATTTTACTTGTACTAATGGAAATTCTTTAACTTTCTTGAAGTTTTAAATTTGGATTTTTACGTCACTGGATTTGTTATCTTCCACCAGACTATCCATTCATGTGTAATCACCTTTTTCTTCACCATATTCCCTCTGCTTAACTTATTTTGTTTTCAAGTAAGATCTTTGACTTACTTGTTGTTTCATCAAATACTTCTGCATGCAAAATCCGATCCCGCATTTTGATATTCCTACCCTCTGATGAGAAGGAAAGTATTTCTTCGAAACTCCGCGGATTAAGGACTATCCATTTATCTAGTATTTCCTTTTAAGATAAAATATGTTTTTAACTCATTTCAAAGTGTTTTGTAACATATTTTAACTGTTTGCTCGTATATATATATATATATATATATATATATATATATATATATATATATATATATATATATATATATATATATAGATAGATAGATAGATAGATATAGATATATATAGATATACATATATATATATATATATATATATATATATATATATATATATATATATATATATATATAAGTGAATGTGTAGGTGGGGGGTGTCTGCGTACATTTCGCCTACGCAATACCTCTGTCAATGTTTAGGCTACAGATTCGAAATTTGATATACCGGGTACTAAGATTTTGGAATTTGGTTAGTAAGGGGTCAAAGTTCAACAATTTGACATTTGAGAAGTCTACCAAACTTCTCGGGCAGTTTTGTGTCCAACCACTTGAAATTTTAGATATAGGTTCCTAGGATATGGAGCTAACTTAATAAGTTGATTCGAGCCCAAAACAATAAATGTTAAGAGGTCATAATAGGGGGTAAATTAAAAAAAAATACTTTTATTGTTTATGTTTTGCTCAGCATACACCTCCAAACATCCTGGCAACGCCGGGCATCCATGCTAGTATATATATATATATATATATATATATATATATATATATATATATATATATATATATATATATAGTACCTTTGAAACCCTGCATGAATAAGATGTCACTTTCTTACGTGAATGTGTATGATTTTAATGGATATATATATATATATATATATATATATATATATATATATATATATATATATATATATATTAAAAGAATGGCAATTAGCAATAAACTAACCCCCTCTCAAAGAAAGAAAGCAAAGCCTAGAAGGCTGGACCTCCTAGAGCTGTACAGGGACAGCAGTACACGTCAATCAACAAGTTCATGACAGAAATGGTCTAATCTGTTTATTTTGGAGGTCGATGATGATTTAAAAAAAAAAACCCGGAAAAGTAATCGAATACTTAGAAACCGGATAACAGATGTGTAAGAAGATGTAATTTCAATACAAGAATCGTATGTCCTATATATGTTGAAGTTCACGTATAAACTTATACTTTCGTATAATAATTTATGTGAGTAAATTAAGTAGTCATATACATATATATATATATATATATATATATATATATATATATATATATATAAAGAGAGAGAGAAAGAGAGAGAGGCAGAGAGATAAATATATATATATATATTATTTTTGAAATATGATTATCTACTGACACGTGTTTCGTAATCTACGATTCACGTGAGATGCTGGATTGCTGGATCTAACAAAATTCGAAATCGGGACCCCAGGGTAATGAGCCTAAACCCCTTACCGCTGGTTTATCTCGCACGACTATCTGGATATATCTTAGGTGTTGTTTGTATTGGTTTTTAGCGATATTTTTTGAATGAACTCAATTATTGACGAAAGTGCATTTTTGCCTAAATGCGAGTTGGGAATAATTTTCTCTTCAATCAACTTGGTACCCCCACATGGGGAGCAGAATATGTATTATTGTAAAAATATAATTATCCACTGACACGTGTTTCGTTGTCTAGAGAGAAGGAGAGAGAGAGAGAGAGAGCATGCGTGTTTGCGTGTGTGTGTGTGTGTGTGTGTGTGTGTGTTTTCAGTGTAGCCATTTCTTGGCCGACAAATGTTTTCCGTCAATATTATGGTGTTGTTCTTATTTTTGATTTGTCCTTCGACATTAATTCCGATAAGCAAACGGTCGGTTGTGTTGTACAAGCTTTTCTGCTGAGTTATGACCCTTGTAACATCGTATTAGTTATGTTTTGTCTTTTGTTGCTTCTGTTTTTTTTTGTTTTTTTTTTTAACATCCGTGGGCGTGGATGGGAGTCAATTGGTAATCGGATCCCCCTCCTGTATCTGCCTTTTCTTCATGTTGCCACGTCTTTCATTATTTCTTTCTTCTTTCTCGCTCATTCTCGTCACCTATGCGGTTCTCTCCCCCCCCCCCCGTCCTCTCATATATAGCGTTCCCGCACTCCTCCTTTCTTTACCCATACCCTGCCAAATTTCACACCCTTTGCCGCTCACTACCCCTGGTCCCCGACATTCACCAATCACCCTCCTACCCAAATTTCTCGCTCCACGTTTGTTTTTTTCTTCGCTTGCGCCGTCCTCACCTCAATTGCCATCTCCGACTTGGACACGTTTATGGCGGACGTCCGGATTTTACAACATTTTCTGATCCCCGGCTAATAGAGAAATGAACGCCATAGTTATGCGTTGGCAAGACGTAAAGAGGAGATGAGTCATATTTCAAATGCTAATCGCGTCAAATACGCGGCCAATAAATCAACATACACACACTTGTGTATATATATATATATATATATATATATATATATATATATATATATATATATATATATATATGCGTGCGTGTTTTTTTGGTTCTTACACTGCAAAAACATACAGCGCGCATTAAATATATTTGAAGAAAAATGTGGTGTTTATGACATTATATTTTGCATGTTATTTCATTTTCATGCAAGTTATAACTTTCAGGTTTCATTTCTCTTCCTTATATTTCTTAAACTATTGTACATTTTTATTATATATATATATATATATATATATATATATATATATATATATATATATATATATTAAGTAATGTGATTTATAATTTAAAAATTTAAAAAAAAATTTTTTAATTTAAAAATCAAATTTTAATTAAATTAAAAACTACATTTTCAGTATATATATATATATATATACTGAAAATGTACAATTTAGGAGAATTTCTATTGAATTGAAAAGACTTTTCAATTCAATAGAAATCCTCCTAAATTTGCTGATGAGGAGACCGTGCTTACCAAAAAAACTATGTATAATTGTTCTACGTGACTTCATGTATACCACAAATAAAAAGCACGGATTTCCGAAACGATCGTACAGATAATTGACTTTGTTGTTGTTCCTTCTTATGAAACTGATTTTTAATTTAATTAAAATTTGATTTTTAAATTTAAAAATTTTCTTTTAAATTTTTAAATTATAAATCACATTACTTAATATTGAATTAGCTCTAGGACATTTAACTATCGAGCTTATTATATATCTAAATTACAACGAGCATTTCCTGTATTTTAATTAAACTAGTAATTTCACTATTACATTAAAATACACTTAGCTCTTTAGACTATTATTCTAATCTCCTTTAAATTATATATATATATATATATATATATATATATATATACAAATGATTAATAAAACATGTTAAAAGACATCTGAAGAAAAAGAGTTAAAAACATATTTAATTTTAAAAAGAAGCACAAGATAAGTGGATGGTCCTTAATCCGTTGAGTTTCGAAGAAATAATCTCCTTCTCATCAGAGGGCAGGAATTAGCAAAGTGCGGGATCGGATTTTGCATGTAAAAGTATTTATTGAAACTACAAGAAAGTAACAGATCCCACTTGGTTAAAAAAAAGGGTGAGGTAAGGGGAATAGGAGGTAAAAGAAAAATGAGAAAAAAGATTTCACATGAATGGATAGTCCGGTGAAGGGTAAAAAATCCAAGAATGGTAAATCCAAACACGGTAGAATTAAAAATTTCAAATCAAACAGGTAAGTTCCAAATGGTAAAAAATGATCCAAAAGGCAGATTTCCTTGGAAAAAATCACAAATGAAATGAGTTCCAAATCATTAGAAGAAAAGCACTGGAGAGAATAGTTAAAACACACCTGCCAAGGCCGGAGGAATCAAGTAAATATTTATTTATATATATATATATATATATATATATATATATATATATATATATATATATATATATATATATATATGTATATATATATATAATATATGTACGTAATATATATATATATATATATATATATATGTATATATATATATATATATATATATATATATATATATATATATATATATATATGATACAAAGCTGAATGTCATTGTGTGTGTATGTCTGGTCACAAATAGGCTCCTTTATGGTTGACTAGTTAAAAAAAACTGATTACATATAATGATAGAAGATTATCGAGACACAGGAATGGGTGTGTTTGATCTGGCAGAACCTTTACAAGTGTTTTTTTATATAGACGTACATAAGAATATGATAAGTATGTTATGTGATAGTATAATAAAATTGTGGGGTCTGCGTTCGCGCCTGGCCTCCATAGAATGGAAATAGGAACAAACTTTAATAAGGATGTTCATATCTATCTGCGTAAGTATACTTGTATAATTAGGTTTCAGTTTGAAGAAATATGGTATAATAAAATTATGGTGTGTTCGTTCGAACCTGACCTCCATAGAATGGAAATATGTCACAAAGTTTAACAAGGTGTTTTAATATAGATCCACAGAACATTGTGATAAGTATTTCAGTGTGAACACGTAGTGTATAATAAATTATGGAGTTTATCTATTTTTTTTTAATTTCATCATATTATGCTTTGGTTGGGATACCACTAAATTCGAAGCTATCTCTTTACAGCCCTTCTTTTTCATAACCTATCATACTTTCATAAATCAGAGTCCATGTTCTATAGGCTGTTTTCGAACGCAGTCAACGACGGGTACTTTTGCTAGTATATATATATATATATATATATATATATATATATATATATATATATATATTAGTAAAAGTACTTTCACCTCTCTCTCTCTCTCTCTCTCTCTCTCTCTCTCCACGAGGGCCTAGGCCACCCTGGGGTAATTACCCCAAGACTTTGAAAGCAAAAAAAACACAAAAACATTTTAACACAGACAGTCATGTACACTTGATGAGTGTATCTTGTAATAAATATTTTCTTAAAATTTCTGGGTTTTCAAAGATTTAAATTCTAGCATTACGAAATGTTTTCAAAATGTGAAACAGACTACTAATTCATACACACGTACACACACACACACTATATATATATATATATATATATATATATATATATATATATATATATATATATATATATATATATATACTAGCAAACGTACCTCTCGTTTACTGGGTTCATAAACAGCCTACAGAAAATGGGCTATGACTTATGATAGTATGATAGGTTATGAAAAGGAAGGGTTGTAAATTAGGGTTGAATTTAGGGGTATCACAGCCAAAGCAAAATATGATCAAATAAAAAATAAAATTGGCATTTCCTACGTGCTCTGTTAAGCTTCGCTCGGTCTATTTTGGCTGCTTCAAAGTGTTCTGCACCTCTGTATATCAGTGCCCTCTACTGCTTGCGATCATACGCTAGGGACTCCCAACTGTCAACAGGAATATGAAAGCTCACCGGACTCTCCTTGATGCTATCACGAAAACGTGTTTTGGGCTTGTGCTGGGGTATTTTTCCAAGAAAAAGCTCAGAATAGAACAATTGTTTTGGGAGTCGATAGTCTTCACATTGGGTGAGATGCCCAACGCAACTGGTTCTTAATAACAATGGTAGCAATACTGGTTGTTTTGGCCTTTTTTAAGACATATGTATCAGGGGCAAAGCTATACCACTTTAAACCAAGAATGTGTCTAAGGCAGTGCTGACGGAACCTCTCGAGCAATTCAATATATGACCGGTCAAAGGTCCAAGTTTCAGATTCGTAGAGTAGGGATGATACTACACATGCTTGATATACTAAAATTTTAGTTGTCAGACTTAGATCACTGCCAGACCAGAATCTATCTTGTAACTTTCCTAAAGCATCAGATGCCTTGCTGATTCTCTGTCTTATTTCCGCATTAAGAGTGCCATCATTTGATAAGGCACTCCCAAGGTAGACAACATTTTTTACGACTTCAAGGCGCTTTCCACAGACGAACGTATATACCGTTCATTGGATGAAACAGGGGAGGGTAGAGCGGTGGCCCTTGATATATCTAAGGCTTTTGACAGGGTATGGCACGATGGTCTTCTAAGGAAAATTAGATCATATGGAATCACTGGAAGAATTCATAACGTAATTAAATCCTTCTTAAGTAATAGAAAAATCAAAGTTGTCCTCGACGGACGTACATCCAAACAATATGACATAAATGCGGGAGTGCCTCAGGGGTCTATCCTTGGACCTCTATTGTTCCTGATATTCATAAACGACCTCCCTGATAATATTGTTTCGGAGATGGGTATATTTGCCGATGACACCACTCTCTATAACAGATATGAGGGGAAAACAAATGAACACATATCCAAGAAAATGGCAGAAACACTAGAGGATGACCTCCAATCCGTAGTGGAATGGGGACAAAAATGGTTGGTCTCATTCAATGCTGCTAAGACTAAGCTTGTTTCCTTCAATAACTACAAGAAACCTTCTCTACCACCAATAGCAATGGCCAAGAACACATTGCCTGAAAGTACTTCGTTTAAACTCCTCGGCCTAACGTTTACAGGGAATATGAACTGGAATAGATACATTGAGAGCATTGCCAAGGCTGCTGCAAGGAAGGTTGGCTCCCTCTACCGTGCTAGAAAACTACTTACGCCTGCCAGTATCCTATACCTCTATAAGGCAACCATTCGCCCATGTATGGAGTACTGTTGTCACATCTGGGCTGGTGAATCTGCTGCTTGTCTCTCGCTCCTGGACAGGGTTCAAAAAAGAGTCGCAAACCTGATAGGCCCTGAACTGTCATCTAGGCTTCAACCTCTGTCCCATCGACGAGATGTTGCATCCCTCTGCCTGTTCTACAAATACTTTAATGGTAAATGCTCTGACGAACTGCAAACACTTGTACCTCCCCGACGTAACTACCCCCGACAAACCCGACAAGCTACTAAGTCTCATCCCTTTACAGTGGAGATCCCTAGGTGCAAGAAAGCCTTTTACTCCAATAGTTTCTTCCCCAGAACTGCGGGTCTTTGGAACTCCCTTCCGGGATTCTGCTTTCCCAACTGCAATGATATGCAGAAGTTCAAGTGTAATGTTAACAAACATCTTTCTACTCTTCTCCCTTCATAATGACCCCGCTAATTAATTCCCTAATAGTAGTCCCCTGCTTCAAAGTGGCACTGTGCCCTGTTTGGGGTGAAAATTGAATAAAAAAAAAGAAGGTATCAGGTGCCACATACAGATCATTGGGATCGGGAGTGTACATGACTTTAGTTTTCTAAATGCTAACTGTCAGTCGTAAGCAGGTACAAGCATTTGTAAAGAGATCCATCACAAGTCGCATATCTACTGGGGAGTGTGTTACCAGGTCAGCATCATTAGCATGCAAGTCCATCACTAACTAGGGTTTTGGTTTGGAATCTTCTAAGGTTGAACACCTTTCCAGTCGTTCGGAATCTAATATAAACACCCATATCACAAGCGTGAAAACCATACCAGAGCACAGCAATCAAATAGAGCGAAAACAATGTCGGTGCAGCTATATCACCCTGCTTAACACCATTACTAATGGGGAATTCTTCCGAAAGCTGACCATTGAAGTTGACGCGACCTTTCATACTATGATGAAGTTGCTTGAACTTGTCTGTAAAAGCAGTTGTACAGCCAATTCTTTTCCAGCACTTTACAGAGAGCCTCACGGTTGACTGTGTCAACCGCCTTGGTTAAGTCCACAAACACCTGGCAATGAGGCATACGCTGTTCAATACATTTCTCCAAGAGCTGTCTAGCAGAAAACACCATATCCACAGGTCCTCGCCGACCTCTAAAACCAGACTTTCCGATTGGGAAGTATGTGCACACGCATATATACACATACATACATACACACATACATATATACATATACAAATATCCATACATATACACATAGATATATACATCCACCTGTACATGAACATACCTGCACCTATACATACATATCTACATAAAATGATGGCAGATCAATGATTACATGCGTCCCCATTTCAGACCTACACGTGTCACAACTTTTCCATGACTGAGGGAGTATCTATACACAGATGATGTTACAGAGTTTTAGCTTTGTACGACAGCTAAATCTCTCTCGGTTCAAAATGTTGACATCCAGCAACAAGCAAGAGCAAGATAGCCAGTAACAAGTCAAACTGGAGACCACCTTAATGCGGGTAATAGTCTCCCACTTTATATATTTTTTTAAATCTAAGATTTGCTTCTCCTAGAGGGGTTGCGTTAACCACGGCTTCCGGGAGCCTTCTCCATCCCACATACACATGACAATAAACACATGCGTACATAAAGATGTACGCTAACATACGTATGCATGTGCACACACATGCAACCACAAATAGAGGCACACGAATACGCACATACATACATATGCCTATACATACGTACACACCCATATACATGCAATGAAGGAACATTCCAAAAGTAATACATAGTAAGTTATCAGGGCTGGACCGTTTTTGTCCCTTTTCTTTCGTGATGTTTTTCCTCCTTCCTTTTTTTTAAATAAAAAGTTTGTTTTAGACTCACACATATGCAGTACATGATAATGATGATGATGTTGACAAATTCACAGATAATTTTCCAAATAACTCAACGTACGAATCCACGAAAAACAACAGTCCAATTTACAGACGCTTGGATTTTTTTTTTAAACACTCACACATATGCAGAGAAAACTAAGTTACCTATCAATAATCGTGGACTACTTCCGGGGGAACACAAAGAATGCCAAAAAGGGAATAGTGGAGCACATGCTCCATACAATAGATCCGGAAGGATTTTAAAAATAGAAAAGTGAATACAGCCACGATATGGATCGACTAAAAGGGAACATCCCACAGGATCTCACAAGCATTGGCAATAGAATTCCTGAACATGTACAAAATATAGGCAACGTTATCAATTTTAATTACACTTCATGGAGACTTGAACTGACAACATATACGATCTATAACTGGGATAAAAAATACAAAGTAGTATCTTCCAAGATGATTCATATCACAACTTCTATTCATCATAGGCATGGTGCCCTTTAACAATATACTAAGAAATTTTTAAAGTTAGATGCAAATTCATTAGTTCGGATTAAAGAAAGAGCCACATAATGTACATGGACGACCTGAAACTTATTTCAAAAACCAAAAATGTATTAGATATGCTATTCAGCTTGTATATCCGAATTGAATTTGGTATGAGAAAGTGCTCACGATTAGTTAAGAAAAACTGGGTGCAACGGAAATTATTGAACTGCCTAATAAAGCGGAAATAAGGGAACTTCAAATAATGGGGAGCTCTGAAAGCAGATATTATCAAAGCACCAGAAATGCAAAGGAAAAATAAAAAGGAATAAATCATAAGTACGTGAAAACTCATGGGCAGAGTCACTAATAAGATACTCTGGATTGTTTATAGGGTGGACCACAGAAGACTTCAAGCATCTCGACTAGAAATCCAGGACAATTAGAATTATTTATTATACATTAGACCACAGTTAATGATGCCGAATTACTCTACATGAAAAGGAAAGGCAGGAGAGAGGAGTGGTTTCTATAGCCGACTTTGAGTTACAAACAACAAAAAGAAAGACATAATGCAGTACACCGCAATGATAAATGCCACAACAAGAGACTCTGAAACATATCAACACGGCAGAAAATATAGATGCAATGGATAACGAATGAAAATAGAAAAAGATACAGCTACGCGGACGATTGATAAGGATGGCAAAAGATGAGATTAATGAAAACATTTGGACATGGCTAGGAAAGGAAAGTTATCTAAAGAAACTGAGTCGCTAATTACAATCGCACAACATAACGCGAAAATTACCAACCAAATTAAAGCAAACACCAACAAGCGCAAGAAAACAGGAAGTGTAACTTTTATGGACAAAGAGACGAAATGATATATATATAAATATAATATAAAGCTGAATGTGTGTGTGGGTGTGTGTGTGTGTGTGGTCACGAATAGGCTCCTATATGGTTCACTATTTAAAAAAAACTGATTACGTATAATGATACAAGATGTACTAGCAGTATCAGAATTTTCAGCCGAGTCGCCATAAGAAACAGTTGTTTGAATAGACACCTATCTGTCTATCAGATTATAACAATATGAAAACGTAATTTAAACCCGTAAATTTTATTTCAATAAAACGAGCAAAGACCAAATTTTAATATCATAAAAGCTTTAATAGAGAAATAAACAATTTTATTTATTTTTCCTTGGATTTCTTCACTTAACATTTCACGGAATCTCGAACAAATAACACTAGTTGAATCCTCCGATATATATTTTAACTGGCAAAATATATCACTTACCTGGTCCATGAGTAAGATATGCTTTCTTTTAATCTTCCTGTATGAGAATTTATTCCTATTTATGTATTATAATCCATGTATTATTTAAATGGAAGGATTTTTCCAACACATATCGCGACAACGCGTGTCTTTAAAGAAAGTTTAAAGAAACCGGATGTTAAGATTCTCACTTTGTTATCTACGGAAGCCTATTAGTGTAAAAAACACTAATTCAGAAACGTTAGTAATCTCGATATGGGATTATATTCCTTCAAATTTTCAAATTTTAAAGGTTTTCGGGGGCGCTGAAAACGGAAATGACCATTTATATATACGGCAAACGAAACTAGTAGTTTCCAAGATAAGAAATGTTACAAATGGTCACAAAGTGGGGGGTCACTTTTCTATAATGATGTGACGTCAAATTGGCACCCACTTTATGGCCACATTGCAATGAACAGATTTGGCCGTAATTTTAAATACAACATTCTCATCAGTTACAGAAAGTAAAAAAATACGTGTAGTAAAAAAAAAACTCACCATTATTCCAATAAAATTCTTTAAAGACAAGTAAATAAGTCTGCTTAAAAGAATGCTTATGGTTCTGTCCGACTAATAAATACCAAAGGATGATAACTTATCGTCCTTTTTTTAATGTTGGCGCGTTTACGCTATCGTACATTAAAATTGGGATCTTTTATTCTTGGATTTACACGGATTACGGAATGACGAGCATTTAATATTTTAAAGAAATATCTGAATTTTTTATTTATTATACTATAAATCTGCATCATAGGGTATCGTCTTTTTTTATATCGAAAAAAAGGTAACCAAGAATTAAATATAAAAATATACACTAACCGAAAAATATTGACTGGAAAATTCTAAACAAAAATTAAGCTTCCACTTAAAAAAACACACACACACAAAAAAACACGTGGTTATCGAAAAAAGAAGGATTTACATTTTGGACTTTACCGGTAAATTTACAGATAAGTGTTAATTTTTTTGTTTTAAATTTGAGTATTTTATTTATTGATGTTTTATCTTCAATTTGTGATATATAAAACGTGTAAACCAAAATTAATTATTAAAATTCTCATAGACATTTCAAAATGTGGGGGTGAATTTATAAAACAACGTTTGTCTAAAATATTACATTCAGTTTATCGGAAAGAGCATAAAATTTGACATTCACCCTGAAAAAAAACGTAACAATTGAACGAATGGGAAAATTTTGATAGATTTTTAAATTTTAAAAATTGAAAAATATCCATCTCATGAAAATCAATTGATTTCACTACGTAACAAAATGGCTGCCTGAGCGCTCGCACGCACTTTGTAAACACTGTTTTTTAAAAAATGAAAAAAATATTTCTATTATTTTTTAAACAACTTAAATAGTTTATTTTGGAAGTATATTCTATAAAGAAAATAAATAACCCACTTTAGAAAGAGAAATTACGTGTTTTCTATATTTTATTCGCAGTTTTCTGTTAGGGGTGTCAAAAATTCCCCAAAAATTCTGATACACCTAAAGATGTACCGAGACACAGGAATGGGTATGCTTGATCGGACAGAACGGTGATTCATTAAAATTGTGGTCCACAAGGTATTGCAATAAACATTTTTAAAATTAAAATAAAAACGTTTAAAAGTGTTTTTGATAAAGATTTACATAAGAATACTTAGATAAGTATGTTTAAACTTAAATAGGGAGATAGTATAATAAAATTGTGGGGTCTGTGTTCGCGCTTGTCCTCCATAGAATGGAAATAGGCACACACTTTAATAAAGACTTTTCATGTCTATCTGCGTAAGTATACTTTGATAATAATGTTTCAGCTTGAAGAAATATGGTATAATAAAATTATGGGGTGTTCGTTCGCGCCTGACCTCCAGAGAATGGAAATATGTCACAAAGTTTAACAAGGTTTTTTTTTTAATATAGATTCACAGAATATTGTGATAAGTGTTTCAGTGTGAGCAGGTATGGTATAATAAATTATGGGGTTTATCTATTTTAATTTTACTTTTATCATATTTTGCTTTGTTTTTGATACCCCCAAATTCGAAGCTATCTCTTTACAACCTTTCCTTTTCATAACCTCTCATAAATCAGAGTCCATTTTCTGTAGGCTGTGTTTGAACCCAGTCAACGTCGGGTACTTTGTCTGTATATATATATATATATATATATATATATATATATATATATATATATATATATATATATATATATATATAGGTTGAATACCAAGAACATTGAGAAGCAGAGTAAATGCATAGATCTGTTTAGAGAGCAAAGGATATGGAAGATGAAGTAAGTCAAGAGAACACCAATAATAATAGGAGTACTATGAACACTCCCGAAAAATTGGAAAATATAATACGAGAGATTGAAATCAGAGGAAAAAGATATGACATATTTTAATAATTAAAACGGCTGAAATATTCCAGAAAACCCTTGAATGCAGAAAAATACACTTGAATTACAAACGCTGGACGTACATATACAACTAAGAACGGAGGAAACGAAAAAAAAACCGTATAATTGTAAGTTAGCCCATCACTGAAGTAAGTTTCGGTGTCGATCAGCATTACACCGATAATTAGTGCACGATAAAGAAGGATGAAATGACCGAAGAAAAGTAATCACCAACCAAACCTCCACCTAATGAATGCGAAAATAAGAGGAAGCTTGAAAAGTTTAATGCCGCCCACATTCCAGGGAGGACTAATGCTAGGTGGCAGCGAGAAAGCAATTGTAAATGGATGTTGTGATCAGACAAAGTAATTCGTATTTTTTTTTTAAAGCGGGGAATAGTAATAGAAACCTGGATAGATTTGTTCTCAGATTTCAGCTTGTCACCATGGAAACATTTTTGATAATGACATGTGTGAAAACTCCCAATGAAATAATAATAATAATAATAATAATAATAATAATAATAA
>NC_136511.1:21944178-21946678 GCF_053919585.1 Euprymna scolopes | reverse complement strand
TATATATATATATATATATATATATATATATATATATGGTTTTAAATAAAATAGTAGGCGGAAGTTTCTCGAGAGCTCTTTCAATCTAAATAGTGTTGTGACGAAAATAAAGAGTTCTATTTAAGAGCTATTTCGTCACAATACTATTTAGATTGCTATCGATTTACTCCTGAAGAGATGATAGCCGAAAGAGCTCTCGAGAAACTTCCGCCTACTATTTTATTTAAAACCATATACAAAGTCTGTACCTCTAAACATTTATATATATATATATATATATATATATATATATATATATATATATATATATATATACAGAGAGAGAGAGAGAGAGAGAGAGAGAGAGAGTTGTAGACGACGAAACCTGTGTCAGTGGACAATTATATTTTAAAAACAATACATATGCCGCTCACCATATGGGTGTATGTATGTGTGTTCGCTTTTTTCTGCACTTGCCAAATCCAAGTAATTTAATAAATTCAAACGTGTTTCCCTTAGCATCTCGCGGTGGGGCAATTATTAACGTCGCACTTTTTCTTTTCACACTTTAATTTACAACTTTACAATGGTTCGGGTTCGATCCTCATACATACTTTTTCTACCCCCCCCCACACTACGCCTACAAACACCCGGTAAATTCCGGGTACGCCTCGCTAGTCATTAAATAATGCCGACTCGTGAAATCCTACAAAAATGTCAGCTGGTGCAGGAGAAAGGAGACTTCCCATCTGAATACAGTCGATCTGACTATAAACAACGATGTCGGAACTAGATTCTGCTGTTTTTGTACAGGTCATTATGAGTTCAATAAATGTATCCCTTAAATGGTTAAATTACAATTGAAAAGAGAGCCGGTACATCTACTAATAGTTTAATGTAGTGTGACATTCGTACATAAACTAGTCACTCCAATTGAGCACATAAAGTTATACTCAACACCTGGTCGAACTCCTGTAATTGTTCAACAAATCTAAACAAGTCGGGAATGCAATTTTTAGGGTACAGAGCATAGACCGGTTTATAATTGTCAATTGACGTTGGGCTACAGAGTATCGGGTAGACCCCGTCATAGACGAGATATATCTAAGCGGGATACATTTTTATGTGTTTTAGGAAGACCGTAGAGTCTTGGTCTCGGTGTTCAAGGAGGCCTTATTTTATTGTATATCTCTTTAGTAAAATAAGCTGTCTTATAGAAGTATAAAAAAACGCTTCTGGATCTTGACTTCATTTTTATAAATATTATCTCAGTTTTCGATAGGACCAATACGACTAAATTTATCGGGACTATTTAAAATAACCAACATTTTCTGGACATAATCTACACGATTCAGGATAACAAATGGATTATTTTAGAATTTTGCGCCGGGCTGATTCTAAAAATCACTTTCGGATTTTGAAATCAGTCTCCATTCTCTTAATCAGACCTTCCCTCTGTCGACAGAAAGAATTCGTTAGATAATTAGAATTATTTGGGGACGTATTTTAACGCTCCACTTTGCCCCCACTTGTACATATATTTATATAATTGTAAATATTTCATTTTATTTGTATTCCCCCAACCCCTTACTTATTTTCTTCCTTGGTAAAAAAAAAAAAATTACACGGACACTCATTTAAGTCTCTCCTTGCGAGATATTTCAGTTACTTTTTTTGGATCAACGATTAACTCCTGGTTATTAATATCCCACAGTCATATATATATATATATATATATATATATATATATATATATATATATATATATATATATATATATGTATGCATATATATATATATATATATATATATATATGTATATATACACAGGCCCCAAAATAAGAGACGACATATAATTGTTTTTCTGAGCATTTTACAGTCAACGGAGAAAAAAGTCCAAAGACCCTAGTGTTTTGATGTGATGTTTTGAATATATTAAACTAGTTGCGATCAAAGTTTCATTTCATTCGGACAAAAAACTAAGAAATGGGGCTAATTAGAGTTGGGGCCCGTTTTCTGGGAGGGTCACCCTGTATATATATACTAGGAGTTCAGCCCGACTTTGCTCGGGGCCTATGTACTGTTCATAACTTGTCCTACGTGTGAATACACTTTATGTAACATTTAAATGTTCAAACAAAAAAGTGTCTGAGTAATGTCGAAGAAACCGCAGAGGAACATTTTAAAACTGTGTTCCCAATTTTGAGACCCCCTTAACATTCATTATTTTGATCTCATATCCCCATAAAAGCTTTACCCATGTCCAAGTTACCTACATCTAAAATTTCAAGTATTTACACCCAAAACTGATTAAAATGCTTACTCCATGTCTGAATATGTGTATAAACTTCAAATGTTTAAACCCAAAATTGGATGAGTAAAGTGCTAGAAAACGCAAAAGTCCAATTTTTTGAACTTTGACCTCTTGGCAGCGCAAATTTTCGACCCATTTAAAAAGCTTGCCTTATCTCTGAATACCCTTGGTTTAAAATTTCAAATGCTTAGGCGAGAAATTGGCTGA
>NC_136511.1:21929178-21941678 GCF_053919585.1 Euprymna scolopes | reverse complement strand
ACATGATATGAGTAAAAAAGTAACAGAACAAATTTGCCGGGAAAACTCCGGTTGCTCCCCTAGGGGTGCCTTTCGAGTAAAAATTGCTGAAATTTACACTTTCGACCTTATTAAAAAATATAGATGCCTTAGATTTTTGTAAAACTTTCTGAAAAGTTGTAACTAACTGATTTCTATATCATTTTGTTTGACTATACTTCGCGATAACTCTTGGGTTTGCCCCCGGGGATCTTTTAGGGGTAATAAAACCACATTTTTAGCACTATTTTACCATATTTGTCCAAAGTTTTCTGTGTATGTCTATTTAGCAGTTTTGCATGGTGCTGAACTCAAATTTAAATATGCTGAGGCCTTAGCGGCTTTTGGGCCTAAATGGGGGTGGGGGCAAATGAAAAACTTAGTCATTTCTTTTTATCCCTGATGCATTACTCAAATTTACATAAGTTAAGGTTAAAACTGCACCGTTTATTCATTTTCACCGGGATTTGACGTCCCCTGGAGACTTCTGTAGCAAAATGGAGGTGGGCAAATGCTGAACTTAGTCATTTTTATGCCTCGCTCACTGTACTCATGGAGACTATGCATGATTCACTTTTTTTCTTTTTTTAACTATTGAAACCCATTGTCTATATAGGATGCATAAGCATCAAATGTTGGGTTCTCAAAACCACGGACCGTGTGCTAGATTCGGTCCGCCAAATCTTAAATCCAACCTGCGGAGCTCTCATTGAAAACGTAATAAATATTAAGGGCGAATGTAGAAACAGGAAATGTGTGAAAATATTTTGGTGTTTTTTTTTCTTTTTCTTCAGAAATGAATTAAAAGAATAATAATTTTTTAGAATCAGTTTTACCCAGAACAAAGCTAATTAACAAAACAATATAAAAGATACCAAGATCCCCGTAGCTTTAAAAGGTCATCAATATGACTTCCCTTTCGAAAACATCTGGAGACTCCTGGATAACTTTATCGTTAATACTCATTCCTCTTTCTCAATCTTTCTCCTTTTTCTCTTTTCTGTCGTCCAAATTTCTTCTCTCTATGTACATAAAAAAAAACTCATGCGCCGTCCAAATCAACAGAGGCTAAACCATTCCTGTAATGACTTGTGGCCTATTGATTTTGAGGTGAGATTTTAGTTCTGTGCAATTCTAGGAGGTCCACCTGCCAGGCTTTGGCTTCTCTTATTGAGAACGGTTTGTTTATTGGTAATCACCTGAGGTGCCTTTAACCGGGGAATGCCGACTGCGTTGCCCAGGCACTTATTCCCATTAAAATTGTCTCTGCTCGGGCGCTGACTTCTCAGTCACACTTTCTGAATCTAGTGTCTGATTCTTGCTGTGAGAGAGAATTTAATTATTTCTTCTCGATATATAATTCAATTAAAAATATCTGTATTCCCATCCACTTTTCTACTGCAGACAGAACGCAAACCTCTATTGGCCATTTTTGTTTCGAGGAAAGGGTAACAAATAAAATAAAATAAACTGCTTAGATGGGGAACTATTTTGTTGAATTATAATTTCACGTTAGAGTACCTCTCCATCAAAAATATTCTACATGCGGACAGACTTTAAAGGTTGGTACCGAGACAGAATCAACCTGTCGGGAAGTCAATAACCACTTCTCATCTAACTAGATTGAAATAAATAAACATGTTGTGCAATAATATTAGAATTCTTCCGGTCATACTACATCAAATTAAATGTGAACACAACAAAAGAATTAATTAGAACTACAAAACAGAAAATCGCAAATTAAGACCTAAAAGTAAAAAGCAGTTTTTATGTGCGATGACATCTTACTAAAAAGCGAGAGGTTTATCATAAACGTTACAAAAGAAAAAAAAAGGGTACCGAGAAATATTTATAGAGGTAACTATGGAATAAACAGAATAAATACAAATGTAGTTACGTATATTGCCCAAAGATGAATGATAACTTCAAGAACATATTTAATCATGCAAGAGTTGTGTTTTAACGGCTAAGGCACTCCAATCACGTTAAAAGCGTGGCAGAAAACCGAACTACCCGTTATATGGAATAGAATATAAATATCGCAGTGTCACTGGAGAATTGATATTTAATTGTGGTGAAAAGCTACAAAAAATGGCCACAGAGCTGGAACAATTACATCGAGAGCATTGCCAGGGCCGCTGCGAGGAAGGTGGGCTCTCTCTGCCGTGCTAGAAAACTCCTAACACCCGAAAGTATCCTGTACCTCTACAAGGCCACTATTCGCCCATGTATGGAGTATTGCTGTCATATTTGGGCTGGTGCATCGGCTACTAGTCTCTCGCCCCTTGACAGGGTTCAAAAGAGAGTCGCAAATCTGATAGGCCCTAAACTGGCATCTAAGCTTCAGCCTCTGGCCCATCGTCGAAACGTTGCATCCCTCTGCCTGTTCTACAAGTATTATAATGGTGAATGTTCTGATGAACTGCAAGCACTTGTGCCCCCACGACGTAAACACCCACGACAGACCCGACAAGCTGCAAAATCCCACCCCCACACTGTAGAGATCCCTAGATGTAAAAGATATTTCTACTCCAGTAGTTTCTTCCCCAGAACTGCTAGACTTTGGAATTCCATTCCAGGTCACTGCTTCCCCAACTGTACTGGCATGCATAAGTTCAAGTGCAACGTGAACCAACATCTCGCTGCCCAAATCCCTACATAGTACCCCAGAAGATGTTTCCCCTGATAGTAGCCCCCTACACCAAAGCGGCAATGTGCCTTGTTTGGGGTGAAAATGTAATAAAAAAAATTTAAAAAAAACAATCCTCAGATGTAAAAAAAAAAAAAATTATCTTTTTTCACTGTACATTTCCAAATTCTATCTTTTAATTTTTATATTTCACATTTTTATTTAAACCGTCATCGCCGTATTACATTTTTGAAATCCTCTCTAACACGCGATTTTCTAGTTTCTTTAATTTCAATGTGAATCATTATAAAATTATCCTATGCGAAAAAGCTATGAATATTTCTACGTCTCTCCATATCTTCTCTCATTCTTCCTTTCCTTGACTCGCTATAGGTCTCTTTCCCCTAACACTCTATTTTTATGTCTCTCTCTCCTACATTTTACTCTTAATTCCATCTTCAAAAACTCTGTTCACAACCTCTCTCTCTCTCACTCCCTCTTTTGTCTATCTAATCAAAATAGTTTCTTATATAATTCTCTTAAAAACTGCTGCACATTTATCCGTTTCTATCCACCATCTAACTCCATTCCTCCTCTCTCTCACTCTCTATCTTTCTTTCCTTTTGAATTACCCTCTCTATAAACTATCTATCATCTAACCGCCCATCACATCTGATGAGCAGATAACCGGCCTAATCTATTCTAATCCACTAATGTTCCCTGCGGATTTTAGCACAAGATTTCTGGAACCTCTCAACTTTAGTAGATTCGTTGTAATGCCAGTCTACACAAGCGCTACGCTTCGCCTTTTAGCGAAGCCGAAAATCCCTCGAGGTCCACAAATAGTTCCATCGAGCTGATGGCTAAAATGCCAGGCCATTGGACAAACGACCCATTGGCGTGTGTAACACTGGTCAACCCGGGACAAATGGTAAACAAATTCGTTATCTCCCTACTTCCCTCTTTTTGATAAGATCGTGGCGAACCCCTTGATATCGAGGTGAAAACTACGATCGACTTTCTACGGATGACCGTACACGCAACAAGATGAATTGTCGGGATGCCCCCCTCGATAGAATCTACGCGGATCAATGGTCGCTTTTTTACGGATGACTGAATTGGTTCTTCCAGCGACACACCTAATGACCAGATAATCGAATAGATGTGTGTGTATTGATTAAATAACGAATCAATACGTGATTCGACTAGGCTAGCGGACAAACATGCGCGTCAGATCTAAGCAAACGACACTAAAGAGTCATGGATTATCTCCCTTGTAATGTCTCTCTCCACCTGAAAGGAACAGCGGTTCTTTTGGTCAGCCTGTCACTACATTTGAATAGAGCAATTAATCTTCGCAGCCACTAAATTACTCAGAGGACCGCCTTGAAATTTTGGTGCAGTGTGTCGTCATAATCGAACGCGATTGGAATGAACGGTTGGTATAGGACGAGGAATTCGTTCGTACCCAGAGTAATCACTGGTTGTCACTTATTTTCTGGGTCAGAGATTATTTATAGTGGCCTTTAGATATAAAATATGCAAATACAAAGAACTATATAATACCAGCATGGAAACCTCACGTTGCATGGGATTCAATGAAGTTAACAAATATTCTACACTTCCAATAATTAATAATAATTAAAATCAGTACAATCGTCAAGTTTTAAAAATCAAATAGATAAATTGATTGCTCTCTTTCGAAATCGACAGCAAAGAATAAGAATTCACGTTCTTCCTTGAAGTGAGATGTCTACAGTGCATTGTAATCTACGTTGAAATGTAGAGAACATAGAGTTGATTTCATGAAATTATTTTTATATACTAACTTTAGTTAAAAACTAAGATGAAAATGTATAGTATTTATAGTCCATTGTGCTTTAAATATTAACACTAATTTCTAACGTGCCAGAATCTTATCTAAAAAGCAGTAAATTATTTTATACGTCTGCTTGTACTATAATAAAAATATCTAAAATGCGCTTGTGATGTCAAATTTTATGAAAGTTTTGACTTTGGTCAAAATTGACCTATTCCTGCTTTAATCCAATTTGTATTTATTATTATTTTTTTTTAATTTTCTGATACACAGTGGGTGCAACAAGTATGGAATAAACAGCAAAAAGTTGATGTATTTTTATTGCACGAAAACAAAACCAATAAAAAAGTGCTATTCTAATATATTTTAGTATGATAATTACAAATCTGTAACACACTAAACAAACTAATAATTCCTATCGTACAAACCACATCACTAACCATAAGACATATATTAAAAATTACGAAACATCTCTATAACAAACCAGTTTCTAATGGAGGTATATACACTATTCCTTGCCATAATTGCCATCATAAATACGTTGGTGAAACTTAGCGTAAATTGGAAAAAGGCTCAATGAATATAAAAGCGATATAACAAATAGCAATTCTCTAAGTGCATTATTCTCTCATTCATACCAACATAACCACACCTTTGACTTTAAACAAGCAAAAGTAGTTAAATTTATTTCAAATAAACCACGCCGGAGACTTCTTGAATCTGCGCTTATCGACATTTCAAGCACTATTAAACAACGTGGAGGTTTCTATAACATAGCGCCATTAATAAGTAAACTTTTATTACAAGAACATTATTTAACTGTAGACACAGGTTAACTTTCTCACACCATTCAAACACCCCCTGTAATAATTAACACATAATCTCAATCAATAAATTACATAAAAACACGCATTTCATTTCTGTTACAAACCTATATTTGAATTTCAACAGATATATTTTTTCCCAATAAGAATATTAACTGCGTTCATAGTTTTAAAATTACATTAACGACTATATGACATTACTAAAATTTCCCTCTCTTTAACAGCGCCAGCTCCCCTCCTTTTTGAATTTCCAACGTCTTTTTCTGTTTCTCTGAAATAGAACTGCGTCACACTGTGCACGTGAAACATTTTCAAATATTTTGTACTGGTATTTTTTTGTTTCTTAATCTCATTCATCTAGAGGACGTTACGAAATAAAGGCGAAACGTTGATGAACAGATAATACGGTTTGTTCCTTTTTATTTTCTCTATTTTGTCGGAATACTATTTCAATTATTTTCATCATATATATATATATACATATATATATATATATATATAGTACGTTAGAAAATGTATATGACGATTAAGCTACACTGAATATTCCGCGATTCATACACTCTGCGATTCTTAAAGCTTAAGAATCCCAGAGTGGATGAAACGCGGAATATTCAGTGTAGCTTAATCGCCATATACATTTTATAACTGACTAACTAGATCTACCTACGTATTGAGCAATTTTGAAGTAAATACTTAAAGTTTACGCATAAATCTATACTTTCGTATATTAATTTTATGTGAGTAAATTAAGTAGTTATATATATATATATACATCTACTAATGCTAATATACATATGTATATGTATATATATATATATATATACATATTTATATCGCTACTAAAGATAAAATAGTCAATATTTATTAATTTTAAGCTAGAAACAATAGTAAACCTATACTGATTGTTTTTGTTTTCAGGTAATAAAACTACATCAACTTTTTACTTTGTATCGAATACTTATTTTGATACAGAACCTATTTAAGGCCACGCCCATATATATAAGGTACACCGTGTAATATGAAAAAAAAATTATCCTGATATTTTGAAGTTTATCGAGGATAAAAACACACGCACACACACGAAAATGACTTTTATTTATGATTAGCGATTTTAACGTTATAAGCCGTGGTCGGTGGGCATTTAATCCTCCTTCTCATCATATTACAGAAATATCCAAATAAATTTATATAGTTATGTCAGTTATTTAACTTTTCATATATAAATAATTATTATATAAGGCTATATATCGGTCTGTCTCCACATTATCAAAGTCTATACCCTTCGAATCAACCAAGCAAAATAAATAACCCTAAGAAAAATTTATCTCCAAGCAGCAAAACTAAAGTTAGCCTACAAGGCATATAATAATAAATAATATATAAAGATTATTAATGGGCAAAATATATTAACATATACTATACCGGTACATACATGCATATATATATATATATATATATATATATATATATATATATATATATATATATATATATATATAATATGAGCAAACAGTTAATGAAATATGTTAAAAACACTTTGAAATGAGTTAAAGACATATTTAATCTGAAAAGGAAACACAAGATAAATGGATAGTCCTTAATCCGCGGAGTTTCGAAGAAATACTCTCCTTCTCATGAGAGGGTAGGAATTAGATAAATGCGGGATCGGATTTTGCATGCAGAAGTATTTGATGAAACAACAAGTTAGTCAAAGATCTTACTTGAAAACAAAATAAGTTAAGCAGAGGGAATATGGTAAAGAAAAAGGTGATTACACATTAATGGATAGTCTGGTGTAAGGTAAAAAATCCACTGACGGTAAAATCCAAATGTAAAACTTCAAGAAAGTTAAAAGAATCTCCATTTGTACAAGTAAAATCCAAGGAAATCCCGTAATTGGAAGAAGATGGTCCATAATAATTCAAAGGCAGAAATCCATGGAATAATTCACAAAAATGTGTACAAGGAAAAAAAAATATTAATAATATATATATATATATATTTCAGAGGAAACATAATTTAATTTAAATACCAAAAAAAAAACACAAGAAATGGGCAGGTGAGATTAAAATTTTCCCTAAGGCCTTATCGTCTGACCCTCTAAGAGGAAACGTCAGAATGATAGATTAAAAACTAAGAAAACGAATGAGGGAAGAGGGGAATTTTGGTTACAGTTGGAAGAACAGTGGAGAAAAAAAAAAAATCTCACTGTTCAGGTGGTTTTAAATCAATGAATATCTCCAACTGTTCAATTAGTTGGAGATATTCATTGATTTAAAACCACCTGAACAGTGAGATTTTTTTTTTCTCCACTGTTCTTCCAACTGTAACCAAAATTCCCCTCTTCCCTCATTCGTTTTCTTAGTTGCATACACAAGAACCCCCATACATAAAAAAACAGTTTTTAAAGGAGACAATAATAAAGGACACAGATAAATAATACTCAATTTTTATAGGATCCAATAATAATAGACTCTCTCTCTCTCTTTATACATATATATATATACATATATATATATATATATATATATATATATATATATATATATATGTATAAGGAATGAAAAAATACCAGCGGTGGTTGACGTTATGTTTTGAGAAAAATAGAAAAAAACGAATGAAATTATTAAAAAAAAAAATAAACGTTTCGTCCTTATTTCAGAGGACATATTCAGGATAATTGAAATAAAAATGTAAGAAAAGAAAAAGTCATAGATCGTGCGAAAAAGACAGTTTTTGAATCCTACCCATGATACGCACACATATGTTTGTCCTTCCCGACATGGGTAGGATTCAAAAACTGTCTTTTTCGCACGATCTATGCCTTTTTCTTTTCTTACATTTTTATTTCAATTATCCTGAAGATGTCCTCTGAAATAAGGACGAAACGTTATTTATTTTTTAATAATTTCATTCGGTTTTTGCTAATTTTCTCAAAACATATATATATATATATATATATTATTATTATTATTATTATTATTATTATTATTATTATTATTATTATTATCATATTTATGTCTCGGCAGTAGAGTGAAAAACATATCTTATTTTTCTTTTATTAATATTACTGGAATTTTTCATTTTTTCCCTTGTACAAATTTTTGTGAATTATTCCATGGATTTCTGCCTTTGCATTATTTTAGACCATCTTCCAATTACGGGATTTCCTTGGATTTTACTTGTGAAAATGGAAATTCAATTAACTTTCTTGAAGTTATATATTTGGATTATACTTCACTGGATGATTTATTTCAGATTAAATATGTTTTAACTCTTTTTCAAAGTGTTTTTAACATGTTTTATTAACTGTTTGCTCGTATATATATATATATATATATATATATATATATATATATATATATATATATATATACATGTATAAAATTAATATAATAAAAATACATAATAAAATAATTATAAGGATGATGATGAAGAACTGAAATAGAGCGATTAATTTATTGATAAGTAAACTAAAATTTAACTGAAAAGAGGGGTTCACTTTTACGCAGTTTGGTAAGGGAAATTGAGATGTTAAGAAGGCTTGGGGGATCCGAATATATACTACTCCACATAGGGATTTCCAAAATAAAGGGGGCGGGGGTGGCAAATATCACGAGTTAGGTTAACCATTACATTGAGATAAGATAAGTAGGTTTGGTAACGAAAAAAGGGTTGAGATATGATTTAGAATGTGATCAATGGGTGGGTCAAGATAAAGCGGTGTATACGGTATATAAGTGTCTTCGTATTAATTAGGTAGCATATTCGTTTAGTCAAGTTATTGTTATGTAATTTGAAAAGAAGAAATCCCCTTTTATAGGAACATTGTCTAAAGATCTCATTTTGAATGGTAACGGATGGGCTATTGATTGCCTGGAGAATTCTATATTTTTCGATGGTGCATAAGGGGCAAATCTTAGAGGTCGGATCATGAGAGTTTTTAACATCAATGATTTTCCATTCAATTTTATAGAGTGTGTTCGATTATTTGAGCGGCCAAATTGCGATGCTTAGTAACGTGCCATGTCTTTTTTCAGTATATTTGAAGGGGAAGGTACGTATAGGGTCTGCTTAAAGAACCCTAACTCATTCCGATGTAAATTTCTACTTTATTTGCGTTAGATTCAATTGTGCAGCCTCCTCCAAGAAGGCAGATATCTCCTCTACAGCACGGCAAGCAGGGATTAGTGGGGTTTATTTAAGGTTGGGATTTAGAGTATAGGATAACGCCAACTGAGGGACAGATAGAGTATCTACTTTTGATCGTGTTTCTGTTAAAAATCCGAGAGAGTTTGTTTATGAGTGGAAAATGCTTGTCTACTAGAAGGAGAAATTGTCTTCCTATATAGTACTCGACTTTGAGGGAGAAAAGGCGGAGTGAACCAAATAATATTCCTAGATCTCTTGGATCTATGTCGTCTGGTGAGTTGATTGGGTGTATATGAGATATCTTCACGTTATCTGCTTTCACGAAGAGTACTGTTATAACGAGGGGAAGTTTGCTGGAAAATCTCTCGCCTGGATATAATTTGGAGATTCATGTACTGATGCTGGGGACAAGGTTCAGAAAAGCTTGGTGAAAGGATTGAGTGTTGATGTATCTAAGCTTGTCAGAGGGCTTATGGTAGTGTCTGCTAGAGTTGCTGGACAGGTCCAATGTTACATCTAAATGTAACATCTAAAAAAAATATTTGCTAGTGAGACTTGTGTAAATGGTAATGTTAAACCCGAGTTCTTAAGGAATGCAGTCAGTTGTTTTCTGGTGCTGTCTAAATTATAAACGATATTGACGATTTATTTTTCTGGTTTTTAATCGTAAACGCCGATGTTTTCTCTTGACAACATGCCGGATGGAAGACGTCTCGAGGTTTATTTTATTTATTTTTTTTAATAATCGTTAATTGATAAATATAAAATTTACTCTTACATCGTTTTAATAACGAATTTTCGTTTTTCTCTTAGACAATTTTTTGTTCCCCAACTCGACATGACTCCGGAGAACTTATTTAAAGCTATTATTAACGTTTGTACCACAAAAAAAAAAAAAAAAAATATATATATATATATATATATATATATATATATAGTCACTGCCATTTTCAATGTGGTTTTGCGAGCGATAAACGATGGTTGTCCGGAACCTTCTCTGTCATCCGAGAGTCGTTTCAAATGTAAACTTTTTATTTTTAACTCAAAAAGTCGTGGACTTATGAAAACCGTGTGTATATATATATATATATATATATATATATATATATATATATATATATATGTATATATATACATATATATATATGTATATATATATATGTATATATATACATATATATATTTATATATACATATATATACATATATATATATACATATATATATATATATAGAGAGAGAGAGAGAAATTAGCTCGTTTTAATAGTGTCACTGTACCATTAAAACGAGCTACTTATATATATATATATATATATATACGTGTGTGTGTGTGTGTGTGTGTTTATTATATGCACACACATATTTTGATCTGTGTGTGTGGGTGTGTGTGTATGCAGAAAAGGTAAAATGTCGAGAGAAAGGAAATTGTTTCCAAAATGGCACCCATTAGTAAATGATGGTGAATGCGATTGAGGAATTTGAACTGTACGTTCATGAAATCGCCCATGTTTTCAGAGTTACTCCTCCCAGCGGACGGCGCTTTCACTAAACGGATTATCCGTCCTTGCATACTGGATTGGTTTGAATTGAGTGAACTTTTCTGCCTTTCTTTTACCTCTGCCCACTTTCTTCTCTCCCTCAATCTCTCTCTCTCTCTCTCTCTATCTATCTATCTCTCACTCTCTTTTTTGTTCCTATCTCCAATTTTCGTTTCATTCTCTCTCAGTCCTTCTCTCCTTTTCTTTCTTTCTTTTTTGTTTCTTTCTCTCTCTCTCTCTCTCTTTCTACCTCTCTCTCTACCAATCTATCTCTTTCTCGTTCAGTCTTTGTCCTTTTTGCCGACCCCCTCCCCTTTCTTCTCCATTTTCTTTCGATTTACATTTCTATTTTATCAATTTCGCAACCGTTTCATTTCTTTTCGTAACTTTTTTTACATTCACGTGTGACATAGCGGACAGCCAAACGCTAATGAAGAATGAAGAAACCACAAAGCCGTAATGCAAATGAATTAAACTAAAAGTGATTTTTTATTTATTTTTTTTAAATTCAATTTTCACCCCAAACAAGGCACAGTGCCACTTTGAAGCAGGGGGCTACTATCAGTGACTTAATTTGCATAGGCATTATGAAGGGAGATGAGTAGAAAGATGTGTGTTCACATTACACTTGAACTTCTGCATATCAGTACGGTTGGGAAAGCAGAATCCCTGAAGGGAGTTCCAAAGACCTGCAGTACTGGGGAAGAAACTATTGGAGTAAAAGGCTTTCTCGCCCCTAGGAATCTCTACTGTAAAGGGATGAGACTTAGTAGCTTGTCGGGTTTCTCGAAGGTAGTTACATCGAGGAGGTACATGTGTTTGCAGTTCGTCAGAGCATTCACCATTAAAGTATTTGTAGAACAGCCAGAGGGATGCAACATCTCGTCGATGGGACAGAGGCTGAAGCCTAGGTGACAGTTCAGGACCTATCAGATTGGCGACTCTCTTTTGAACCCTGTCCAGGAGCGTGAGACAAGCAGCAGATGCACCAGCCCAGATGTGACAACAGTACTCCATACATGGGCGAATGGTGGCATTATAGAGGTACAGTATACTTTCAGGCGTAAGTAGTTTTCTAGCACGGTAGAGGAAGCCAAACTTCCTTGCAGCAGCCTTGGCAATTCTCTCAATGTATCTATTCCAGTTCATATTCCCTATAAACGTTAGGCCGAGGAGTTTAAAAGAAGTTCTTTCGGGCAATGTCTTCTTGCCCACTCCTATTGGTGGTAGAGAAGGTTTCTTGAAGGAAACAAACTTGGTCAGAGCAGTATTGAATGTGACCATCCATTTTTGTCCCCATTCCACTACAGATTGGAGGTCATCCTCTAGTGTTTCTGCCATTTCCTTAGATATGTGTAAATAGTTATAAATGGTTATGTAATATGATGCGCAGGATTGGAAGATGGTAGAGCGAGGGATAAAATGATGAGAAAAAATGAAGACTTCAAGACCGTTAAGGAACGCAACAACACCTCTTCAATATTAATGTCAAAGGCGAACAACAGTATCAGTTTTGAGTG
>NC_136511.1:21919178-21926678 GCF_053919585.1 Euprymna scolopes | reverse complement strand
GGAAACCGGCTTAAAATAATCTATTCCGTTACAGCCGACTGAGCTCGAATCGCTGATTTCGTTTTGAAAAAACATTCATACCATGCGTCACATTGGTGGTATAATGGCTGTAACGGACATTTCTACACTCAATTTACATTTCCTTTGAGCACGGTTTTGCAAGCGACATTTCTCTTTTCTTTAAACACAAACACAAGTTCTTAATTTGTTTCCGGTCTACTCATTATTTCAATTAAAGAATCTCCACGGAGATATTAACTTTTTTTATTCAGTATGTTTTTACCTTAGCTCCAACTACACATTTTTTTTGTTTTTAATTACGACTTTTATAGGTGTAAGACTATGCTGAATGAGACGAATTTTTTTTTACATTGGCGGCCACAAGTAAGTATCGATATATTATAGCATATATTATGCACTGTAATTCACTGTTCTATACGGACGCAATAAACAAATCTTCTTTCTCCCGCCCGACATTACCACCCCACTATTTTTTGTTTATAGTCTTTGCGAGTGGGTATGCTGACAATAAATATCAAGGTAACATTTGGGACAAATACGTTGACAATTCCCCCTAAAAAAATGGGGTGCCTATTCCGAAAGTCGTTCTTACTATGCCGAGATTGGTGGTGTCTATTTACTACGGCGTCAACATGTGTAAGTAAAGGGTGTCTATTCAGAAAGTCGTTTTAACATTAGTAAGTTGTTATTGGCCACCACCAACCAACATAGGTTCATTTTTTACGAGGGCTGCATGCTCATACCGGGCAACGCCGTTTAACAGGTCCTGCTAGTTCCACATATCTGTAAAGACTTCTTGACTCAGCGTGTATCGTAAATTCAAATACAATAAAAAAGCGCAGATTTTTTCACAAGTTATCGCCTTTAGTAAATAAACTAATATTAAAAGACCAAAATTAAAATATAGACGCAGGTTAACTTATTACATAATAAAAATCATGTATCATAATATATAATAAGGATAATGCATCATTATACATATATATATATATATATATATATATATATATATATATATATATATATATACTAGCAGAGGTACTCGTCATTGACTGGGTTCAAAAACAGCATACAAAAAACGAACTGTGATTGAGGAAAGTATGATAAGTTATGAAAAGGAGGGGGTTGTAAAGACATAGGTTTTGATATTCAAAAATTTAACCCAAGCAAATTATGATGAAAGTAAAGATAATTTTCGCGAAAATATATTATTTATATCAACTTTGTTTCCATTCGTAGCCAAGAGTGACCAACAAAATGATGTTTCCTTACAAAGAGAAAATGTTGTATATATATATATATATATATATATATATATATATATATATATATATATATATATATATATATATATATATAAGAAAGAAATGTTACCATAGTGAATAAAAGTTACTTTTATGGTAGAAAATTTCATCGATTTGTATTTTTAAGTAGTTTGTATTTTTTTTTTTAATTCAAATTAAAATTGCAGCGACTTTGAAATGGACAGCCCCGTTTTAAATTTGAAGGAGGGGCACCTGAGCATTCTGTGTTAACAATTTAAAAGAGTTCCCTCAACGTAAGGAATATTTATAAACATATTTTAATGTTTTCCGTTATTTTGTGCTTGACAAATATTCGATTATGGCATGTGTAGTTTATATAAAAATTCATTTAAGTACTTATCTCCTCAAATGTTGTTTTAATTTCGGTTCGCTGAAATAATTTCAAGTAAAGAGCATTAAAAACTATTTCAAAACAAAAAAAAACACATGAACTGAACTTTTATTGACTATGGAAACATTTATTTCTTGTATATTTATTATTTTGGGGTAGTCGTTTGTTGGTTTTTCTGCTAAACACTCTTACTAAATAACATCGAGGAAATATCGAAAAACAAAGAAACAAAAACAGTTTCGAAAAATAATTCAGCTTTACTTACTTTAGTAGAATAATCCGAAAAGCAACATGGGATATTAAAAAAGTAAACACATAATTACTTTAGTTTTTTAAAGCAAAGAATCGATATAAATATGAATAAGAAGAAAATGGCGCCCTTTTCAAGCAGAACAGCTTCGTTTCAGTTTTACAGTATTGAAAGGTGTAGTCGGATTCAGGGTTGTACGAGTGCAATGGAAAGCACACGCAGAAAGGGTTGTAATTAACTGAATTCCTTCTAGTACACTAACAAAAAAAACTAAAAACAGATATAGAAATAAAAATAAAAAGGTTATGTAAATGTTTTTAAAAAGAAACGTAATCACGTGAGCATGATTGTTTCCTTCTTCTGAGACGATAACAAGTAACGTTTTTATTTGTTATTATTTATCTATGTATCTATTTTCTAGAGAGTGACAGGTGCAAGTGGAGAAGGAGAAAAAATCAGAATTATGCAAAATATATCTCAAGAATTGTCTAAAGGTCAGACTTTTTTTTTGGCTTTCACTTTAATAAGAACGTGAATTTATGAGGTGAATTTATTTGACACAATAGTATTCAAATCAAAACAATTAATAAAAGGTAACGTGAATTAAGATTAAAGTTAAGCTGTTATTGTGGACTTTCACCCATTTAAAAAGAAAAAACATTGTTAAATTTGTGACATATTTACATTCTATGGAGGTCAGGCGCGGGCGAACACCCCATCATTTTTTTATACCATATTTTTTCAAACTGAAACATAATTATCAAAGTATAATAACGGAAATAGATAGGAAAATTCTTTGTTTATGTCTGTGCCATATTTTCATGGTGTACAGGCGCGAACGCAGATCCCACAATTTAATTATACCATCCCTATTTAAGTTGAAACATACTTATCAAAGTATTCTCATGTACATCTATATCAAACCCCCTTGTAAACGTTTTTTTTTTTCATTTTTTATTTCCATACTTTGGGGGCCAGCAGCGAACACAGACCCCACAATTTTTATGAACCACTGTTCTGCCAGATTAAACATACCCATTCCTGGTCCTCGATACATCTTTTATCATTATATGTAATCAGTTTTTTTTTAAATAGTCAACCATATAGGAGCCTATTCGTGACCAGACACACGCACACACACACAGACGTTCAGCTTTATATATATATATATATATATATATATATATATATATATATATATATATATATAGCCATCCACATACAGTACTCTTTCGCTGTTTCACAACTCATCAGTGCCGCTAGACAGACAAGTACCTTAAGCCAGGATTGAAACCCGACCGCCTGTACGACAGTCAAGATTCCTAACCATTATGTTAATCACCGGCTGCTGTGCGAGCCGTGAATTAACGATGTTTTGACATCGTCCGAAATACCTAAGCTCGATTTGTTTACACAAAGAGCATCGCTTTATACGCTAATGGCAATTCGTGTATCACTTCTCAATATGCTCAACTCAAGAAAAGGAGCATTATACTCATCCACAACGATAAAAAGATACACTCGTTTGATTTCAATTACACATCCATCTTTGAATTGTAATGACTATAATTACCCCCCCCCCAAAAAAAAAAAAACATAAATTGCATCATATATATTAAATATCTACAGAGCTATACGACGTTTAAAAATTCCGTTCTCTCCACAACCCTATACACTTTTTTTTTAATTGCCATTTTTCATTCTTAAATGGACCAATGACATTATTTTCACAATAAGAATAAAAAATACTGTTTCGAGCAAAACTGGTCACTTAAGGCAACCCAGCTTTTTATCGAGACATGCTTTTAAATGGAGAAAAAAAATGGAGATCTTTTTAATTTATTCGATATATATACTAGATGAACGCCCGGCCTTGCCCGTTGGGACAATACGCTTAAATATGATATTTCAATTTATGTAAATTGCGTATGTATTATTATAGAACAAATTCTCTATTGAATCTTTTATATTATGATGAATTATTTGTCCGGGGAACTAATTTACAAAAAAAAGTAAAATAAAATAAAATACTTAATATTGATAATGTAGTTCATCAAATTCCGGTTGTGCTTGTTTACAGTATCACGTCAGCATACGATGAATGCATTGGTAATTCACTTATGATTAATGTTTAGTTAAAAAATATGCAAACAATAAAATGATTTGCGGCGATTTTAAATGGTACTTTTTTACATAGGCATTACCACGTTATCAAGGCCAAGAGGCCACTCAAGGATAAGGGTTAAAGAGTGTACAGTAGAAATTGGACAATATAGTAATCATTAGTAATGAACATTTGGTAAATTTGATAACTTATATGGAACGGCTCATCAAGAACTTATTTACGTTAGACTTGAACACAACCATATTGTAGTCAGCCGGAAAGCAGGAAAACGGAAGACAATTCCACAGGCGTGCAGTTCTAAGAAAGAAGCTTTGTTCATGGAATCTACGTTTAGGTATAGGCACAGATAAAGAGTGGGGGAATTATTGATAGTGTTTACAGCTAGACGAGTGTTTCTTGTGAAAGTTTGGCGAGGGGGGACCATAGATTGAAGCTCAGTCGAACACTTTCCATGAAAATAACGATACATCAGAGACAAACTCGCAACATCTCTTCTGTGAGATAGAAGTTGCAAGGAAGAGAAAAGGACATCTACGAGGCTACGAAGTCTATTTTGAACTCTATCAAGGCAGGCCAAGTCCTTTCTAGCAGCTCCTGCCCAGATGTGGCAACAGTATTCCATCCTTGGACGTACCTGGCTCTTATATAGATAGAGAATAGCATCAGCAGTGAGATATCTACCGGACCGATAGAAAGATCCCACCATTTTTCCAGCGGCCTTGGCAACAGATTTGATGTACGTGTTCCATTTAAGATCAGGAGTAATGGTCAAGCCAAGAAGCTTGCCAAAACTTGAGGCCTCCTGAAGACGAGGTACTCCCTGTTTTTTCGTAAATTGAATTCATTAATAAGAAAGAAAAAATAAAATATAAAATGGGGGGTACAACTAGGATGGTACAAGGGATCATTTGATCTGTAGTCGAATGCTTTACCACTGAGCTATGTTTCCAGATGTCAACACATCGGGGTTTTTTTTTGTCTAAGAAAACCTATTTGTTAACATTTTATTATCTTTCTTGCCGGTGCAACTTAAAGTAATTCCCTATAAAAATTAGATTCATCTATGAGAAAGAAGGACTACTTTTAGAGTCGGAGTTTTTCGATTTTCGATACTTATCGGGCGAATTCTTGTACAACACATATCTAAGAACACTGCCAGACATATAAATTAGCATTATGTGAAATTTGTACAAGGTAGGCTCAGTTGTATCGGAACCTATAAAGAAGGAACTTACACCAACACACAAAGTGGATTTTATATAATAGTAGAGAGAGAGAGAGAGAGAAAGAGAGAGAGATTTATAAATTCTATTGTTTGTCATCGCAACAAATGTCTGAAGAATCTACCATCCCTCATCGTTTCGTACTTTCCTTTCTTTTTATTTAATCTGTAAATGGCTATATATTTCTCGCGTAGGGGCCTAGCCTAATTAAACTAAATAATGTCACCAATTATAGTGCCTCTTTTCTGCAAATTAAGCCCCCCCATTCCCTCCTACTGCCCTCAACATGTACTTGTAAGCGTACAATAGAAATTATAACAGTTAAATAAACCAAAAAGCTCTCCAAATTTTGCTTCCTTTAAAAATATAGGATTTAAGATGTAATGATGTGATCAGATTTGATCGAAACAATATTATTATTGTTGCGACAAATGATAATTATGTTTACCTAAAATGAATAAAACTATCTTGAAGGTGTTATTGGGTGCTCTCAACAATCCCCGCTTGATTTAATGTTTTTTGGGTTTTTTTTTTTTTAATTATCTTTGGATATATTAACCTAGAGCACATACATGTATATATTAAGTTTGAATAAAAAATAATGTCGTTTTTGACGTTCATCTTCAAAAGATCATAATTCCTTTCATAATAAACCTTATTAATCGAAGTGAATTAGAATCGACACATTTTTGCAAACGAAAAACATGTGTTTTTATACAGGCATCACCACTTATCAAGGCCAAGCGGCCACTTGAGGATAAGGGTTAAAGAGTGTACAGTAGAACTTGGACAATATAGTAATCGTTAGTAATGGAAATTCGGTAAATTTGTTAACAAGTCGAACGGCTCATTAGGAAATTGGTTACGTTAGACTTGAAGACTATTGTAGTCAGCTGGAAAGCAGGAGAACGGAAGACAATTCCACACGCGTGCAGTTCTAAGAAAGAAGCTTTGTTCATGGAATATACGTTTAGGTTTAGGCACAGATAACGAGTGGAGGGAATTATTGATAGTGTTTTCAGATAGCCGAGTGTTACTTGTGAAAGTGTGGCGAGGGGGGACTATAGACTGAAGCTCAGTCGAACACTTTCTATGAAAATAACGATACAGTAGATGTTATCCCATTAGCATAGACATCCGAAGTTCTGGAACCGATAAAGTAATTGAAGGTCGATTCAGCATCATCTTGGCTTTTAAAGCATTTTTCACGTAGGAAGTTGTCAAGATGCTTGAAAATTGATAATCAGTGGGCGAGAGGTGAATGTGGCGAATAAGGCTCGTTGTTAAATTTGTTTGGTTTCTGCAGGGTCACTTGGGCAACCTACGCGCGAGCGTTGTCATGGAGGAGAATTGGACCCTCCCTATTTACCAATCTCGGGCACATACATCGAAGCTTCTGGTGCATTTTGTAAATTTTTCGGCAGTACTACTCCGACGTAATCCTTTCGCTCGGATTTAAGAAGCTATGATGGACGAAACCGACAGCAGACAACCAAACAGTCACCATAACGTTTTTTTTAATGAAATGTTAGCTTCGGGAAGTGTTGTAGAGCTTCTCCAGCATCCAACCAATGTACCGAACGTCGCCGGTTGTCGTAGAGGATCTACTTCTCATCACATGTCACAATACTCTGGAGAAAATGGTCATGTTTGGTGCGACAAAGAAATGTAGAAGATTCCTCAAAACGGCGATGTGTTTTATTTTGATTTAATTAATGCGGCACCCATTAATCTGACTTTCTGGCTTTCTTATTTGCTTTAAATGGAAAACGACTAGTGAGTAGTCGACCTCGAGTTAAACAGCAACTTATCCTTGACCTAGTTTGAACTGGAACAAAAAAATCGTGTGGATTTGAATTTTGTTCATGGTGTCGAATGTCTGAAAAAAAAATGAATGAAGAAATTGAGAACGGTAACACTGTTTTTTATATTTATTAAAAGGTAAACAGTTACATCTGGTCGCTACAAACAGTCATCTGTTTCAGTCAATGAGACTTCAGCAAGCGACCCTGAGTCCTCTGGCACTAAAGAAAAAGTAAAAAGTGAACTCTTCAAATAAAAAACCTACGAACCCCCCCAGAAATCTTATAAGTTGCGAGCTCTCTAATAAAGAAGTACAAATAATAGAGAAGTCGTACTTCCGCCAAAATTTATAGCAACAGCTGGATATACAGACATTTTGAATTTTAAATTATTAAAATAAGGGCGTACTATAAAGACCAGTA
>NC_136511.1:21881678-21911678 GCF_053919585.1 Euprymna scolopes | reverse complement strand
GTCAGAAGTGAGATAGTTTCTGGAGCAGTAAAACGACCCTTAAGACCAATGTCAAACAAAGGCAAAAGCTTCCATTATCAAAAGTTATTCTTTGTACTCATCGTGGACAGAACACACGCCCGTTTGTATTAAGACTACGCACATGCCCGGCCTTTTGAACTGATAGAACGAACCATTGTCCAATATTTCATTATCTAATGGACTCTAGGATGAAGACTAGTGATCATTTCATGTTTGGGAGCTCCTCTAATCACAATTATAAACTAAATGAACTCCGGGGGTATGATGTGGAGAATGGAGGAGATTTTGCGTGTAATTTCATTTAACGGGCCAATACGCACATGCACAGTTTGGCCAGCAAGCAGGCGTCAGGGGCCAATCATACTCTCTAAGGTATTAGATGAGAGTGTTCATCACTTGGCCTGTCAACCGCTGTCTCCACCAACGCATATACAACCAGGACATTCGCTTTGTTTAGGCTGCCTTCCTTTTTTAGTCATTGCTAATGCTGTTATTATTATTATTATTATTATTATTATTATTATTATTATTATTATTATTATTATTATTATTATTGTTGTTGTTGTTATTGTTATTATTATTGTTATTATTATCAATGTTATTATTACGATATTATTATTGTTGATATTATTGTTATTATCATCATTAATGCCATTATTTTTATTATTATAAATATAATTATTATCATTATTATTAATATTATTATCATAATTATAATTGTTATTATTAGTATTATAGTTGTGATTATTTTTATTATTATAATTGTGATTATTATTATTATTATTATTATTATTGTTATCATACATTTTACTTATTAGTCATGATTTTTATAATTATTATTAATATTATTATCATAATTATAATTGTTATTATCAGTATTATAATTGTGATTATTTTTATTATTATAATTGTGATTATTATTATTATTATTATTATTATTGTTATCATACATTTTACTTATTAGTCATGATTTTTATAATTATTATTAATAATATTTTTGCTATTTCATATATTTGTTTTTATTTTACTTGTTTTAACTTTTTTCAGTGATTATTGGTATTATTCATTTTTATTACTATTAGTAGTAGACCATAATCGGCAACCTAAAGTCCGCGGATTGAATCCGGCCGTCTAAAGCATATTCAAAGACCTGCGAGCCTGATTGCCAGTGACTATTTCTAACATGAAAGGCCAGCCTTTCTACTTAAACGAAAAGCCTGCTGTTATCTTCCTTTGGTCCACTCAAGACAATATGGACATTAGGACCACAAAATTCAATGATTCCATTTCTTTGTAAAAAAATAAATAAAAATAAACAAAAAAAATACGGAGAGCCGATTTGATCGACCATCTTTAAAGGTACAATGTTATCTCAGTCAATTTTCCATGTAATTACTCCTCTTTTTCAAACACTTTTTACATGGAGTTCACCACTTATCAAGGCCCAATGGCCACTCGGGGATAAGGGTTATCGTGTGTACAGTAATCAATGGGATAGTGTAGCAATAGTATTGGAGAATTGATAAAGTGTCATTACTTGGGGAGCGGCTCATCAGGAATTTGTTTGTGTTGGACTTGAAGACATCCAGGTTGAAGTCGGGAGGGAAACAGGCAAGCGGAAAACAGTTTCTTTTAATGCTGCATGACGCGACCCGGGCCATATATCATTTATTCGAAAACTAATTGACTCTACAAATAAACTGAATAAAATTAGAAGGCTTAAATACCGAACTAAGATTAAAAATAGCGGTATTTGTATTTAACTATTCATGAAGCAATAAAGTCAGTGTAAGGGTTGAATCTTCACTCAAATTAGAATTATACTCTTAAATCTTTATTTATATGAGAACAAGTTGTGATGTCTGCAAATAATTCACTAAATATATTTTATCTTTAACATTTGCTGATCAAAAATTTAAGACCACTTAAAAGTCCTCTAAAAAAACGTTTTTTAAGGATAGATTTTAAACTCTTCCGACGCAGGGTTACCAATACTACAATTTAAGATGTTATGGAAAACAAAAGCAACAAGTCAAAAGATTTATTTTTTAAATTTTAAATTTTTATTAAATTAGGCTTTTTACACATGATCAAAATTATAAGAGCAGAGAAAAAAATTCTATTAAATTGTACAAAAAGTGTATGAAAACATTCAACAATCAAACTTAATAATGAGTTCTACCTCCACTGCTTTTGATGACTTCAAAAATTATTTGGGCATGCAAGAAATAAGGGGTTCCATTAAGGTGCGGGGGATCCTGCTTCAGTTTCTGAAAATGGCATCACAAAGTTAATTTCTTATTGAATATTGTTTGCCACTTCGATAAACCTCTCTTTTTATCTATCCCCAACTCATTTTTAATTGGGTTCAAGATCTTTAAGCATGCAGGATGTCCCAAGAGATGGACTCCATTTTCTTGTAGAAAGCTCCGTCTTATTGTGTGGATTGCAGCATAATCCTGTTGAAATAACCATATATCTCCACACGAACTATGAACCTTCATCATCAAAGATGCTTTTTGTAGCATGCTAACATGACCAGCTGCTGTCTGACGACCCTGCACCACCTGGAGCTCCATCGTCCCTTTGTAAGAAAAGGCACCCCATACTATTACGGACGCTCCACCACTATGACGTGTGGCAAAAAAATTCAAGGGGATTGTTTTTCTCACACCAATATCGCTGGAAGCCATCAAAATCATTTAAATTGAATTTTTGCTCATCAGAAAACAGGACTTTCTTCCATTTCTCAGCGTCCAAGGTTTGGTATTCACGGCCAAATCTTAAGCGGTCCACTTTGTGACGTGAAAGCAATCGAGCAATTTGTTTACGCTTTTTATTTACCATGCCTTTTTGTTGTAAGTGTCGTCTGAGGGTTATTGGACTGCAATCAGCATCTGTAATCGCCTTAATTTGACTAGAAGAAAGTCCTCTGTCATTGATAACAACCCGTCTGATTCTCCTACTCAATGCAGGAGAAACTTTGGGGGGGATACCAAATAATTTAGCTTTTCCATAATTCTCAGTGTTCTTTAGAAAGCTGCAAATAACAGTTTTACTGCGATTTACCTTAGCTGCTATCGCTCGCTGTTACAAACCTTGCTCATGGAATCCTAGAATTCGAGAGCGCTCAACTTCGGTTATTTGTCTTTCTTTAGACATAGTAATACCTTTACACATTGATTGCTAATCTCTAACTGAACTAAAAACATTAGCATTACCATAAATCTAACAATTTATACCATTGGTCTTATAATTTTGATCATGTGTAAAAAGTCTAATTTAATAAAAATGCAAATTTTTAAATAAAATCTTTGGAATATACCTTTTTGTTTCCATAACCTTTTAGATTGTAGTATTAGTAATCTTAAGTTGGAAGAATTTAAAATCTATCCTTTAAAATCGGTTTCTTTTTAAAAATTTTAAAGTCGTCTCAAATTTTTGATCAGCAGTGTATTATTGATATAGTGACTTATTTCAATAATTTAAACTTACTACTTTAAGGTAAAACTCAGGTTACAAACCCTATTTTATCATTGTTTAACTCCAGTAGATCCTAACCTTAAACCTACACCCCTTACTCAAAGATACCCCCAAAATGTTATGGTAGGTAAGTAGGAAGGATCAAACCCGGAGTCATGAGTAAAAGTAGGAAAATAAAGTGTGAAAAAAAAACAAACAAAAAAAACATCTGCAACGTTAACAGCTCGGCCACCAAGAAAAGTCCATTCCAGTTGTTTAGGAAAAAAAAACAAAAAAAAAACGAATACGGTAGGTCGCCGCGAACGTGAAAATATAATGTGAATTGTCCAGCACGCTAACCACTACGCCACAGAGCACTGCAGCTTAGTTTAGTGATTTTAAATAACTTCACATGAAAGAACTACGAAGCCAAACCGGTGTTCTCTTTTCAACTGTTCCTTGTGAACGATCCCCAAACGGTGTTAAGTGGTGGCAGGTGGAGGAGGAATTTATTAGAGAGAAAATATTTTACCACTTCCATTGATCTTAACCGATTTTGGCCGTGACTTCTCAGCAGAAAAAGTATAGAAATCTAAGATTATCGAGGAATTTGAGAAATAATTAGCCTATAACACACCTCAGATATTGTTCTGCCGTTTGTGCATATTATATTTGCATGAAATATCTTGATTTTTAATCCTATTAATGTCAAAATCAGACAGGAAAAAATGAGTTCATTTTATTTATATAGAGATTAAATACTGTCTAAAAAGCGAGACGGATAGCCGATACACCTGCTTAAATAAAGCAACAATATTCTATACATGTGCGAATGGTGGCCTTGTAACGTACAGGATACACTTAGGCGGAAGTTAATTTCTAGCACCGTAGAGAGAGCTCACCTTCTTTACAACAGCCTTCGCAATGAACTCAATGTATCTGTTCCAACTCATGTTCCCCGTGAACGTTAAGCCAAAAAGTTTGAACGAAGTACTTTCAGGTAACGTATCATTAATCATGGCTATTTTGGCTCCATTCCACTACAAACTGGAGGTCTTCCTCTAGAGTTTCCTCCATTTCCTTAGATATGTGTTCATTGGATTTCCCCACGAACCTGTTATAGAGTGTAGTTTCCTCAGCAAATATACCCAGCTCAGAAACAGTTTCATCAGGGAGGTCATTTATGAATACCAAGAATAATAAACGTCTCATTATCGACTGTTGGGGTGCACCCGCCTTTATATCATATTGTTTGGCGTACGACCATCGAGGACAACTATAATCAATAATTTTGGAATCGTATGACGGCAGTGGCGTGCAAGTTATATTTAAGTTCAATATAATTGTCCTTCTTTTAATAATCAATGTAGAATTTGTCGACGAAGGGACGACACATAGAACAACATAACACTTGATTTAATTAAACATGCAAAAAGAATAAAAAAAAGAGTTTGGGAAAAGGCATTACACTGGAAACTATCCATTTTGCAAATCCAAATAAAAAATAGTTTAGGGAGAAACCGTCCGCTACGAATAAAAATGAAATAATAAAACCATTTGAGACATGAAGGTTTACTTTCATAGCAACCGTAAAGGTTTAATTGTTTGCCGTCGGTTCGCTTCCAATTTTAACTCGGAATTAAGAAAGTACTGTTTTTAAATTCCCTGTTTGTTGAAAGAAGCAAAAATAAATGATATAAAAATCACCATTTTCATGTTCGTAAAGTAACAAGCCTGGACAACTCCAAGGTGTATCCGTCGCTCCTCTTTTGAGACAATCCATAGAGTCTTCCTTATTATTAATAAGAATTTTTTTATTACATTTTTTAAATTACATTTTCACCCCAAACAAGGCACATTGCCCCTTTGGTGTAGGGGGCTACTATCAGGGACATAAGCTACTGGGGTACTATGTAGGGAGTTGGGCAGTAAGATGTCGGTTCACGTTACACTTAAATTTCCGCATGTCAGTACAGTTGGGAAGCAGGGAGCCGGAATGGAATTCCAAAGTTCAGCGTTTCTGGAGAAGAAACTACGAGTAGAAAGTTCTCCTACATCTAGGGATCTCCACTGTGTAGAGATTTGATTTAGCTGCTTGTCGGGTATGTCGAGGGTATTTAAGTCGTGGGGCACAAGTACTTGCAGTTCATCAGAGCATTCACCTTTAAGATACTTAGACAATAAGCAGAGGGACGCAACATTTCGTCGGTGGGAGAGAGGTTGCAGCTTAGATGATTTAATCCCGAAAAACGTGACACTGTTGTATGGTTCATTCTTCAAGTTTTATTATTGTTATTATTATTATTATTATTATTATTATTATTATTAATAATAATAATAATAATAATAATAATAATAATAATAATAATAATATTATTATTATTGCAATGAAAATCACAGGACTATTTCAGGAGAACAACTTGTAATATGAGGGTTTTGGATAGCAGAGATATAATCAACGCATTCGGAATCATTTACAGTTGAATAATTACGGTTTTCTTTTTTCATTTCTGTTTCGTTTTTCTTTGAATTCAGAATGTACATAAATTTTAATACTTTGATAAGAGTAAGGGTTAGTGTTAGGGGTTAGGGTTAAAGTTAGGGGTTAGGTTTAGGGTTAGGGTTAGGGGAAGGGGTAGGGTTAGGATTAGGGTTTAAGGTTAGAGGTTAGGGTTAAGTTTACGGTAAGGGTTAGGGTTGAGGTTAGAGGTAGGGGTAAGGTTAGGATTAGGGGATTAGGTTTATGGGTTAGAGTTAGGGGTTACGTGGTCAAAATATCATAAATAGCTAGCGAGGGGACGAAAAAATAGCATGGGGAAAAGGACAAAACGATACAATATTATCCAAAACCCATCAGTTCCAAATTATGGCTATGTTTTTCTGTTTGCACTGAGACGGTTGACGCAAATTAATAGATACACCTCGAGAATTTTTAAGTGAATCTGTATAAGGCAGAAAATGTTTCATCCGGGTATCCGCCAGTGCTGATTTTCTACTGCAATAAATGTTTACCGATGGTCAGTTTATGAGTCTGTACACGCCCGGATGTTGGTCATTTTTATGCTTACGTATCGAATGTTTTTTTTTTCTGTAGATGAGTTATTTAAAGGAAAAAAAAACATGATGTTTCCTGTATTTAGTAAAGTTATTTCGGTTCTTCTTCGCAACATGAATACAACTTACTACTAATCTTTACCTTTTCCTAATCTAAAACTTATCATCCTAACATTATTTTAAACCTAACGTAAACCAAACAAAAACAGAGTTTAAAGTTTAATTATGAAGAAGTTGATTTATTTATGTAGCTCTTGAGATAGATATTTTAAGTGCTTTTTCGTAGTAAAAAATTTAATTCGGCTTTCTACCTTCATAATCTGAACATTTTTATATCAAGATTGCGAATCGCTGCACACTTTTTTTCTCTTTAAATATCAACAATTGTATTTTCTGAAGTCTTTTGTATCATACGCATGTTAAAACAAGTTGGCAGAAATTACCCGAACATCTTTTTAAAATTCCAAAATATACAAATAAAAACACAAACCTATAACACTACTACTGTTATTTTTATTAGTATTACTACTACTACTACTACTACTACTACTACTAATATATATATATATATATATATATATATATATATATATATATATATATACAACATAATTAATATTAATTAGTTGAGTTTTGAGCGAGTAACGTGATATGCATATCAATCTATATACGAGATACCTTGAATAAGTTTCCAGTCTATTTTTTGTATAGGGATTTAAAACTCTTAAAAATTAAGTACGTTATTGCTATATATCTTATGACATGACCGACTATTTTTTTTCAAAGAAATTACAAGAGCAGGAATTGCAACAGACCCTACTACACCCTGATTGTTACAGGTGGTGAAATTCAAAAATGGAGTCTGAACGTGAGGACACTTTAGAAGAATGACCTCCCTAAACACATACTTAAATCATTCGTTGATATCTATGCTGATGACACGACCATCTACGGCAACACATCAAAGGCTGTAAATGACAAAGTTCTCTCTGGTTCCCTCTCCTCTGATCTCGAGCGCGTGGTTCAGTGGGGGAAGATGTGGTTGGTTACCTTTAATGCATCCAAAACCAAACTCCTATCCTTATATCATCAACGCTCTGATCCCTGTCTGGCATCAATTGTGTGGATGGCTCTCGTCTGGGTGAGGCCCCGTGTTTTGTCAAGCTTCTGGGTTTGACCTTTACTCCTGATCTGAAATGGAACACGTACATCAAGTCTGTTGCCAAGCTCGCTGGAAAGATGGTGGGATCCTTCTACCGCTCCAGAAGATATCTCACTACTGATGCAATTCTCTATCTATATAAAAGCCAAGTACGTCCAAGGATGGAATACTGTTGCCATATCTGGGCAGGAGCTGCTAAAAACAGCCTATCCTGCCTTGACATAGTACAAAATAGACTTCGTGGCTTAGTGGGGGATGCCCTTTTCTCTACCCTGCAACCTCTCTCCCACAGAAGAGACGTTGCGAGCCTATCCTTGTTTTATCGTTATTTCCATGACAGGTGCTCGTCTGAACTCCAATCTCTGGTCCCCCCTCGCCAATCTTTCACGAAAAACTCCCGTCTAGCTAAATCCACTGTGAAAAATTTCCCCCACTCTATATCTGTGCCTAAATCAAAACGCGGATTCCATGAACAAAGCTTCTTTCTTAGAACTGCACGCCTGTGGAACTCTGTTCCGTCTGCCTGCTTCCCACCGGACTACAACTTGGATGTCTTCAAGTCCAATGTTAACAAATTCCTAATGAACCGCCCCCTCAAGTAAAACTTCATCAAATCTCCACACTAACGTAATGTACTTGCAATAACCCTTATCCCTGAGTGGCTTTGGGCCTTGATAAGAGGTGATCACTGTGTAAAAAAAAAAGAATGATATGCAATGTTATGCTGTTCTACACTTTTAAAAATGCAACAGAAACGTATGGACTGCTTCAGATTGCTTTGGGGCTATCTTGAATGAATCGAGCATCAGTTTCTGAAGGGCATAAGAGATTCAAAGAAAGCAGGAAATCGTGGTTTAGTGGGGGATGCCCTTTTCTTTTCCCTACAGCCTTTCTCCCACATAAGAGACGTTGCAAGCCTATCTTTGTTATATCGTTATTTCCATGGCAGGTGCTCGTCTGAACTCCAATCTCGGGTCCCCCTCGCCAATCTTTTACAAAAAACACCCGTCTAGCTGAATCCACTGTCAAAAATTTTCCCCACTCTTTATCTATGCCTAAATCAAAACGTAGATTCCATGAACAAAGCTTCTTTCTTAGAACTGCACGCCTATGGAACTCTGTTCCGTCTGCCTGCTTCCCTCGTGACTACAACTTGGATGTCTTCAAATCCAACGTTAACAAATTCCTGATTAACCGCCCCCATAAGTAGACACTCTAAAATCTCCGCACTATCGTACTGTACTTGCAATAACCCTTCTCTCTGAGAGGCTTCCGGGCCTTGATAAGTGGTGACCACCTTGTAAAAAAAAAAAACTTTGAGGGATTATAAGAAGTGTTGAAGGAGTAAGAAAGTCAGAACACCAGGGTTGATTAGCTAAATAAAAATATCAAGAATAGAACTGTCGTGTGTCTTTAGAAACGATGAAAATACGGTTTGATTTTTTATGGAGTACATTTGTTTTTTAAGTCACATTCTATTTAACCCATACTTGGGACCCTAACAAGTGCTACCACTCCGGGTCAGAGTGGACCTGTGAGCAATGGTAATTAAAGGGTGGCTCCACACTCCCTAAGGCCTGCAGGCTGGAGCCTCACCATCGGATATAGTTTAAGGTCATTTCTAGGACCGGTTTAATGTGTTGAACTGTAGACAAAATTATTTGTAAGGAACGGAAGATGCGAAAGATTTGCGCGAATGCAACAGTTCACAATTCCAGTCTTGTCACAGCATATTTGACCAGGATATGCATCAAGCAAGTTCCCAGCCCTCCCTATTTTCTACCCCTTGCTCCCTGTGACTTTTGGTTATCTCCTAAGCTCAAGGAAAATCTTAGAGGCTGTTGTTATGAAAGAATTGAGATGAAAAAGGTTTGGAATTACATGAGGCATTCAAGAAGTTGTTGGAACGATAAAACAAGTGCATTGCAACCGGGGGAGATTACTTCGAATGAGACTATAGTTTCATGTGTGTACTAGCAATAAAAATAACCAGAAGAAAAAAGTCTGGAAAATTATTGAATACACCTCGTTGTTTACTGTTAAAACTTGTATTCTTTGGGAAATAATAAATGTCTATGTTATGCCAAACTGTCAAGATTTAGTATATTTCAGTTTTTTTAGAAACATATTTTTCTATTTAAATCTAAATATTATTTGAGTCTAGACAAAGTTATATGTCGCACCTTTATTTATGTAGTTATTTAGAATTGAACTATGTGTTTTATTTGTATTATTCTAGCTATTTTTTTTCCATATAGCACGTTGTTCTGAAAAAGTTTACAGTCAATATAATCGTTAACAGTCTTAAGAATGACCTTTATAAACAGGGTAAAATCAAAACGGGGTTCACTTAAGCGACAACAGATCAGTGACCATACATTTATGCGTGTGTGATAGATAAATCGGATTATTATTTTCATCTTGGGAGTTATTGGCACAACGTGTCCATCGCTGCAACAGGCGACCTTCTTTCAGGTGTTGAAAACATGCTTTTTTTCCCCTACTAAGGAAGAGAGTGTTGATTCCTTGTCCTTGGTAGAAAACAGGAAGCATGTTTCCACCCCTGAAGAAGGCTGCAGGTCGCAGCGACCGAAATGTTGTACTAATAACACCCGAGATGAGAATAATAGTCTGATTAATTAAAATAACACAAGCATTTGCATCGCATCTAAAAAAAATATCAGAATTGCATTACATTTAAAAGTTTTTTTTGTTTTTGTTTTTTTTTTAAATAAATCTCAGGTCCCAAACTATGTAGAATTAGTTTCTAAAAATTAAAATCTAATTATTATTTGAATCAGACGACAAATATGGTGTCTATTTATATAGTCATTTTTAATTGAAACATAGTCATGTTTCAATCGTTCGGGCTAATATCGTCATCTATCACGTTGAACTCAATTTAACCTTTGACCTTGTAAAAGACCGCATTTTAAAAGCTGTCAAACCAAAACGGTATGCGTTTGTGCGACAGCGGATTACTAACCGCACCTACTTTTTGTATATAGATATTTTGGGCATTCGGACCTCGTGGTTTCCGATTTTTTTTTTTAACTTTCTCGAATGATACATTCCCACACGTGCTTTCAACGACGAAACAAGTATTCAAAGGCGCAATGAATTCGAGGAATCACAATAGAGAAACCTGCTTCTGTGAAGAACTCGAGGTATTTTGATTATTTCATTTACTTTTTATGCTTACTCTCCATCTAAAGTACGTGATTTTTAAAATACTAGCTTATTTATATGGGAGTCACAACTTATCAAGTCCAGGACGCTACTCGAGGATAATCGTTATAGAGTGTACAGTAGTCAACGGGATAATATTGTAGTAATCGTTAGTAATGGAAATTTAGTAAATTGGATTACTTACGATGGCGGTTCATAAAGAATTTGCTTATGTTGGACTTGAAGACAACCAAGTTGCAGTCAGCTGGAAAGCAGGCGAATGGAACAGAGTTCCACAGGCGTGAAGTTCTAAGAAAGAAGCTTTGTTCATGGAATCTACGTTTTGATTTAGCCGCAGATAAAGGGTGGGGGAAATTATTGATAGTGGTTTCAGCTAGACGGGTATTTATTGTAAAGGATTGACGAGATGGGATCAGAGATTTTTATCTCAGATGAGCACTTGCAATGGAAATAACGATAAAACAAACGCTCGAATCGTTTCTTCCGCGATAAAGAGGTTGCAGAGAAGAGAAAAGAGCACCCCCCCACTAAGCTACGAAGTCTGTTTTTAATTCTGTCCAGGCAGGATAAGCTGCTTCTAGCAGCACCTGGCCAAATGTGGCAACAGTACTCAATCCTTGGACGTACTTGGATTTTATATAGATACAGAGTTGCACCAGTAGTGAGATATCTACTGGAGCGGTAGAATGATTATACCATTTTTCCAGCGACTTTGGCGACATACTTGCTGTACGTGTTCAATTAAACAGCAGGACTAAACGTCAAGCCTCAACACGGCATTGCCCGAACGCTTAAACATATTTTAATTTATATAGATTGCGTATGTATTATTATAGAACCAACCGTTTATTGCAGAATATATCGAACGAGGAATAATTAGCTCGATAGATTAATTTGCAAAAACATTTTCAAAGGACTTTCATGGGGCTTTCCAGAAGTTGTGGGAATGGGACAACAAGTGCATTGCAGCCGGAGGAAATTACTTTGAAGGGGACTAGTTTTTCATGTGTGTACTATCAATAAAAGTATCTATACGCAAAAAGTAAACTCGTCCTTGCTTACTGTCAAAACTTGTATTATTTTGGAAATAATAAATGTCTGCCAGGTTCGAAACTATCAAGAATTAGTCCATTTCTTAAGACATTTTTTTTTTATTAAAATTTAAATATTATTTGATTCCAGGTAATCGGTATATCGCATATCTTTTAATGTACTCTTGCATTGGCATCTGGAGATTATTTGATTCGAAATTTATTTACGAAGTTTTTAGTATTGAATAATGTGTATTATTTGTATACTTCGAGCTTAAGTTTTCCATATCCCACGTTGTTCTGAAAAACAAACAAATGGTTTACAGTCGATCTAACCTTTGACTTTGTTAAGAATCGCCTTTTTAAACAGGGTGAAATTGAAACGGGTTTCTCTTAAGCGACAATAGATTAGTGTTTCGACTTTTAGACATGATTATTCATAACGAGGATCTGGTAGTTTTCCATTATATTTTTTTAACACGTATTTTTTTACATTCAAACTCAATATAAACATTTATTTCTTTAAAATAATAAACATCAGCTTCCAAACTATGGAACGTTAGTCAGTTTATTTAGAATTGAATTCTAAATAGTTTTTTTTACATGGGGGTCACCGCTTATCAAGGCCCGAAGGCCACTCAAGGTTAAGGGTTATTGGGTGTACAGTAATCAATGAGATAGTATTGTAGTAATGATTAGTATTGGGGGTTTTGATAAAGTGTCTTACTTAAGAGGGCGGTTTGTCAGGAGTTTGTTTATGTTGGACTTGAAGACGTCCAAGTTGAAGTCAGGTGGGAAACAGGCAAACGGCAGAGAGTTCCACTGTTGTGCAGTTCTAAGAAAGAAGCTTTGCTCATGGAATCTACGCTTGGATTTAGGCACAGATAAAGAGTGGGGAAAATTATTGAGGGTAGTTTCAGCCAGACGGGTGTTTCTCGTGACAGATTGGCGAGGGGGGGGGCGAGGGAGTGGAGCTCAGACGAGAACCTGTCATGGAAATAACGAAAAAACAAAGACAGGCTCGAAACGTCTCTTCTGTGGGAGAGAGGTTGCAGGGAAGAGAAAAAGGTACCCCCCCCCACTAAACCACGAAGTCTATTTTGTACCCTGTCAAGGCAGGATATGCTGTTTTTAGCAGCTCCTGCCCAGATGTGGTAGCAGTACTCCATCCTTGGATGTACTTGGCTTTTATACAGATAGAGAATTGCATCAATAGTGAGATATCATAAAAACAACGAATACGTTTCTAATTTATATAGTTATTTTTTATGGGTTGCTTTTCACTGGCAGGGGATTACTGACCACTCCTTGTTCCTCCACAACAACTAAGTTGCTCGGAAATCCACACATTCGGACCTTTTAGATTATTATTATAATTTTTTATTTTTAACACATGTTCTTTTTTTTTTTTTTTTTTTTTTTTCAAACTTTGGCGGATGATAAACTTACACACGTGTGTTCAACTACGAAGCAAGTATTCAGATTAAAGAGGTATACGCGATATCCCAATCCCTGCTACTGTGAGGAGATGGAGGTAATTTTTATTATTTCATTTATTTATTTTTATTCATTTATTTTATTTAATTTGTTTTTACCAAGTTCTTAAATAAATTGTGGGATTTTGTATTACTAAGACGTAAAAACATGACTTTTTTTGTATCTTCGGCAGATGAACTTCTCGTCATCTTAATTATATTTCGGCTGACGTTACTCATTATTGTTTCTTTTCCGATTTTAGATTGACGATTTAGTTGTATATATATATATATATATATATATATATATATATATATATATATATATATCCGGCAGAAAGAATGTCAGCACTTGTAATTTTTTTTAAAAAAACGACTGGTCCTTTACATTTCCATGTTTAAGTTTAACCATATTACTTTTCATGATCGCATATTTCTATCATAATATATTTCTCAGTTTAGACCTTGCATATTTAGCACACACACAGACACACACACAATATATATATATATATATATATATATATATATATATATATATATTGTGTGTGTGTCTGTGTGTGTGCTAAATATGCAAGGTCTAGCGAAACAGTACTGTATGTGGATGACTATATATATATATATATATATATATATATATATATATATATATAATGTTTGTTCCCATGGCTAAATACGCAATATGTAAATATATAAATATATATATATATATATATATATATAAATTGTCTGCCCACCTACCTCGTAATAAGCCACCACGTTACCGTGACAGAAAAAATGTGTGTACGTGTATATATATATATATATATATATATATATATATATATATATATATATATATATATGCGTGTGTGTATACACACACACACACACATATATATATATATATATATATATATATATATATGTAAGTAAGGGAGTAGTCACCAACAATGTGTATTTTTTAACATTATTTTATTATTCCGTGTCTTGGTTTTTCATTGAGAATTATATTTGGATCATTGTAATAATGTTTTTAAGTCATTGAAATCGTTTACGCGCGTTTCAGACGGTATGTGATGCGTCCTCGTCAGAAATGTGATCCAAACATAATTCTCAATGAAAAACCAAACCCGGAATAATAAAATAATTTGAAAAAATGCACATTGTTGGTGACTACTCCCTTATTTAAATATACATCTTTCTTTCGTTGGAATTTATTAACCCATTTATATATATATATATATATATATATATATATATATATATATTCTGTTTAGTATACAAACATTATGGTATATATGTAATTGTCCGTCCGTCTCGGTTTCTGATACATATATAAGTATATGTCTGTATGTATCACTTAAAAAAGCATTTTCTAATATACTTTATAGATATTTTATAAAAAATTTTTAAAAATATATTTAACGAAAAGGTTTTTTTTTTATCATTTCATTGTTGAATTAAATTGCAAAGTGATAAATTGTGAAAAAAAAAACATATCTCGAAAAGAAAAAAAAACACCTCTTTTTTTTTTTTAATAAAATTTTAATTTCTAAATTTCGATGTTTGAAAAACATTCCATAATATATTTGTCTTTAAAAAAGTTCTATTTTTGTTTGATAAAAAGAATAAAACAGTTATTAACTATATATAAAAAAACAGTCCATTAATTTCAAATAAAACTGTTTGAATAAAACTTAAAAAAGAAAGGTTCATTTTATACGGTTATGGCCATCCGTAGATAAAAATATGTCTGACGTCACTTCCGTCAAATGGCTTTGTAAGCAAAGGAAGGCTAATGTACACCATTGCCGAACGGGTTAACAAAAACTTGTTTACATTGGACTTGAAGACAACCATATCAGAAGTAGCTAGTAAGCAGCCCAGATATTTGTTCATGGAATTTGCATTTAGATCTAAGCACAGATAAAGAGTGTTAGAAATTGGTGATAGAGGCTGCAGCTAGATTAGTTAGCTTGTGAACATTTGTGAAAGGTGTTGTAAAGCTCAGGTAAATACTGATATCATGAAGATAGGGATAGAGCTCTGTGGGTAGTAGACTGCAGGCAAGAGAAAAATGCGACATTTGCCGGGTTAATTAGTTAGATTTGGATTAAAGGAAGTTAGTGTACTCCAAGAAGCTAATGCACAGATATGGTGACACTACTCAATTTTAGGACGTGCCTGGCTCTCATAGAGGAAAGAGATTTCATCGGGATTGAGAAAGCTTCTGGGGCGATAGTGAGATGCAACTATTTTTCCTACCATAACACTTATAAAATGATTATTATATTGATAAATTAACCATAAAAAATACATTTTGTTTCATGTATGAACGCTCCCACGTTACTTGTTCCCTTTTTTTTCATACAAGCACGCTGCATATAGGCAGACACATATATAGACACATCGACACCCCCACATATATATATACACACATATATATATATATATATATATATATATATATATATAGATACACAACAATATATATAGACACACATAGATAGATATATAGGACTTTATAAGCCTATAGATATATATAGACCACAGAAAGGTATATATACATAGACAAAGTTGTCTGTAGGCTGAGATAAACCGCGTCACACACACAGACAGTAGGAAAATTTATAATAAGATTAAAGAAAGATCTTTTAAAATTTGAGATTAAAAAAAATGTTTCCTCTTCTATCACCCTCCCTCATGTGTTTACATTTTTTACGTACATGCATAAGCACTCATTGAATCATTGTTATATTTTTATTCATTTATGGTTTTTGGATTCAATAAATCCTGTTTTTTTTCTTTTTAATATTTTATCCCAACCTAATTAATATCAACGACATTTAAAAAGTGATGTGTTTTCTTTTGTTTACTTGTTTATTTTGTGATTATGATGGTGATAATGACTTTACCTTAATTTCGTAATTTTAGCATTTTTTGCAGACATTTTATTTGTTTTATTTTTATTTTTATTTTGCATTTCCATGTATATAAATATTACTAAAACATCCGTTTCATTTCGGTACCTCATTTGTCTGGGTGGGGTTGCTTTTAGCTGAGATAAACCGCTTCACACACACAGACAGTAGGAAATTTTATAACAAGTTTTATATATATAGTATCCCTTAATTGGAATTCATTTTTGAGATAAGCATTATATATTAATTTATTTTTATTTCAAACTATTAGTGTTATGTAATGGATAGCTGGACTCATCCGATACATAACTGAAAAGAAAAACGTCTTTAAAAAAAGATAATAAAAGATTTGAAAGGTGGGCATCGAATAATCGATTGTCCACAAGTCGAAACGAAAAAGTGATTACGTCGTAAACAGAGAAATCGGACGACGATTTTTTTTTTGTTTACAAAACAAGGGAACGTGACATGTCTTGTAAGATTGGAATGTATATGAAGTTAGCATGAGAAATGGATTCACGTGCATAAATAAAATCAATAGTCGGTCAGCTGAAGAGAAATCGGTCACGATGTCTCTAGGTAAAGATGCGGCGAAAGATTGTCAAAACATGACCAGCAGATGCGTGCTCCCTTATCGATAGCAGTGTGATCGACAGGTAGTGTGGCGTGGAAAAGAAAACAAGCAAAAAAAAAACACATGATTTTTGGAGTCCAACGAGAGAAGAAGAAGAGAGGAGAAACAGAAGAAGAGGAGGTAGAGAAGAGAGAGATGCCGATATGAGACGTGCGCTGTCGAGAGCATAACATTTCACCCCCCTCCCCATCACTGAAACGACAGTAAGCCCCACTGTTAAATTTTGAACTATTAAAATTCTCGATGTACAAGAACGAGAAAAAATAATTTCAAAACAAAATATATTTTTATATAAAAAGCCAGCGTGTCTTACGTCTTGATTTGGTATGCTGAGTTACGTCTGATCTTTGTGTGCATGTTAATTTTCTTTCAGTTTGAATCGTTATTATGACAAGCGAATGACAGCTGAAGAACCCCGAGAGAGAAAAATGCACAGTCAATAAGGGGGAAATAACTCTACCGTCTTACCGTTACCATAACAATCAGAAAACTAAACAACATAGACGATCAATAAGAGACGGCTGCTTGGTTTTGTTGCAGCGGGGAACTTACTAATTACGACCGTTCTCAACCTAGGGGTCCTGGTGCTATATAACATTAGTCTCATCTTTATTAGTTGTTGTTTTTTAGCTTTTTATTGGTTTTTGTTTATTCACAACGATTCGGCCGACTATTCCTCTGGCCTTCGTCAGGTGGTAACCGCGACGGATAGTAACTTCGAATCTCCTAACTGCATTCTCAGCCATCACTGCCATCCGTAGTTGTTGTCGTCTCACCACATTTTGACCAATTAACCTCTGGCACGCTTTGGGTGGGATTGAAACCGCTATCTTCAGACAATGTTTTTCTGGAACTGTAGAGATTTAACGTCACTATGAACTGCGCCACGGGCCCCGAAGGGCGATCAAGGTTGGATTCTTTGATCTTATAAATCCGCATTTATTTATTATCTGATCTTCCATAGTCGGGTCCGTACCGATTGGTATATATATATATATATATATATATATATATATATATATATATATATATATATATATATATATATATATATATATTATTCCTTAATTGGAGTTCATTTTTGAGATGAGCATTATATATTAATTTATTTTTATTTCGGAATATTAGTCTCATCTTTGTTAGTTGTTGTTGTATTTTTTTGTTTTTTTATTGTTTTTTATTTATTCACAACATTTCGACCAAGTCCCACATAAAAAAGATTTTTAAAAAAAACAACTAATAAAGATTAGACTAATAGTCCGAATTAAAAATAAATTAAGATTTACAATTATTTGCATTTAAAAATATATATATATACACATTTTTATTTTCAGATGTTCTCTGAACCAATCAAAAGCTTTGTGACAAGAAAATATACACATTTTTATGTTCAGATGTCCTCTGAACCAATCAAAAGCTTTGTGACAAGAAAATATACACATTTTTATGTTCAGATGTCCTCTGAACCAATCAAAAGCTTTGTGACAAGAAAATATACACATTTTTATGTTCAGATGTCCTCTGAACCAATCAAAAGCTTTGTGACAAGAAAATATACACATTTTTATTTTCAGATTTTCTCTGAACCAATCAAAAGATTTGTGACAAGAAAATATACACATTTTTATTTTCAGATTTCCTCTGAACCAATCAAAAGCTTTGTGACAAGAAAATATACACATTTTTATTTTCAGATGTTCTCTGAACCAATCAAAAGCTTTGTGACAAGAAAATATACACATTTTTATTTTCAGATTTTCTCTGAACCAATCAAAAGATTTGTGACAAGAAAATATACACATTTTTATTTTCAGATGTCCTCTGAACCAATCAAAAGCTTTGTGACAAGAAAATATACACATTTTTATGTTCAGATGTCCTCTGAACCAATCAAAAGCTTTGTGACAAGAAAATATACACATTTTTATTTTCAGATGTTCTCTGAACCAATCAAAAGCTTTGTGACAAGAAAATATACACATTTTTATTTTCAGATTTTCTCTGAACCAATCAAAAGATTTGTGACAAGAAAATATACACATTTTTATTTTCAGATGTTCTCTGAACCAATCAAAAGCTTTGTGACAAGAAAATATACACATTTTTATTTTCAGATAGTCTCTGAATACATCAAAAGATTTGTGACAACGCAAATGATAAAATATTTGGAATTACAAGGTTGTGAGTGTGTCGAGAACTCAGATATCGCTAAAGCTTTTCAGTATTGGAAGCAAGCTTTCATTTTCCGGGAGATATATTCCATACCGAGAGATGCAGACCAACGTCAGAATATTGGAATCTATGCACCATTCAAAAGCGTAGAGGAATTAACCGAACGACGATTTCAATTGAAACATATGATGTTAGAACAGTTGAACACCTATATACGTTGGCTGTCACCTTCGTATACTTTAACAATTAAGAGGGCGATTTCAATATCAGAACAGTATTATAAGGACGATTATTTAACAAACGAATTGCTCATGGACATGTTTCGAATGAACTGGGAGCATCCGAACCCGTTAAACAAGGACGTGCATTTATTATTGAAAGGAATAATAGATGTTCGTTCACACAAAAGACGGGGGCCTTTTAATTACGAGACGGTGTCCAAAGAGATTTCAATGTATATGGATTACATTCAAGAGAAAGTTTGGCCTTATTTGGAAAAGATAAAGATTATAGAAAGAAAACAGGATTTTGACAAATATGAAGACGTTGCGCATTATCTTCTCAAATTCACACAAGTATTTCTGGAAGCAGGTCCGTCGTCTGAATTAGCCAATACACTGCTAGTTAAGTTAACACGCCTAGTAAGAGAAGAAAAGAGAAGAAACCTGCCGACAACGCTTTTACACCAGGCAGTTAATGCGGTCTATCTTTTTGGCGTGAAGCTGCTTGTTCAATGCGGTGCTGATATTAACGCACCCGATCACCGTAACAATCTCCCCATACATCAAATCAACGCTTGGCGGGAAAAATACGATGAAACAAAAAATATTGCTTCATTCCTGATTCGAAACGGAAGCGAAGTGGACGCCGTGAATAAAGATGGACGCAGCGTCCACTCGTTTCTACAACAAATAAAAATCCTAAAAAATAATTTGGAAAAAGTAACCTTACAATGTCTGGCAGCCAGGGCCATTCCAGAGAATAAAATCAGGGTTCATAAAGACGAGTACCCTGAACATGTAATTGATATTGTCAAAAGACATGGCGGGCGTATAGTTTAAAAAATGGTGTGAGTTTTATTAAACAGTTCGTGGCATGGGTTTGAGCTTAGTTGATAGGACAGGAACTATGGGCGAGAGTATTGGCAAATGCAAGAGCTCATATTTGGCAACAATACTTCATGCAAGCATAGTAGAGGGTATCTACCTTGTTTGTAATTGATTAAGGAAAGCAGCTTAGTCTTAGTAGCATAATATTTTACCATCAATTTACGACCTTTTATGACTACGGTCGTGAGATCGTTTTATTAAAGAATTGCGGGCTTTGGGGAGAGTGGAGGCATCCCTTAATTGCCATTACTCCAAGGTCCACTCTGACAGGAGTGGTAGTATATGTTAGGGTCCTAACTATGGGTTAAATAGAAACCGACTTGAAAAAAAAATATACATATTCTGTTAAAAAAATGTTCTTCAAAATCACTGAATTTGGCATTAAATAATCTGAAAAGGGTTGATATGCCGTAAAACAAAAACAGCCAACGAACAGCCAATTTAGCTTAGTTTCTTCGTTCAATGGATTCTTCACATTTTTTATAAGAATTTAATGTTTGCATCAATTTGATTTGTTTTTACATGATATTATTCAATAAAAACTATTTTTTTATGAACCGGTTTTTTTTTGTATTATTTAAAATTTGTTTTTAAAATTTATAAAATAATATTTATGTGTTATGTTTATTTCTTATTGCATTATTTAATATTTTTTATTCCATAATATTTCACGCATGTGTCAATAGTGGCATTGCATCGATACATAAACACTTTTAACTAAGGTAGAGAGAATCAACCTTTTTTGTAATTGGTAAAGGAAAGCAGTTTACTCTAAGTAGCATAATATTTAATCATCTATTGCGATAGCTTTGAGCTATAACGGGTGTAGATAATTAGGTTGATCCCCGCATCACCAATATTTTACACAAGGTCGAGAAAGTGGGGATCAAATCAAGCTCCCCTAAAAGAGGGGCTCTCTTGCAATTATCAAAATTGCCTGAGTATCTCTTCGGCATTCCTCGGTCGAGGCGTCTCAGGCAACAAGCAATTAATTTGCCCCACCCGAAAACCAGGTGGCAAGGCCTGAGAGGCTGGACCTTCTGAGTAATACCAAGGAGGTGTACCTCAGTCAGACAGGTGCTGGGCCGGTTCACGGCCCCTCACCTGTCGGGCTGAGTGTCAAGAACGTATCCTTTACCCTGTCTCCCTGCAACCGACGTCACTAGGAGATTATCCCCATCAGGAATAATAGGGAGGCAGTTATTTAATTGCTGTCTATGTCAGCAATATTTGGCACAAGGCCTAGAAACGTGGGGATCTAAAGAAAGCTCCCATAAAGGGGAACACTTCGCAATTGGAAAAAAATCGCCTGAGTAACCCTGTCAGCATTCTCCGGTCAGGGCGCCTCAGGCGATAAGCAAACAGCTTTCCCCACACGAAAGCTGGGTGGCAAGGCCTGGAGGAACGAATCCTTGACTTGTACGACTACCCTGTCATTCAGCAGACGAAGTCGCTAGCAGACCATCCCCATCATTAATAATGGGGGTATATAGGTATTTGCTGTCCATCGCAAAAAAATGTGCCTCAAGAGCGGAAGGTGAAGAACAGACAAGCTCCCCTAAAGGAGGGGCACTCTCGCCTCAACAAAAATTGCCTGGGAACCCCCGTCGGCATTTCACAATAAACTTGCCACACCAGAAAGCCCGGTGGCAAAGACTGGGAAGGTGGACCTCCTAGGTAGTACCGAAGCGGTGTACCTCAGTCTGACAGGTGCTGGAACGGTTCCCGGTCCCTCACCTATCGGGCTGAGTGTCAAGAACGAATCCTGTCTCCCTGCAGCCGAAGCCGCAAGGAGACCATCCCCCATCACGCATAATTTGGGTAGATATTTAATTGTTGCCAACATCAGCAATATTTGGCAAAAGACAGGAAAGTGGGGATCGAAGCACTAAGCAGTCTCTCCTGATCTTTACCCGTAGTTGATGTTTAAAGAAAGCGGTACGATCCCGATCAGAAAAAGGCCGCGTCCCCCGGCCATCTTGCAGTCTCGACGTCCAAATCACCATTCTCGCCATGGGCAGAATGACGATATAAACCATTTGTCTCTCCCGGTCCCACGACCAGTACTGGCGGAGTTCGCGGCAATTGAAAAATGCGTGATCGGTTGTTTCTGCGGCGGTCGTACCGCAACGTGGACAGGCTGGCGACTTCAAGAAACCAGAACTGCGTTGTATATTGCTGAGGGGAAGAGCGTTTCGGGCTAATTGACAGGTCAAAGAGGACTCGGAATTGTTCAGATGACCCGAACCTGGCGCCCAAATCCACGCGAAGTAGACGTCGTGAATAAAAATGGAGGCAGCGTCCACACGTTTCTATAAGAAATGAAAATCCTTCAACATAATTTGGAAAAAGTTACTTTAAAATGTCTGGCAGCAAAGGCCATCTCAAAGTATAAAATCAGGGTTCATCAAGACTAATGTCCTAAAAATTGAATTCGTATTATCAAAATACATGGCGGGGATATAGTTTAAAAAACGACGTAAATTTAATTAAACAAAGCACGAGGGATTTAGCTTAGTTGATAATAGAAAAAACAATTAGAAGTTTACCCTATCAGTAAATGCACCAGCATATATGTCACAACAATATTTTATGCAAACACAGTAGAGAGAATATTCTTTGTCTGTAATTGGTAAAGGAAAGCAGCTTAGTCTTAGTAGCATAATGTTTTACTATACATTAACGACATTTTTCCACTATTGATGTGACATATTTTTGAAGACAATTTATTATTCTATTGTCTTAGATAAATGTCCACCATTTTTCTCTCGTGCCTACAATAAAGCGCTGTATCATAACAAGAGATAACCACCTCACACACAATATTTTCATTTAATCGTTTTGAATATCAATAAGAAAAAACGTGTAGACATCGACTGTTAATTTTATCAACGGATCCTATCTCTTGCGAATCTAAGCGTCTTCTGGTTATTTCAGCATGCTTCCTCTTAACTATTAAATATTCTCCTTTAAGTTTTTAAATGGAATCTACATACTTGTTAATGAGAATATAATGTTAGCATTAATTTGACTTATTTTACAAATGACTTTAATCAATTAATAATTTAAAAAAAAATAAACCAGGGTTATGCTTATTGTTTATTGTATTCATATTATTGATTTATTATATCTCTGTCGTGAGCTTATTTAAGCGAGATTAAGCGGGTTATTATTATTTCAGCATGTTTCTTTATCGATTAAAATATTCTCCTTTAACTGTTTAATAGAATCTGCACAATTTTTAATATTTCATAAACGCCAAATTTCTTTCTATATGTTTTGAAATGAAATAAATTACGTAAAGACAGTCAATCACAAAACTATTTCTCAAATCATATTTAAAAATTATAAAACAAATACATTACTAAATCTAAACAAGATATTAATAATTATTTTTGAAATCTAATAATATCTAATATCTAATAATTTTTTAATCCTTTATTCTCTTTTGCATTCCATTTTATTTTATTTATTAAAATACATGATATCTACGCCATATATTTAATTTTTTTTTGTCTTATTTCATTTTGAAATCGAATATTTTCAATCCTTTATTTTTTAGTGCATTTCAATTCTATTCACGAAATTTATTTTCATTGATTGGACGCTTTTTTTTCTTGTGTATTACAAACAATTAGATAATTGTTTTTAAAGTATCTGCACTTGTGACTTGTTTTCAGATGTGATTCTCGCTAATCAATGGAACTCATTTTTATAAAAGGTCTGATATTTTTTTTTATATCAGAAATTATTTAACCAACAGTTGTAAGAACAAACTTCAACATCTGATTATATATATATATATATATATATATATATATATATATATATATATATCTTCTTTCTTTCACTCTTGGCCCATATTTATTTGCTCATTAGTATATATATATATTTATTTATGTATGTATATATGTATATATATATATATGTATATATGTATATATAAGTATATAAGTATATATATGTGTGTATATATACATACATATATAAACGGATTTTCCTTTACGATAGAGGATAGAACTGAAGCAGTCTACTTAATATGTACAATACGTGCGTACTAAACTAAACCACCTTTGCTACCTATATATATTCGCCTATACTGAATCCTCATCAGCTCACAACTCTATGTATCCCCAGACTCTTAATTTCTCAAATCATTTATCACCAAGACATCCTTCTGAATAGATACAAGAATTCTCCTGAGCAGTTCAACATCCAGTGATCATATATCTAATCCTCATGAAATTGCTTATATCACTCTTAATATTACCTTAAATTTTCATTCTATCCCTAAGCGTAGTAGAACACCTCATAATACTCTATTCAACTACTTTTAAAATTAGATAAACCCAGTTGTAATATTAGAAGTGCTTCGTCCCTGACCTAGACTAGAGACTTGTACAATAAACCATGAAACTACTGTACCTAAAATTCCTCCTAAAACTGCAAAATACCGCTGCTTGTATACTAAGTACCTTCTATAGTTACTTTACCTCCAGGATTACTGCCTTGTCTGTGTTGCATGACAAACCTTTTTTTTATTTTTTACTTAAATTCTCATTCTCCTGATCACTAACAAATCAAACTGCTCTATTTACCAAGTTGGCACTAAACCTAATCCGTTTTACGTAACTTAGAGGGGTCCTTGCCCTCCGCCCTTGACCCTAACACACTCGTAAATCGATACCCATTAACACCTAAAAATTTCCTAGACATGCTCCTGATTATAACTTTTAACCCATAACCAAGCTTCTAATACTTACTAGCCATAGTCCTATAGATAGACTTAAAGTAATCTATAATGAACAGCAACCATTAACATCTCTTTGTTAAGAGATAGTATTGCAATAATTATTACACAAACTAAACCGGTACTCATTGAAATACAAACTTCCGAATATTAAGAGAAAAGCGAAGGCATCCTCCTTCGTTGTAGTCTAAAGGCAACTTACTCAAATTGTCTAAAATTCCATGCATTCCTATACAATACTACTTATCCATCCATCTATATCTAACTATACTTACAGAATATGCAATAACCTATATCTATCAGGTATAACTGTACTCCATATCAAATGTTCTCTTGTATCTATACTGAGCATATCTTATCTTTCATTCTTACTAAATATTCGGTTTGGGCACCAAATCAGAATTTCTAATAGCAAGTAACTCATACTTTAACACTTTATCCTAACCCTAAACCTACTAACCATATCCATCCATACATTCCTAAACCTACTGAACCGTATCTAACCATACATTGCTAAACTTACAAAACTATATCTAACCATACATTAACTCGTCTCTCTCAATCCAATATATTAGCAAATTTAGCTGCTTCCTCTGCATGAATTTTTACCTATACCCTCTCCCAGTAAAAATGAAAATAGAAAGCATAGTAATGTCCTTTTTTTAACCACGTTTGAGGAGTGAAAATTTTCTGTAGAAGTTAACCTAAATACCCGATTTTTAAATATTAACTACCAATGCGGCATCGCAGAAATACCTGGATTAGGACCCAGGCGCGGGGCGAACCCCCTCGGAGCTGATGGACTCGTAGGTCTTCCTAGGTTATCCGTCTAGGAGATGGAAAACTCTGAAGATAAACCTAGGGGAGGGATGCCTCTTCAGTCCTAGAGGACAACCTTCCTAGAGCTGGTGACTAAAACAATTCAACGGTTGGCAAACCTAAACTGCTTAAGGAGGAGATAAGCTCTGTCTATCGCCCGGCTTTCATACTCCTTCTTTGCCTATTGGCCAGTCGTAGAGGTACTATCACAGGGACTCGTCTGAATAACCCAGTGGTTGACCTTGTTTCCTGACTAGGGCAATGAACGCCGCTTTTCCCCCCTCCCGCCACATCCCATCCTCCTAAACTGGACGCAGAGGGGTGCTCCAGTGCCATATATGTAGTGCAGTTTGACTGGGATGGCTTTGCCTAATGGATTGAGGGTACCGGATTGACAGTTCCTGGCTGCTGTTTTCGACTGATAGTACAGGTGTCCTAACTCTTTGGTAGCGCTTAGAGCGGCTGCTCCATCAGCAGTTGTAAAATTTCGGGATGTTTGTAGCGGCATGTCACGCATGGAAAGGGACCCTGTACTCATCCCCGGTGGGCTTTCCTAAGGCCACAATCCTGTGGGTGAGGACAGCTAATGGTCTACTTGTATTGCATGTCTGGTATTCTGCACAACTACTTGTCCAGCACCCCCTTACTCACTCACCCTAAATGAAACTTTTAAATAAATAAAATGAAATGACAGCTCAAGCAAAAGTTACGTTTAAACCAGGACTAAACTCCAAGAAAACCAACCTGCCTCCTCCCTTGAGGCTTGCATTTACTAATATTCGCGGACTTAGAACTAACTTAGATGATGTTGAGTCATTTCTCCTTGTAAACACCACGGATATCTTAGCATTAAGTGAAACTAACCTTCACTCTTCCATTCCCTCTAACCACTTTAACATGCCTGGTTATCTACCACTCTACCGTAAGGCCTCGGACAGACATATACATGGGAGTGGAGTCTATATTCGTAACACCCTTCCCCTGACTAGAGAAATAAAACTAGAATCATAGGACCAGGCCTTTATGTGCTTCACACTAAATATGCAACACAATATTAGCTACTTGTATTTTCTCTACCGCTCTCCCTCAAACCAAGACTGTACCCTAATAAACAAAGTCTCAGAGAGCATAGATATAGCACTCTCCCTCGATACTAGCGCACAAATACATGCATTTGTTTACTTCAATGCCCACCACAGTAACTGGCTAGGATTCTCTAATCACACAGACGTAGCTGGTAGCGCAATACATAGCTTCTCTATATCCCATTCCCTATCTCAGTTGGTTACATTTTAGACACGATCCCAGACCAGCAAGATCAACATACGTCACTTCTAGATCTCTTTCTGACAATGGTTCCCAACGAGATATTACAAAAAGGCTGATTGGAAAGCCATCAGGGAGCTCATCAGAGATGCCCCATGGCAAAATATCTTTACTCTTTCAGCGGAACAATGTGCAAATGAGACCACTGAATGGTTCAAGCTTCAATTGAAGCACAAGTTCCCGCACGGAAATTCTATAGCAAACCCCACTCTCCCCAATGGTTTACTTCTGCTTGTGCAGCTGCCATTTGTCAAAGGCAGTACGCGTTCCGCAGATTCAACCGACATAAGTCCAGCTCCAATAAACAGAAGTTTATAGGAGCTAGAAATAATTGTAAGAGAGTGATAGAGACAGCTAAGACAGATTACTCTGAAACCACCAGAAAACGCATCGAAGCACAGAAATTAGCAACCCGGGATATTTGGAACATCTACAATAGCGTAGTAAATAATGGGCAGTCAACTATTCCACCACTATCAAACAATCATGAGGTTGCTTGCACGGTAACTGACAAGGCTAATCTGCTTGCCAGTCGGTTTGCCTCAAACTCCACACTGAACTCGGTACACTACTTACTCCCTGATTTTCCTCTGCGAACAGACGCCTCACTAGACGATTTGAAAATCACCCCTTCTCAGGTACATGCTATTATAAAAAACCTAGACACCCCAAAAGCATGTGGACCAGATCTCATCCCGGCTGTGCTATTAAAAAAATGTTCTGCCGAGGTTGCTCCAGTTCTCTCCAAACTTTATAATAAATGCCTTAACGAATCTTGCTTTCCCGACTGCTGGAAAACCGCCTCTGTGGTACCAGTCTTCAAGAATTCTGGGGAAAGAACTGACCCACTAAATTATCGCCCCATTAGCCTCCTCCCGCTTTTCGCCAAAATATTTGAGTCCTTAGTTAATCAAGCTCTAGTCCAGCATCTAACAGCTGCTAAACTCCTGACCGACAAACAATATGGATTCAGGCAAGCCCGTTCAACAGCAGATATCTTAACTGTAGTTTCTGAACGTATATACCGTTCATTGGACAAAACAGGGGAGGGTAGAGCGGTGGCCCTTGATATATCTAGGGTATGGCATGATGGTCTTCTAAGGAAAATTAGATCATATGGAATCACTGGAAGAATTCATAATGTAATTAAATCCTTCTTAAGTAATAGAAAAATCAAAGTTGTCCTCGACGGTCGTACATCTAAACAATATGACATAAATGCCGGAGTACCTAAGAGGTCTATACTTGGACCTCTATTATTCCTGATTTTCATAAACGACCTCCCTGATAAAATTGTTTCGGAGATGGGTATATTTGCCGATGACATCACTCTCTATAACAGATATAAAGGGAAAACAAATGAACACATATCCAAGGAAATGGCAGCAACACTAGAGGATGACCTCCAGTCTGTAGTGGAATGGGGAAAAATGGTTAGTCACAGTCAATGCTGCTAAGACTAAGCTAGTTTCGTTCAATAACTACAAGAAACCTTCTCTACCACCAATAGCAATGGCCAAGAACACATTGCCTGAGAGTACTTCTTTTAAACTCCTCGGCCTAACGTTTACAGGGAATATGAACTGGAATAGATACATTGAGAGCATTGCCAAGGCTGCTGCAAGGAAGGTTGGCTCCCTCTACCGTGCTAGAAAACTACTTACGCCTGCCAGTATTCGCCCATGTATGGAGTACTGTTGTCACATCTGGGCTGGTGCATCTGCTGCTTGTCTCTCGCTCCTGGACAGAGTTCAAAAGAGAGTCGCCAACCTGATAGGTCCTGAACTGTCATCTAGGCTTCAGACTCTGTCCCATCGACGAGATGTTGCATCCTTCTGCCTGTTCTAGAAATACTTCAATTGTGAATGCTCTGAAGAACTGCAAACGCTTGTAACTCCCCGACGTAACTACCCCGAAAAACCCGACAAGCTACTAAGTCTAATCTCTTTACAGTAGAGATCCCTAGGTACAAGAAAGCCTTTTACTCCAATAGTTTCTTCCCCAGAACTGCGGGTCTTTGGACCTCCCATCCGGGATTCTGCTGTCCTAACTGCACTGATATGCAGAAGTTCAAGTGTAATGTTAACAAACATCTTTCTACTCATCTCCCTTCAGAATGACCCCGTTAATTAAGCCCCTAATAGTAGCCCCCTGTTTCAAAGTGGCACTGTGCCTTGTTTGGGGTGAAAATTGCATAATAAAAACATATAAATATATATATATATATATATATATATATATATATATATATGTCATGGTTAAAATTATATGTCACCAAACAATCTCGCAGCCCACAGGAACTATGATAGTCAATGATCCAGTAGTCCAAGACTCACGTTACGCCCATATTTGGACTCATCAGTTGGACAATTATATATATATATATATATATATATATATATATATATATATATATATATATATATATTTCAGAGGAAACATAATTTAATTTAAATACCAAAAAAACAAAAAAAACGGGCAGGTAAAATTATTAAAATTTCCTTAAGGCCTTATCGTCTGACCCTCTAAGAGGAAACGTCAGAATGATAAATTAAAAACTAAGAAACGAATGAGGAAAGAAGGGAATTTTGGTTTCAGTTGGAAGACCAGTGAGAAAAAAAATCTCACTGTTAAGGTGGTTTTAAATCAATAAATATCTCCAACTGATGTTTCAAAATCTTTTGTCTACACAGGCTAGGTCGAGAGTTATTAATGACTAACGCCTCAATGATATTGAGATGATAGTTCGACCTCGCACTGTATAAAACAGAAACCACCCATCGGAATATTGATCAGAACACCTATTTATACTCATCAGGTGATTACCAATGGCGGACCCATGAGCTTGGGAGTGCCCGGATCTTCTCGAAACCTGGTGTAGTCGAATATCCCG
>NC_136511.1:21834178-21876678 GCF_053919585.1 Euprymna scolopes | reverse complement strand
TCCCTCAAACCAGGACTGTACCCTGATAAAAAAAAGTCTCTGACAGCATAGATACAGCACTTTCCCTCGACACTAGCGCATAAGTGCATGTATTTGGTAACTTCAATGCCCACCACAGCAACTGGATCGGATTTTCTATATACACAGAAGCAGCTGGTACCACAACATATACCTTCTCTATAGCTCATTCCCTATCACAGATAGTTACGTTTCCAACCCGTTCCCCAGACCAGCAAGTAAAACACGCATCACTTCTATATCTGATTCTGATCACAGTTCCCGATGACAGTGTAACGAATGCCCACATCCCACTTGGGAACACCGTTCATGCAGTGCTAAGTTGAAATCGCCCTAAACTCTACAGCTAAAACTGAAGAGCCACTGCTTAAAACGACAAGATATTATTAAAAGGCTGACTGGCAAGCCATCAGGGATCTCACCAGAGACGTCCCATGGCAAAATATGGTTTCACTTCCTGTTGAACATTGCGCAAATGAGGCCACTGAATGGTTAAAAACGGCAATTGAAGCACATGTTCCCACGCGCAAATTTTATAGCAAGCCCCACTCTCCCCAATGGTTTAATTCTACTTGTGCAGCTCCCATAACGCAAAGGCAGCATGTGTGCCGCAAATTTAACCGACATAGATCAAACAGACATACGTAAATAGAAGCCAGAATTAACTGTAAGAAAGAAATAGCAACAGCGAAGAGAGAATTTATGGAAACCACCAAAAACTCATCGAAGCACAAATATAAGGAACTTGTGACTTCTGGAAAATATACAATAGTGTAGTAAATAATGGGAACTCAACAGTTCCCCCACTATCGAACAATCATGAGGTTGTTTGCTCTGCAACTGAGAAGGCTAACCTGCTTGCCAGTCGGTTTGCCTCCAACTCCACAATGGACACTATTAACCCCCTTCCCTGAATTTGCTTTGCGGACAGACGCCACACTAGACGATCTAAAAATCACCCCTGCTCAGATGCCAGCTATCATAAAAAATCCTTGACACTGCAAAAACATATGGACCTGATCTCATCCCGGTTGTGCTATTAAAAAAGTGCACTGCCGAAGTAGCTCCAGTTCTCTGCAAACTTTACAACAAATGCCTTAATGAATCTTGCTTTCCTGCCGGCAGGAAATCTGCTTCTGTAGTACCAGTTTTCAAGAATTCTGGCGAAAGAACTGACCCAGTAAATTATCGCCCCATTAGCCTCCTCCCACTTTTCGCCAAAATATTTGAGACCATAATTAACCAAGTTCTAGTCCATCACCTTAAAGATGCTAAACTTCTGACTGACCAACAATATAGATTTAGACAAGTCCGATCCACAGCAGACATCTAACTGTAATCTTAGAACGTATATACAATTCACTGGACAAAGCCGGGTAGGGTAGAGCCGTAGCCCTAGATATATTTAAGGGTTTTGGCAGGTTATGGTATGAAGGTCTTCTCAAGAAAATCAGATCATACGACATAACATAATTAAATCCTTCTTAGATAAGAGAAAAATCCAGGTTGTCCTCGACGGTCGTACATCTAAACAATATGATATAAATGCGGGGTCTATCCTTGGACCTCTGTTATTCCTAATATTCATAAATGCCTTCTCTGACAAAATCGTCTGTGAGATGGGTATATATTCTGACGACCCCACGCTCTATAACAGACATGATAGGAAAACAAATAACACATATCTAAACAAATGGCGGAAAGACTAGAGGATGACTTCCGATCTGTAATGGAATGGGGACAAAAATGTATCGGCACATACAATGCTGCCAAGACTATACTTGTTTCCCTCAATAATTACAAGAAACATTCCCTACCACCAATAGCAATGACCAATGACTCTTTATCTGAAAGTACATCTTTTAAACTCCTTGGCCTTACGTTCACAGGAAACATGAGTTGGAATAATTACATTGACAGTATTGCCAGGACCACTGCGAAGAAGGTAGGTTCTCTCTACTGTGCTAAAAAGCTACTAACTCCGGAAAGTATCCTATACCTTTATAAGGCCACCATTCGCCCATGCATGGAGTATTGTTGTAATATTTGGGCTGGTGAATCTGCAACTAGTCTTTCGCTCCTAGACAAGGTTCAAAAGAGAGTCGCCAATCTGATAGGTCCTGAACTGTCATCTAAACTTCAGCCTCTGTTCCATCGACGAAATGTTGCATCCCTCTGCCTGTTCTACAAGTATTTTACGGAGTATGCTCTGACGACCTGCAAGCACTTTTGCCCTCCTCGACGTAAATACACCTGACAAACCCGACAATCAACTAAATCCCACCCCTTCACAATAGAGATCCCTAGATGTAAGAAAGCTTTCTACTCCATTATTTTCTTCCACATAACTGCTAGACTTTGAATTCCCTTTCGGGTTCCTGCTTCCTCAACTATACTGACATGAAGAAATTCAAGTGTAACGTAAACCGCCATCTTGCTGCCCAACTCTTTACACAGTATTCATGATGCGTAAGTCCCTGATAGTAGCCCCCTACAAGAATATGGCAATGTGCCTTGTTTGGGGTGAAAATGTAATAAAAAAAGAACAGACATATTTAAACGTTAAAAATAGTGGAGTAAACATTAATAAATCTTTTTAAACAACAAACAATATTTGAGATGCCCTCCTATTGCCTTTATAACAGCTTTTATTTGTTTTTTTCAATATTATTTTATAAATTGTTGCGGGTGGTAGGTTCCATTATCTGATAATCTCCATGAAGTTTGTCGTTAATTCTTTTTATGGTGAAAAGTTGTGCATCCTCATCATTTTCACCTAGATGTAACCACAAAATATCAATGGATTGCAAGTCTGGTTATTGAAGGGGACCCTTCACAACTGTCGCCCCTTTTTTCTCAAACCAACCATTTAAAACTTTTGGCGCATTTCATGGGACATTATCTTGCAGGGGGATTACCTCACTTTGAATGTTATTATTAAATATTTAAGTCAAAAAGTTTTGGTGAATTTGTGAAGTTCATTCTGCCCTCACATATGTACGACAGTCCAGTGCCTGCAGAAGCCATGCAATCCCACACCATTATGCTTCTTCTCGAAATTTGACAGTTGAGAAGAAGACAAAAAGGATTAACTGCCTCCTCTTCCCTGCAGCGAATATAAACCTCTCCATGGATCCCAAAATCCCGATGAAAAAAAAAAGAATTTGCTTCAATTTTGAATTAATATTATGGATGCTGTTGTGTTGGCACCCACACATTTACATATGTGGATAATATTACAGATAAATAGCAAGACTCGGTTAGTCTGAGGGTGTATTAACCAGAAGCCACCGAAGGCCGAGCCGAAAGCAGATATGTTCTCCATCCAAGACTCTCTTATCTGACAACCATTATGTAAATATACTGTGAATATACTTTTACTAATACACTTCTTATGGAGCTACTTTTGTTTGTTGAGTCATCATTTGTATTGACTTATACGGTATTTGGTTCAACCTGCAAACATAACAGTTGGCGGCGAAGATGAACGTCAAGCATAAGAGATGTTCTTTCAAATATTTAGGAAATAGAAGCTGTTACCTTATCACGAAATTACTTTCTTCAGATCAAACATTAGATGTCAAATTGTTATGATACGTTTTGCAAATTCCAGTTATTTTTTCTTCTTGGATGCATCCTCGTAAAACTCAGCATCAAGCGCTGAAGAACTCTTCCTCCTATTTAAAAGTTTTGCACTTTTCACGCATCTGTCTTTCCTGACGGATGTTGACTCGTTATGGCCTTTGACTTTTTTGTTTTGTTTTCTAAAGATTCTGTGTCATTGTAAAATTTAATCGTAGTTTGAACATTCAGCCCTGAACATTCGATCTTCCCGGTAATTACTACTTGAGAACATCCGTTAACAGATAACGCAATAATGTGTTAACTTTTATCTCTGAAAGTGTCTACTTCGTGGGCATTTTCAATTAAATATACAATTATAGAACTACAAAGTAAAAAAAATAATATAATAAGGAATCACTTTGTATATTCGAATCGATTTAGTATGAAACTCAGCTAAAACACATGAAAGCGGCTTTAAAGCAAATGAATACTACAATCTAATGTTAAATAGTTTACATTTACTCTCAAATGTTCACTGTACAATTCTTAACCTTTAAATGCTAAAGTTTAATTTAATATCTACTTGCAGTTCAGTCTGGCTTTGCCCGAGCGCTATGTACTGTATCTATACATATATACTATATGTATTTTATATGCATATATATATATATATATATATATATATTAAAAGTTTTACTCATATCCATGTAACCTATATCTAAAATTTCAAGTGCCTAGACCCAAAATTGTCGGAGGAGTTTGGTAGAGTTCTTAAAGGTCAAACCGTTGAACTTTGACCCTTAACAGCCAAATTTCTGGCTGACACCCGTCACATCGATTTTCCCAAATCTCAGTACCCGGTATTTCAAATTTCGAGTCTATAGACTAAAAATTGACAGAGTTATGGCGTAGGGAAATGTACACAGACACACAGACACACAGACAGACATACACGTTAACTTTTATATATATATATATATATATATATATATATATATATATATATATATATATATATATATATAGGCAGCATTTTTCATTCAAGGTAATGTTATTAAATGCAACGGAGATACTTTGCATTATGATTCTTTTTTTTTTTTTAATTTTTCGAATTTCCGTATAGTCTTTTTCGTATCAAAACCAAAAATATTGATAAAAGTTCCAGCGTTGTTGCTTTCACGAACGCTTTCGATTCGTCCCGGAAACATCATCAGGTGTTGAAGTAAAAATGCGAAGGAGCGAAACTGAGAATTAAAAGTGAAAACTTAAATAGACAGTTGACGGCGATAAGTTAAAATATATAGAGACGATGAAACGTCGATTAAATCTTCCAGTATTAAAATCAACAATTTCATAGTACAAAAAAGATTATACGGAAAAAATCGAAAAATTAAGAACAGGATCATAAAGCAAAATGTGCTCGTTGCATTTAATAATACACACACACACACACACACACACACACACACACACACACTACTAGCAGTCCGCTTGACGTTGCCCGGTTGTAAAATACGCATAAATAATGTTTTTTTTTCTCTAAACACTTTAATTCTTGTGAGTAAATTTGGCCCTGCGCTGAATGGCTCTGCCAGGTGGCTCAACTACCAAGGTATCCGCGTTTGCCAATGATGTCACAGACTTTGTGTCGACCTTCAGAGATATCCAGATCGTGTCAGGGATGCTTGCACAGTAGGGTAGGTCGATTTTGGCATTATGACTAGGTCTATGCAGAGAAAGATGTTAAATAACATTGAGAATAACAACACAAAATATTTTTTTCTAAAACTCCATCGTTTTTTGCTAAAATGAATTTAAACATTGAAAAACTCAATATGTTGCGTCTATGTCGCCGGGTGCCGGTGTTAAATCAAAGAATAAGCATGTCATATTAATGCCGGTTTTGAAGAAAAAATACGAAGGGAGTATAAACAATACGTTTTTTTTTTTTTTTGTAATATCTATTTTATTTTTAGAAAATTAATTGAGTGTCGATATAAAAAGACACCCTGCAAAATATTTCATTTAAAATGAAGTAAACAACTAATAAACCAGGGCTTTATTTTATCCGGTTAATATTTACGTCTACACCGCCAAGTAATCGGGTTCATTTTCGTGTTCACACGTTTGTTTACTTTGTTAATTGGAGCTTAATTCAAATTTAGAAATTATTACATTTTGCATTTTATATCTTATCAAACCTTAATTATTTATTAATTTATTTTAAACCTTTGTGTTATTTAATTTAATAATTCTTTATTTAAAAAAAACAAAAAAAACAAGACATTTTTCTTCGCAAGGCTATTTCGGTGTGATTTGACTTGTTTTCATACTATTCGGTAAGTAAAACCATTATTATTTATTTTTTGATATTTACCAATTTTTCCAAATTTTAAATTTAATTCATAATTTCCATTGTTTAATTTCTTACAATATCATAAAATATTATTTTGCAGATATTTTTCTAACCATGAGTCGGAAACGAACTATTTCTACACGTAGTACTGATTCTATAAAATTTGCGGGCCCACCTTCTCCATTAAATACAACAGAACCCCCTACTTTCCGTCAGGTTATTAAATATGGCTATTACATGGAGAATTCTCACCCAAAGTTAAATAAATTTGCCCTTTCAAAATTAATGGCAACTGATGTTAAAGATATTTGGAAGGCAGTAAATCCCAGTTTGCCACTATTAACTGACAAATGGATTCTGCATAAATTGCAGGACACCTGCTTTAAAAAAGCTAAGCAAATAAATAGAAACGTTTTATCCGCATATGCCAAAAGTCTGCTGGTCAATAAACTTGACAAATTATTTGACATTTCATCTTGTTCGTGTGACCTGCCAATTGCAAGTTGTCATGACAAAAATATTAAATGCAAAAAAGAAATCAAATATTGATTTAAAAACATTTTTTCTTGATAAGTCCAAAATTGACAGAGAAAAAGAAAGATCAAAAAACAATGCTTATCAAAAACATAATAAAAAAATTAGAAATCTTGTCTGCATTGGTGTTGATGGGAAGCACGACAAAGACACTTTATTTTACATGGAAACTGTCGATGAAAAAGGAAACAAAAATCGAAGAAAAGCTAAAGGACAAGAGCATCACTTGACATTTACAAAGGAGATGGGTTGTGGAAGTAAGGGGGAGTATCTTACACATAGAGTGATCCCTTCTGTTGGAGCAACTGGTGCTGTTCTGGCGGATGAAGTTCACAAAGTTCTAGAACAGTATGAGAGTGTCAATACTTTAAAGCTGTCCTTTTAGACAACACAAGCACCAATACTGGATGCAAATCCGGACTAGTTTCCTCACTAGAAAACAAGCTTCATAGAAAAATACATACCATTGGCTGTTCTCTACACCAGAATGAGCTTCCTTTTAGGGCATTATTTAAATCCCTTGATGGAAGTGCACGAAGCCAAACATCATTTACGGGTCAACTCGGAAAATTATGTGCCAACAATTACCATCATTTACCCCAAGTTGATTTTTTACCAGTGAGTAGTCCTCTAGAGGGCAGGTATTCTGAACTAACAGAAAATGATCTCACTGGTGACCAAAGACTACTTTTAGAGTATGCTGTTGGTATTTCAAGGGGTAAAGTAGACCCTCAGTATGCAGCATGGAGGATCGGACCTTTAAATCAGGCAAGATGGCTTACTCTGGCAATCCGATTAATGTGTATGTGGACCCGTAAAATTTATCCATCTGAATTGACCAGAAAAATGCACCAGCTGATTAGTTTTATTGTAGAGGTTTATGCAGTTAACTGGTTTGAAATTAAACTGGATAATAAATTTCATAACTTGCAAATGTATATTTTTAAAATGATTGGGCAAATAAAAAAGCAGCCTCAAGAAATTCAGGAAATTGCTTTAAGCAATCTTCAGTTTAATGCTTTTGCCCTTTTGCCAGAGAATATTCTGTTCTCTATGTTAAAATCAGATGAAATGGAAGTGAGAGAAGAAACTATAAGAAGAATTTTAACCATTAGGTAAGTAAACATTCATATAAAACTGATCAAATTGTTTATTTCGATTTATACATTCATTTTCAATTATTAAATTAAAAAAAAAATTAATTGAAATAAAAGTTGTGTTCATTTGTTCAAGTCAAAATTATTTGACTTCTCTTTTCTTTTTCAGGAGTGAGGAACCAGTGAAAAAGCGTTTAAAAAAATATCAACAATAAATTTTGACGCTTTACATTGGTCAAATTTGATAGACCTTTTTCAAAGTAGAGTTTCAGAGCCAGCACTAACTGAAGAATTATCAGATGATGACCTTCAGGAATTATTGATGAGTGACAGAAAGCCAGAGTTACCTGATTTGCCTGCACATTCACAAAGTGTGGAAAGGGCTGTAAAATTGACATCAGAAACCTGCCAATCAGTCTATGGACTTGAAGCAAGACATAGACATATAATTGCTAAGATTTTATGCCATGAAATGAGGCCATTTTTTGCTTCAAAAGGATCCTATAGGGAGAATTTTTATATCATGGTAAAAAAAATAGCTTTTTACTTGCCAATTGTTTTGTGTTTTTATACAAGCATAGATAACTGCCTAGAGATAGGTAAATAATTTGTTTTAGGTTTTATTAAGACTTTTTTCAGACAGAATAAAAACTTCTTTTTTTCATTGATAGTAAAAAGAATTAAATTTTGCAGTTATAAAACAAAGTAAAATGCAGCATTTATATAATTTTGTAATTGCCGCCACCTCAAGGGGGGGGGCAATTATAATTTTGTTTAATATTTAGCACATCAGTCATAATATAGTTTATTTAAATATATAAAACAACTTGTTATGATTGAAACTGAAAAATGCTAAATAATTTCATACAAATCTTTCACAGATAAGGGTTTTTCCGTGTCTCAAAATAGACGATCTTTAAAATCAAATTAGCATCCGATGCCTGATGTTAGAAACCTAGTTTTTTTATATTTGTACTCCCCATATGTTTGTGCAACTTTCTCTGCTTCAACCTTTTACATTTTCCCCAAAAAGTTGAAAATCGACCTACCCTATTGCACAGTACGAAGGAATCACGGGGGCTAATATAAACTACAGTAAGTCGGTCGGACTGAGGTTGGGCACCTGGAGTGGCAACGCAAACCGCCTTTCAGCTGGACGGATGGCCCTGTTTGGATCCTCGGCATGTGGTTCATAACGGGTCTCTAGCTTGATAAGAATTAGTCCGAGGTACGGTCAAAGGTGGCGGCTGCGGTAAACGCGTGGCTTCCTAGGAAATTTCCTTGAAGGGTAGAGCCGATGCGTGCGCTATATAGTCTTCTCTCTCATCCATTACCGACTAGCCGTACTTCCCCTGCCTGCACAACATGTAACAGCTCTTGTCGAACTCTTGTCCTCGCTTTTTTGAGACAGAGGAAGATACTGGGTGAACATACAGGTTTGCATTCGATGTCTGTGTGAGGGAGGTTTTGGCATGCCAGACTTGAAGTGGCATCGAGACGCCAATAGGCTGGTATTCCTGAGTCACTACCTTCCACAAGATCAACCATTGTACACTGCGATTACTGCCGCCTTTCCCGACCTCATTCTCGACCCCTGTTTTGAGAGTCGTCGCAGACCGCGAGAAGATTCAGCCTTCCTGAACGACTACTAAGGTCCAGCGACCTTGTGAGTGCTACCCGTAGGGAACTTCACAGGGACTTATGAGGTGGGGTCATCGACGACCCGCTATGCACGCGTGTTTGTTAGCAGCGGAGTGAGATCCGCTCCATGTGGAGTAAGGTGCCAGGTTTGTGTCATCTGAACAATTCGGATTTTTCTCTGACCTGGCGACGAGCCCGAAATACACTTCCACTTCACTACATATAATGCAGTTCTGGATTTTTTGAAGTCGCCTTTTTGTGTCTGTGGTAAAATACCGGCCGTAGAAACGATTGATCACGCTTTCTTCGATTGCCACGCACTCCACCAGTACAAGGTGAGGGCTTGCATCCATCTCGAGTATCTTCAGTATTGTAGCTATTTTGTTTTTACAGGTTAATAAAAAAATGTCTTAAACAATTCGGTTCTAAGTAGGCATCTACCAGTACGAAAGAGTGAATACGGTATTATGGTGAAATAAGATACTAGCTAAGAGAAACTTTTGTTTTAGTTCTGGAGTGACAAGGACGAAGAACGACCCGTCTTGTCCACTTTTTTAGTTGGCCTTGTGCCTAAGTTTTGTGTTCAGTAGGAAGATACTTCGTAATTTTAGTTTATTTTTATTTTTATTTAAAAATTTTTTTTTATTTTTACATTTTCACCCCAAACAATGCACATTGTCACTTTGGTGTAGGTAGCTACTATCAGGGGCAGCAACTACTGGGGCACTATGTTGGGATTTGGGCAGCAAGATGTCGGTTCACGTTACACTTGAACTTCTGCATGTCAGTACAGTAAGGGAAGCAGAGACCTGGAATAGAATTCAAGAGTATGGCGGTTCTGGGGAATAAACTACTGGAGTAGAAAGATATTTTACATCTAGGGTTCTCTACTGTGTTGGGGTGGGATTTAGCTGCTTGTCGGGTTTGTCGAGGGGGTCTACGTCGTGGGGGCACAAGTGTCTGCAGTTCGTCAGAGCATTCACCATTAAAATACTTGTAGAACAGGCAGAGGGGTGCAACGTTTCGTCGATGGGACAGAGGCTGAAGATTAGATGTCATTTCAGGGCCTATCAGATTGGCGACTCTCTTTTGAACATTGTCTAGGAGCGAGAGACAAGCAGCAGACGCACTAGTCCAAATGTGATAACAATACGCCATACATGGGCGAATGGTGGCCTTATAGAGGTACAGGATACTTTCAGGTGTCAGTAGTTTTCTAGCACGGTAGAGAGAGCCTACATTTTTCGCAGCGGCCCGGACAAAGTTTTCGATATAATTGTTCCAAATCATGTTTCCTGTGAACGTTAGGTCAAGCAGTTTAAAGATGTACTCTCAGACAGTGAGTCACTGGCCATTGCTATTGGTGGCAGAGAAGGTTTCTTGTAATTATTGAAGGAAACCAGTTTAGTCTTGGTAGCATTGAATGCGACCATCCACTTATGTCCCCATTCCACTACAGATTGGCGGTCATCCTCTAGTGTTTTTGCCATTTCTTTAGTTATGTGTTCATTTGTTTTCCTGTCATGCCTGTTATAGAGTGTGGTGTCATCAGCATATATAGCCATCTCAGAGGCAGTTTTGTCGTAGACGTCATTAATAAATATTAGGAAAAATAGAGGTCCAAGGATAGACCTCCGAGGCACTGCCGCATTTATATCACACTGTTTAGATGTACGACCGTCGAGGACAACCTGGATTTTTCTCTTATCTAAACTATGTTAAGTATTCTACCATGATACCGTATGATTTAATTTTCCTGAGGAGACCCACATGTCATATCCTGTCAAAAGCCTTAGATATATCTAGAGCTAGCGCTTTGTCCTCCCCCGCTCTGTCCAGTGAATGGGATATACGTTCAGAGATTACAGTGAGGATGTCAGCTGTGGAACAGGCTTGTCTAAATCCATATTTTTTCTCAGTCAGAAGTTTAGCATATGTAAGGTGCCGGACTAGAGCATGGTTAATTATGGTCTCAAATATTTGGGTGAGAAGTAGGAGGAGGCTAATGGGGCGATAATTTGATGGGTCAGTTCGTTTCTCAGAATTCTTGAATACTGGTACCACAGAAGCAGTTTTCCAACAGCCCAGAAAGCATGATTCATTAAGTCATTTGTTGTAGAGTTTGGAGAGAACTGGAGCTACTTCGGTTGAGCACTTTTTTTAATAGGACAGCTGGGATGAGATCAGGTCCACATGCTTTTGAAGTCTCAAGGTTTTTTATGATAGCGTGTACCCGAGCAGGGGTGATTTTTTGATCGTCTAGTGTGGCGTCTGTCCGCAAAGGAAAGTCAGGCAGGGGGTGCTTGGAAGGGTCCGGTGTGGAGTTCGAGGCAAACCGGCTGGCAATTGTTGGTTAGTGGGGGAATTGTTGATTTTCCATTATTTACTACACTGTTGTATGTTTTCCAGAAGTCACGATTTCCTAATTTTTGTGATTCGATGCGTTTTTTAGTGGTTTCAGTAAATTCTCTCTTGGCTCTCGCTATTTCTTTCTTAACGTTATTCTAGCTTCTATATACTTCTGTTTGTTTGAACTGGACTTATGTCGGTTAAATCTGCAGTATTCAGTAGGGGAGGGGCCATGAAAGGCACAAATTATAGTCCGACTATGATAGGGTAGTTTCCTAGCAGCTTCGGCTGCAAGGTCACAGGGTACAGTAGTCAAGGATACGTTCTTGACACTTACCCTGCCATTCCTTCGTCTTGGGAGACGTCCTCGACTAGTCCATTCCCTCATTTCCCATCCTAACCCTAACCCTAACCCGTCCAAATAGAATTTAAATCTTTTTTTTTTTCTTTTTCTTTTGTTTTTTTTTTTTTTGTGTTTTAGCTTTTGGGCTCCTCCCACCATCTCATCCTATGTGTTTTTACGAAGGGGGGGGATATTTGTATAAAAACTTATAGTTTGTTTGTTATCTCTTTATATATGCTTTTTCTTTCACATGCGTATTAACACCTCGTGGTTTTCTATAAATTTAGTTTACTTTTTTTGATTTCAAACTTAAAATTTATACACGTAGTTCAACGACGAAACATATTGAGAATGCCAAAGAATTTACGCCAGCGGAAAAGAAAAACATGTGAAGAGATAGAGGTAATTTTTAATATTTTATTAATTATTTATTTTTGCAACTTCATATTGTTTTACGGGTTTGTATTACTGTACACATAGATTCGAAAAACTTATCAAAAAAAAAAACAAATATATAATTAATAAATGTTATCAAAGGCAAGATAAGTTACTTTTCTACCTAACTGGATATATTTTTGTGTTTTTATTAAATGTAACATGTTTATTCAGCTTTAAAAGCATACAGTGTTTACCGATGCATTGGAAAATTCAAAATGGCGCCCGACTCTCTCGTTAACACGGTCAGTTTGGGAAAAGGTGCTTTAAATATAAGACTAGACAAAATACTGTTAGAAACTCGCTCAATATATGTTACCGTGACATAGGTTGACATATATTCGGTGGGTTTTTAATAGTATTTGTATAATTAATTATTTATAACACCTTTTCCCAAACTTACCGTGTTAAAAAGAGAGTCGGGCGCCATCTTGAATTTTCCAATACATCGGTAAACACTGTATGTTTTGGGGGTGAATAAACATGTTACATTGAATAAAACACGAAAAATATATCCAGTTTGGTAGGAAAGTAACTTATTTTGCCTTTGATAACATTTATTTGTTATATATTTGTTTTTTGACAACTTTTTCGAATCTATGTGTACAGTAATACAAACCCAAAATATCAGATAAAAAAAAAAAAAAAATAAATGAAAATAATCAGTTGATTTACGGTATTTTCCTAATATTTTTTTACGTGCGAATTTCATAAACATTACATGTAGCAGTAGCACCCATGTTTAAAAAAAAATAAAACATTTATCATATTCGGATGCTATACAATGAATAATTCCGTTGGAAAACAAGTCAGTAAATTTACTAAAATCCATATATATATATATATATATATATATATATATATATATATATATATATATATATATATGTGTGTGTGTGTGTGTGTGTGTGTGTGTGTGTGTAAGCCGCCTTAATTATAAACAAATGTCTTAATATCTGTCAAGCCAAAATTAATAAAAATAATGTCGTATTAAACTCAATTATATATATATATATATATATATATATATATATATATAAAATGAATAAGTAAAGTATAAAATCTTATAACTTTTCGTTATTCGTTTTAAATTGGTGACGTGCAGGAATATAAAAAAATATTATCATCTATATATATATATATATACACACACAGATTTTATTAATTTTCCTGACTTTTTCTACCGACTTATTCTCATAAGTATATATATATATGTGTGTATAAATATATATATGCATATATATATATATATGTGTGTATTTACATATATACACATACGTATGTATGTGTATGTTTGTCGATGTATATATATATATGTATATAAGTATGTATAAATATATATATGTTCATATATATATATATCCATGTATATATATATATGTGTGTGTGTGTGTGGGTGTGTGTGTGTATTTACATATATACACATACATCTGTGTGTGTGTCCGGATGTACATATATATATATATATATATATTTATTAATATATACATATGTGTGCGTGTATATATGTATGTACATATATATTAATCTATATGTAAATATGTATATATATTAATATATACATGTATATATACATATATTCACACACACATACATATATATATATATATATATATATGAACATTAAGTAGATAGAAGAAATAGCAAATATCCAATTCTAAATTAATTTTAACAAACTTATTTTGTGCATATATATATATATATATGCAGATTGTATGCATGCATATATATATATATGCATATACATATATATATATATATATATATATATATATATATATTGTTATTTAGGAAACCTCACATGAGGAAGAGAGAACTTTAATGCTTCTTACTTACTTTATGGGATTTAAAGGAAAACTTTGAAGAAAGTAATATTTAGATGTCTCTTACAGACATCAAAGTAGGGTCTGTTGGTTTTGGCGAATTTCCACTGAAGTAAAATGAAATCGAGAAATATACATTTTAACTTGGATAATCATGTAACAATTACTTATCAAATTAATTAAAAAATATTTGAAACTTTTATTTTGCAATCAAGTAAAATTATATATATAATTTCATTAAATATGTCACGGATAAAACGTGCCTAAATATGAGACGGAGGAAAGATGAATGAAAATTTATCTCGGATAAAACTTGTTAAGAGGTTCTCGATAAACGGGAAAAAATCCTTCTAGGATAAGGCAATTTTTATTTTGTTCAAAATACAGAATTCAATTTTGTTTGGAGTAGGGTCGCATTTTTGCCCAACTCTGCCCTCGTGGGTAGGAAAGTAAATATAAACACCCCGACCCACCTCGTGTGAAGTAAGTTTTTTTGGGGGGTTTTTTTCAGAATATACACCCGCCCAAACCTTTCCATGTTAAGAACGGCTTTCGAGGTCGGGGGATGTTTGTTCCGAAAGCCGTTCATAGCATGGGAAGGTTAGGGTGTTTACAAAAATATATAATATGACAATAATAATATTATAATATGACATCTGATCTTTATAATGTATATTATGAAAACTCTTTATAATTTATATTAAAAATGAATCAGAAAAAAAAAACAACGTGTTAAATTTTCATTGAGAAAAAATGTAAATTTAAAAAATTAATTCTTTTTAGCTTCAACAGGTTTAAAAGGAATTCACAGGAAAATTATTTTAAATGTGTCGTTATTTGTTTTATTTGGTTTTTTATTCCTTTTATTTATAATGTGTTTTTAATTTTTCAGCAGAACCCGTGGAATTTCCACGGGTTCTGCTAGTAATATTTAATATATTAACACTATTTTATGCTTCTTGTATTCAATTTATTTTAAAACCACGTTGGTTATTTTAAAATGATCGTGCCATATTTTTAATGTCTATTTTGTATTATTATTATTATTATTATTATTATTATTATTATTATTATTATTATTATTATTATTTTTAATATTATTAGTTAATATATTAACACCATTTTATACATCTTATTATATTTAACAAATGTCTTTATTAACTCTTAATACGGATTACGAACCCACGTGGCGATTTCTTCGGCATTTTCTCCATTCAGGGTAAGTTGATTAATCGATGCCCAACTGTTGAGAGATGTCTAATCAAAACATTTCTCTCTGTTGCCACCTAACATATCCTCACAGCTTAATTTGACCGGTCAGTGAGCAAGAGGAGGGTGAGATTTTAAATAGAATTGTTTTTCTTTTGATATTATCAGCTAGAGGGGTAAGGAAAGCAGTTTGACGGAGGAAGGATTGTTTGTTTTATATTTAGCGTGCGAAGAAACGTTAGGTTTAGTAGTTGTGGGTAGAGGAGTGTGAGATTTTAAACTGAATAACGTGATAAATTTAATTTTTGTGGCGTGAGGGAGGGAATTATTTCTCTTTTCATATTATTATTCATAAAGGCCGTTTAATAGTTCTTCACTTTATTAGGGGTTAAACTGCGCTGTTTTATTTTTATTTTTACGGGGTGGTATTAAATTGGAAATAAAATAACGCGACAAAATGAATTCATTTTTGGTAAATATGACATGGTTGACCAACACACAACCTACCTTTGAAAACTTCTCCAAGGGTTGTCGGGTGTGCTAAAAACGAATAACGCATTTAAAATTGGGGCCGGCTACTACGACCATATTTTTTTACAGGTGCGGGTGTGGATGGGGGCGGGAATGGAGATACGTGATAAGCTAATTCTCCTCCTCCTCCTCCTCCATCATCATCATCATCATCATCATCATCATCATCATCATAACCACCACCACCACCACCGCCACCAACATCATCATCTTAATAATATTAATAATATTGAATCAACAAAAATTAGGAAAATATTAAATGAAATAAGACATTGATATTTGTGCGCGAATGCGGGGGTGGGAAATTACAAAGGGATTTATTTTTGGTAAATTTTTACGAGTTGATCCAGGGTCGTTTAACTCCCCACCACCCACCCTCAAAAAAAGAAAAACAGTTACTGTCTACAGTGTGTTGGCCTAATCCTTTTAAACGGCCTTTATAAATAGTTTGAAATGAGAAATTAAAAAAAAAAAACATAAAATTAAAAATTTTGGATTGAGGGATCACTTTTCTATATAAATTTAACGTCATATGAGCACCCTCTTTTTGGTCACGTACCTTTCAACGAGATGTTACACCGAGCATTTTTTAAAGTTTGGTGATTGAGGTGTTAGAAGGCGGCTAAACATGAAAAATTGATTGTGGGTGGGAGAGAATTATAGTGGGAAAAAACGATAATTTTATAATCTTCTTTCTTTATTTTTCGCAGAAGTGGGGGGGGGGTAAAAGGAAAAATAGTAAATAAAAAAATAAAAATTGACTTTTTGTTCGGGCAAACGCGTATATTTTTTAATTACCCTCTCCGTTTTGGCACGCTGTTTAAACAAATATGGCCGCCACTTCACATTGTGGCATGAAATTTGCATTTTAAAGGTAGGTTGTGTGTTTACCAAAATTTAATTCAATTCATTGTGTTCAAATTTACCCCCCCCCACTCCAAAAAAGAAAAACACCCTAAACAAATGTATTGGATTTCGTATTGTTTTATGGTTCAAATGTAATATCTTCTCCCCCACCCACGAAAAAAGAAACAAATTTGAATTTGTCATGTTATGGGATCCGTTTTGTTAATGAAATTGTTATGTGGAAGTACAGAAAGGTCCCTTCAATGAAAAAAAAATCGTGTTATTTTATGTTTCAAATGTAATATACACCACACTTCAAATTTGAATTTCTCATGTTTACCGCCCACCCACACGCCACACAATAACTAAACTTGAAAAATAGCTAGGGGTGACATATCTCGTTGAACGCTAGGTGGCTAAAAAGTTGGTGCTCACATGATGTAAATCTTAATATATCGCCTAAATTTCGTATCATTATTTAAGAACAGAGTCATGACAAGTTTCTACAGAGAACCCTTAGCCATTTAAAAAATATTATATATCCCATACGTTGGGTTCCTAAAGTATATCTTGCTATTTCTTTATTTCCCAATAATTAATTTTTTATAAAGATAATTTGTAAAAGTTTGTTTCTATGTTCATATCATGGCATTAAAAACCTTGCAAAAACGTTACGGTTGGTTTTAGTTTCGTGTTAGTGGCAAGTAATGTTTATAGATTATCGTTATATTTGTACTTGGATTTAAGACACTCTTAGATTTAAAGTATAATTGAATATGCGAATAAATAAAATGGATTTATTAAATATATATATATATATATATATATATATATATATATATATATATATATACACTTGTGTCCGATATTATTCATACCCCTCGGATCTTTGAGATTTCTATAAGAATATTGCTCAAACCAGAAGGTAGACAATATTAAAGGGATTTCAGACAATAAATCAAGCATAGGCATTTAATTTAAACTCAACAAATAAATAAATTATGCAAGTTTGAAACATTATACAAAGAAAAACAATAATGTCACTAGTTCAAAATTATTCATACCTCTCTTACTAATAGTCAATAGCATGCCCTTTATTCTTTATAACTGCCTGTAACCGTTTTGGATATTTATCAACAAGGTTTTTACAAGCATCAACACTGATTTTTGACCATTCTTCAATGCAGTAGTTCTCCAAATCCCTCAAATTTCTAGGTTTCCGCTTTTAAACCTCAGTTTTCAATATGTGCCAGAGGTTTTCGATAGGGTTCAGGTCGGGACTCTGGCAAGGCCATTCCAAAACATTAATTTGATTATCCTCAAACCATTTCTTGACTATTTTGGCAGTATGTTTTGGATCATTATCCTGTTGAAGGACCCAGTTTGGTCCTAAATGGAGATTCTCCGCATCCTGTATAATGTTTTTCTGGAGTATCTCCAAATATTGCTCCTTCTTCATGGTTCCATCTATCTTGACCAAACTACCTAGACCACTAGCCGAAAAGGAGCCCCAAAACATTAGGCTACCACCACCATGTTTCATCGTGGGTATGGTGTTCTTTGGGTTGTAAGCTTCTCCTTTCTTCCTCCAAACGTAAGAAGCATCCATATGGCCAAACAATTTTTGTTTCGTCAGTCCACAAAATACTTGAGAAAACGGACTCTGGAGAATTCACATGGGTCCTAGCAAACTTTAGACGTGCTGCAAGGTGTTTTCCGGTGTGCAATGGAGTCCTTCTTGGTCTTCTTCCTTTCAGACCATTTTCATGCAGAGTCCTTTGCAATGTTTTCCTTGATATTTTTATGCCAGAAGACTCCAGATTTTCTAAAATGTCCTTAGTAGTGGTGGTAGGATTTGCATTAACACTTCTTACAATATTCCGGGTGGCTCTAGCAGACAGTTTCCTTTTCCTTCCTCTACCAATCAAGTTGTTTGTTTTGTGGTGGCTCTGGAATTTTTTGATGATGCTCTGTACTGTTGCTGTAGGGACCTCAAATTTATTGGAAATTGACTTGTAACCTAAACCATCCTTATGTGATTTCGCAATTTTTGTCCTAAGATCATTACTAAGCTCTTTTTTCTTCCCCATTCTAATAATTTTTATTCTTTTATTGGTTTTCAGTTGATATCATTTTAATTTCTGAAAAATACAAAAAACGAAATGAAATTAATCAAATGTTGTATAAAAGCATTCAAAATAAGAATCAAACAGGAAACAAACAGTCAGAAAATCGATTAATACTGAAAAAATAAGGGGGTATGATTATTTTTGAACATTGCAGATTTTATAAATAGCTGTATATTTCTTTTATTACAAGTATCCCGAGATTTTAAAATGACGAAAATGATCAGAAGAGGTTTATTAAGAATATGTATCAATATGGACGTAAACAATAAATTCTTACAAAGTTACACATAATAAACTCAATTTTCAAGGTGGGGTATGAATAATATCGGGCACAAGTGTATATATATATATATATATATATATATATATATATATATATATATATATATATATAAATCCTTGTACAACATTTCTGGTGAAGTATTGTAATCTATTTATTATTATTTAATGTTTTAAGATTCATAGTTATTCTCCTTGAAAAAATGTTTTCATATTGTTATTTAGAATGATTATGAAGGGAGATAATCCAATTATGTTGTTAAGTACTGCTACTAAATTCTGTTTGACACTGGGTCTATTTTTATATCATATAACAGATAAAGGGAGATAATCCAGACTGTTTGATGTTTTTGGTTCATTGATTACTAGAAGGCGTCAATGATTTAATAATTAATTTAATCAAACGGGTCAAAAACGTTTAGACTAAAAATTGACAGATTTATTGCAATGGGAAATATACACACACAGACACAAACACAGACAAACAGACGGACAGACACTTTCACTTTTATAGATATACTAGAATTTCAGTCCGGCGTTGCCCGGGTATTTTCAGGTGTATGTTGAGCAAAAAAAAAAAAAGACGGTCAACTTTTTTAAAATTTGACCCCTATTATGACAACTTAAAATTTACTCTTTTGGGCGCATATTAAGTAATTAAGTTAGATCCATGTCCAGGGAACCTATATCTAAAATTTCAAGTGTGTAGACCGAAAATTTTCGGAGGAGTTTGGTAGAGTTCTCAAAAGTTAAATCATTGAACTTTGACCGCTTAATCGCCAAACTTCTAGCCGAAAACCGATCACATCGATTTTCCCAAATCTCAGTATCCTATATATGAAATTTTGAGTCTATAGACTACAAATTGACAGGGTTATTGCGTAGACAAATCTACAGACACAGACACACACACTGACACTTTCACTTATATATATATATATATATATATATATATATATATATATATATATATATATATAAGTGATACTGTCTGTGTATCTGTGTGTCTGTCTGTCTATGTACATTTCCCTACGCAATAACTCTGTCAATTTTTAGTCTACAGACTGGAAATTTGATATTCAGGTTAGTGAGATTTGGGAACATCAATATGATATTTTTTTGTTCAGAAATTTGGTGATTAAGCGGTCAAAGTTCAACAATTTGACTTTTGAGAGCTCTACCAAACTCCTCAGAGAATTTTGGGTCCACGCACTTTAAATTTTAGATATAGGTCCCTTAGACATTGATCTAACTTAATAACTTGATTTGAGTCCAAAACTATACACTTTAAGGGGTCATAATAGGGGTCAAAATCAAAAAGAAAAAAATTGACATCTGCGGGCTCTTCCAAATTACTCAGACAATTTCTGGTCTAAATATTTGAAATTTTACATAAAGGATATTCAGAGATAGGGCAAGCTTTCTCATCAGTGTGGGTCGAAAATTTTTATCACCAAAAGCTTTTGAAAAGATCAGAATCGTTTTGAAGCATGGCCCTTCAGACGACAAATATCGAAAAATTGGCTAAAAATATGTATTTCTTCACACTCAACTGGGTTCTTATCTTACAGAGGGGGGTCGCTTTTTTCGCCGATATTTTCGACAGTCATCCCCTCTTTTCGATTGTCTAGCCTTAATTTATACCTACGTCACTTCCAGTTTGGAAGTGGTCCTAACAGCAAAGATATCACGATTTTTCATGTTCTTTTCCTCCTTCACGTTACGGGTCTGCGTCTGCCTTCCTACTACCACTTTTTTTTTGCTCGAAACACCAATACAACGCCGGGCACCCATGCTAGTATTTATATAAAAGTGGAAACGTCTAGGTTTGTGTGTCTTTTTACATTTCTCTTCCCTAATAATTCTGTTAATTTTAAGTCGAGAGAATTGAGATTTAACATCAGGATTAATGAGAATTTGGAAAATTTATTTAATTGGTTTGAAATTTGGATATCAAAGGGTCAAGCTTTATAATTTAACCTTTGATAATTCTACAAACTCCTCCGCCAATTTTGGATTTAAACACTTGAAATTTTAAATGTATTTTACTTGGACATGGATTAAACTCTTGATTTGAGCCCCAATTTTTAGATGCAGATTCTTGGGCAAGGATCAAATATTTGAATTTGATTTGAGCCCCCAAAAATGAAATGCTAAAAAATAAATGTGAAGAGGTCAAAATTGAGGTCAAAGTTAAAATAAAAATTGACCACTAGCAAATTACTAAGCACATTTCTGGTATAAACATTTGAAATTTTACGTAAAGAAATTCAGAGAAAGGGCAACATCTTTCATTGGGTTAAGTCGAACATTTGAGATACAAATCGGTCAATGATCAAAAGATTTGACCTTTACGGTGTCTAGCAAACTACTCAGGAAATTTCGGGTCTAAACATTTGAAATTCATACATTATAGGAATTCTGAACTGCGGCAAGCATTTTAATCAATTTTGGGTCGAAGAAATGTCAGCCAAAATTCAAAGTTGAAAGATTTGAACTTTGCACTTTCTCCCCAATTTATTGCGCCTGTTTTTGGTCTAAACATATTTTAGATGTAGAAGACTTGGACATGGCTAAACCTTGGTATTTTGTTTGGAGATCCATAACATTAATATCAGGGGTCAAAATTGGAATCAACATAAAAAAACGAGCTCTGCACTCTCTACGAAATTACTCCGACAATTTGGCCTAAAAATTTGAAATCTAACAATAAGTGTATTAAAATGTAGGGGCAGTACGGAACAGTACATAGAGCCCGAATACAGCCGGACTCAACTGCTAGTACGTATATATATATATATATATATATATATATATATATATATATATATATATATATATATATATATATAAACATTATTACTGACAAGTATACATATATATATATATATTTATATATATATATTTAATTATATATTTATATATTTTATATCTATGTAGTTTTAATATTTATATATATCATATATCTATCTATATATATATATTTATATATATATATATGGAATTGTCTCTGTATATATCTATATATCTATCTCTCTATATATGTATATATATATATATATATATATATATATATATATATATATATATATATATATATATATGGGGGTGGAATAGTCTCTGTATGTTTAATTAGTTATCACGCGAAAATTTGGCTGACAAGAGTTTAAATTTAAATTTTGAATTCATCCGCCAATCTTGGATCTAAACTCTTGAAATTTTAGATTTATACTACCTGGGCATATGTCAAACTTTTTAATACATACATACATATATATATATATATATATATATATATATATATATATATATATATACATGAAGTTATGAAAAATACAGAGGGCCCGAGAAAAACTGGGTTGAACTGTGAGTATATATATATATATATGTATATGTATATATATATATATATATATATATATATATATATATATATATATTGATTTATTTATAATTAAATATTAGTTTACGTGCATAAAATTATACCTCTGGACATATGTATTTCTGGTTTTTAGCCATCGTCGCCACAGGTTAGTATCGAACTCATGACATGAATATTCACATTCTAAAACGTTACCAATGTACTACGGTTGATCGCCACTTTAATGCGTGTTTTTTTATCGATTATTAAGTCAAGATTTGTTGTTCACTATCCAACTTTAGGTGAAAGAACTAGCATCACTTTCACAAGAATGACCTTGGAAAACGCTGGCATCGTGTATTCAAACATGGCCGGGCAACATTTATATCTCTTTTGTTTTTTGTACAAGGAAATCATAATTTATCAAGGACTGATGGATGCTCGATGTTTAGGGGAATCAGTATATGCTGGTAACCTTAAAATCGAAAAAAAGATGAGTCGAGTAGAATTTGGTTATTCAGGTGACGGCTCAAATAAACTTGTGTACATTGGACTTGAAGACACCGATATACAAAACAGCTACAAATCAAGTCGGCGGTAGTTCTATGAAATACGATTTGTTCATCGAATTTGCATTTAAATTCAGGCATAAATAGATAAAATATATAGATTAAGTAAAAAAACAGAGTGTTGAAAATTGGTGATAAAGGTGGTAGCAAGATGAGTTAGATTTGTGAATGTTTTATAAGTTTGGGGCCATGGTGTAAAGCTCAGACGAGTACTTTACAGAAAAAAAAGAATAGAGCAGTAACATCTCTGTGGGAAATAGTTTGCAGGGATTAGAAAACGACACAATCTACCAAGTTTCTTAGTTATGTTTTGATGTTGCGAAGGTGCTCCTGCTCAGACGTGGCAACATTACTCAATTTAAGATGTCTATTGCTCTTATTCACGTAAAGGGTTTCATCGGGTTTGGCAAAGTTTCTGGATCGGTAATGGGATGCAAACATTTTGGCTATCAAAACACGCACCGGTTGACTACTTTATTCATAAAAAGAAAAAACTTTATTTTTCATATCTGTAATTGTTTTCGTTATTAAAACATTTGAAAGTATACATTTTTTTTATTTTCAGGTGTCTTCTACACAGAACAAAAAAACTAAACAAATGGAAAAGATAAGAAAATTGGAGTTGCAAGGTTGTAAAAGGGTCATGCACTTACGTTTACCCGAAGGTTTTGAACGTTGGACAAGATCTTTCAATATGAGGGAGCAAAGTAACTTGCCGATAGATGCAGTGCAACCTCAGAACATTGGAATATACACACCATTCCGGAGCGTTGAAGATTTAAAAGAACGAGAGGGTCAAGATAAATATCTGATGATGGAAGCGTTGAACATTTATATACGTTTGATGTCAGCTTCAGATATTAAAACGGTTAACACGGCAATTGCAATTTCAGAACATCATGTTGAAGACGATTATATTAGAAATGAATTCCTCATGGAAATGTTTCGTTTAAACTGGAATATTTCGAACCCGTTAGACAAGAAGTTGCATTTTTTATTCCAAAGCATTATAGATCTTCGTGCGCACAAAAGAGCGATTTATTTTAATTGCGAGACGGCTTCAAAGGAGATTTCAATGTATATGGACTTCATTGAAGAAAAAATCTGGCCTCATTTAGAAAAAATAATTAATGAAGAAAACGAAGAGAGAGAACGTGATTTTGATGAATATACACTGGTTGCTTTTTATCTACTTAGATTCACGCAATTCTTTCTGGAAGCACGCCCCTCGTCTAAATTAGCCAACGCATTGTTATGTAAGTTAACATGCCTATTAAGCGAAGAAAAGCGCAGAAACATACCGACAACGCTTTTACACCAGGCAGTTGAGGCGGTCTACTCTTATGGCGTGAAGCTGCTGGTTCAATGCGGTGCTGTAATTAATACACCCGACCGCCGTAACAATCTCCCTATAAATTATGTCAACTCCTCTCCGAAAGAATACAATGAAACAAAAAGTATTGCGTCATTCCTCATTCGAAACGGAAGCGAAGTGGACACCGTGGGTTACGATGGACGCAGAATCCAGGCGTTCCTGAAACGCAGAAAACTCCTAAAAAATAATTTGGAAAAAGTAACTTTAAAATGTCTGGCAGCCAGGGTCATCTCAAAGTACAAAATCAGGGTTAATCAAGCAGAGTACCCTGAAAATGTAATTCATATTATCAAAATACATGACGGGTGTAGAGATTATAAAAGAGTTTAATTTAATTAAACGGGACATCACATAGTTTTACCATGATTAATAGGACAGAAAAACTTAGGTGAGACTATCGGTATATGTGGCAATAATAATCCTTGCAAGCACAAAAGAGGGAATCCCCCTTGTTTGTAATTTTTACATGAAACAGCTCAGTCTTAGGAGCATAATAGTTTTCCATCCATTAACGACCTTTTTCACTTCGTATATTTTCTTTTTATTCATCATGCTTTCTTTTAATTGCTTAGTTGATACTGTACATTTTTTATGAGAAGTTAATGTTTGCATCAATTTGACTTCTTTTTATATATGACACTATTCAATAAAAAACGATGTATTTTACGAACCGGTCTTATGTGTATTTTTATTGCATTATTTCATATTTCTTCTTTTTAATTGTTAATATTGTTGTCTCATGTTTTTTATTGTATTATTTCAGATTTCTTTTTAAAAAATTATATTTCTGTCTTAAATGTTTTAGAGCGTTAATTCGACCTGAGGTTGAGCTTGAGGAGAATCCCTGGCAACCAATCTAGCCTCCTCGGTGTGCGTGCAAACCACCTTCACTTTGTTTGAAAAGCCAGATATTGCACTTTATTTTATACTAGCGGGGCTACCCGGTGTTGCTCGGGTCGTATAAACTATGAAAACATTGAATTTGGTTTTGTAATATATTTGTTATTCTTATGAGAGAGGAATGTTGTATGTTTATGTATCATTTGTTATTTTGAACAAAATAATCGTTTACCTGCATAAGACGGGTATTGCACACATGAAATAATTGTATCTTATCTAGGGTCGTTCATTTATAGCATGTATATGAAAGGACGGGTAATATAATACACATTTATCTCATGAAATCCCAAGCGATGCCAGGCATTTTACTAATATATATTCTCGTCTATTTCATTCAATCCCGGGCAATGCTGGGTGTTTTGCTATTATATATCTCAATCAATCTTATTAAATCCTGGGTAACGCAAGATATTCTGTTAGTATATTTTTCAATCAATCTAATTCAATCCAAGGCAACGTCAAGTATTCTGCTAGTATATATTTGCATCTATCTCATTACATTCTAGGCGACCATGTATTCTGCTTGCATACCTTTGCATGCGTCTCACTGAATCCAGGGTGACTCCGGGTAATATGTAAGTATATATGTTGACGTATCTCGTTAAATCCCATAATTCTTGGATTGTTACAAATTTCGAAAATTTAACCCACATTATCCCTCACCTGTCTACAATAATAACTTTGAGACATTGTCTTGGCTGGTTTTTCATTACTAACACATCATCCAAATAATTCACATTTCATCATTTTTCATAATTTTTTGATATGTTACTAATTTACACAACTATGTCACATGATTTAACTTACATTATCGCCGCCACTCTTACTAAAATAAAAACATTGATACATAGGCTATGGTATGTTACGAATTTCGACTATCATTTTTATAAGTAAATCCACATTATCGCCCCCTTCTATCACTAAAATAATAACTTTTAGACATGGTATGGCTGATTATTTCATTACAAACCCACCAAAGAAGTAAGTCACATTATATCATTTTTCATAATTCTTGGACATGTTCCTAATTTCGACACTTGTTTTTAATGAAGTAACCAAAATAATCGCGACCTCTTACTAAAATAATACCATACATTGTCTGGTCTGTCTACTTCATTACGAATACACCAATAAAATAACTCACATTTCATCATTTTTCATTATTTTTGGATATTTTGCTAATTTCAAGCCTCTTTTTTTTTCTGAGTTCAATCACATAACCCCTCTCCTATTACTAAAATAATACCTTTGAGACATTTCTGGGCTGTTTATTTCATTACAAACACATCAATAAAATACCTCACATTTCATCATTTTTTATAATACTTGGATATGTTATTAATTTCGACAGTCAAATTTAATGAGTGCGCACATCTAATCGCCCAATTCTTACTAAAATCATAAATTTGCTACATTGTCTGGACTGTTTATTTCATTGTAAGCACACGAATCAAATAACTACAACTTCACTTTTCATAATTCCTGGATATGTTACTCATTTCGACAATAATTTTCCATGAGTTTATCCTCATTATCGCCCACTTCTATAACTAAAATAATAAGTTTCAGACATTGTATGGCTGGTTACTTCATTACAAACACACCTATCAAGTTACTCACATTTTACTATTTTTCATAATACTTGAATATGTTACTAATTTCGACAATTATTTTTAACGAAGTGACCCAAATAAGCTCTCCCCTTTAACTGACACGATCCCTTTCCTCTTACAAGAAATAACAATTGTGATACATCTTCTAGCCTGTCTATTTCATCACGAACACACCAATCAAATAACTCATATTTAATCATTTTTCATAATTTTTTTTTTTTTTTCAATTTTCACCCCAAACAAGGCACAGTGCCACTTAGAAGCAGGAGGCTACTATTAGGGAATTAATTAGCGGGGTCATTATGAAGGGAGAAGAGTAGAAAGATGTTTGTTAACATTACACTTGAACTTCTGCATATCATTGCAGTTGGGAAAGCAGAATCCCGGAAGGGAGTTCCAAAGACCCGCAATTCTGGGGAAGAAACTATTGGAGTAAAAGGCTTTCTTGCACCTAGGGATCTCCACTGTAAAGGGATGAGACTTAGTAGCTTGTCGGGTTTGTCGGGGGTAGTTACGTCGGGGAGGTACAAGTGTTTGCAGTTCGTCAGAGCATTCGCCATTAAAGTATTTGTAGAACAGGCAGAGGGATGCAACATCTCGTCGATGGGACAGAGGTTGAAGCCCAGATGACAGTTCAGGACCTATCAGGTTTGCGACTCTTTTTTGAACCCTGTCCAGGAGCGAGAGACAAGCAGCAGATGCCCCAGCCCAGATGTGACAACAGTACTCCATACATGGGCGAATGGTTGCCTTATAGAGGTATAGGATACTGGCAGGCGTAAGTAGTTTTCTAGCACGGTAGAGGGAGCCACCCTTCCTTGCAGCAGCCTTGGCAATGCTCTCAATGTATCTATTCCAGTTCATATTCCCTGTAAAAATTCTAGGATATGTTACTAATTTCGACAATCATTGTTTATTATTTAATCGACCCCCTCTTACTAAAATACTCACTTTGAGACAATATCTGAGCTGGTTATTTCATTACAAACACACAAATTAAATAAGTTAGATCTAATAACTTTTCATAATTCTTGGATATGTTACTTATTTCGACAATCGTTTTTCATGATTTAACCCACATAATCCTCTCTCCTCTTGCTAAAATAATAACTTTGAGACATTGTCTCTGGTTATTTCATGATAAACACAACCATCAAATAACTCACATTTTATCATTTTTCATAATTCTTGGATATGTTACTAATTTCGACAATCATTTTCCATGATCTAACACACATAATCGCCCATCTCTTACTAAAATAACAACCATGCGACATTGTCTAGGGTGTCTATTTCATTACAAACATACACATCGAATAATTAACATTTCATCATTTTTCATATTTCTTGGATATGTTACTAATTTCGACAATCATGTTTCATGAGTTAACCCAAATAATCCCCTTCCTCTTACTAAATTGATATATTTGAGACATTTTCTGTGCTGGTGATTTCATTACAAACACACCAATCACATTACTCACATTTCATCCTTTTTCACTTTTCTTGGATATGTTACTTCTACAATCATTTTTAATGATGTAACCCACAAAATCAACGCCCTCTTACTAAAATATTAACTTTAAGACAATATATGGGCTGTTCATTTCATTATAAACACACCGATCCAATAACTTACATTTAATCACTTTTCATAATTCCTGCATATGTTACTAATTTCGACAATCGTTTTTTATAATTTAACCCACATAATATACTTTCCTTTTGCTAAAATAATTACTTTGTGACATTGTCTGGCGTGTTATTTCATTATAAACACACCAACAAATAACTCGCATTTCATCATTTTTCATAAATCTTGGATATGTTACTAATTTGGACAATGATTTTTCATGATTTTACGACATTATCGCAACATCTTCCTATATGGGGTATTCTGTTAGCACACATATCCATCTATCTGATCCGATCCCAGGTATTCTCCTAGGAAACACCCCATCTATTACATCCAATACCAGGCAACGTCACGTATTTTGCAAGTACATATATCCACCTTTCTTATACAATCCCCGGCAACGCTGGGTATTATGCTAGTACAAATATCCAGCCATGAAGCAATATCCCAAAGCGTTCACTGGCATAATGTTACATTGATTGCTTATTAATCTAATGGTATTCGACAATGAAGCTACATCCAAGGGAGGTCACTCGCATATTATAACAATGATTGTATATTATTCTAAAGGTATTCGACAATGGAGCTACATCTAAGAGAGGTAACTTGCATGTTATAACAGTGATTGTGTATTATTCTAAAGGTATACGACAACAAAGCTTTATCCAAGGGAGAGCACTTACATAATATAACAATGATTGTATATTAATCTAATGGTATTCGAGAATGAAGCTACATCAAAGGAGGTCACTTACATATTATGACAATGAATGTATATTAAACTAATGGTATTCGAGAATAAAGCTACATCCAAGGGAGGTCACCACATATTATAGCAATAACTGTATATTAATCTAATGGAATTCGACAATGTAGCTACAGTCAAGTGAGGTCACTTGCATAATATAACAATGATTGTATATTAATCTAATGGTATTCGAAAATGAACTTACATCCAAGGGAGGTCACTCACATTTAATGACAATGAATGTATATTAATCTAATGGTATTCGAGAATGAAATTACATCCAAGGGAGATCACTTGCATATTATGACAATAATTATATATTTATATAATGGATATCTAGAATGAAGCTACACTCAATGGGGGGAACTTGCATATTATACCAATTATGGTGTATTAGTCTTATGGTATACAACAATGACGCTACATTCAAGAGAGGTCACTTGCATGTTATGACAATGATTGTATATCAATCTAATGGAATTCGACAATGATGCTACATCCAAGGGAGGTCATTCGCATATTGTAACAATGATTGTATATTAATCTAATGGAATTCGACAATGAAGCTACATCCAAGGGATGCCACCACATATTATAGCAATGATTGTATATTAATCTAATGGAATTTGACAATGTAGCTACAGTCAAGTGAGATCACTTACATAGTATAACAATGATTGCATGTTAATCTAATGTGATTCGAGAATGAAGCTAAATCCCAGGGAGGTCACTTGCATATAATAACACTTATTGTATATTAATTTAAGGGAATTCAACAAAGAAGCTACACACAAGGGAGGCCACTTGCATATAATAACAATGATTGTATAATAATCTAATGGAATTCGACAATGAAGCTACACCCAAGGGATGTCACTTGCATATTATAATAATTGTATATTATTATAATAGAATTTGACAATGTAGCTACATCCAAGGAGGAAACTTGCATATCATAACAATTATTGTATATTAATCTAATGGTATTCGACAATGAAGCTACATCCAAGGAAGGTCACTTACATATTATGACAATGATTGTATATTAATTTAATGGTATTTCATAATGAATCTACATCCGAGCGAGGTCACTTATATATTATAACAATGATTGTATATTAATCTTATGAAAATCGACAATGAAGCTATATCCAAGGGAGGTCACTCGCATATTATAACAATGATTGTATATTATTCTAATGGAATCTGACCGTGAAGCTACATGCCAATGAGGTCACTTGCATATTATAACAATGATTGTATATTAATCTAATGGTATTCGAGAATGAAGCTACATCCAAGGGAGGTCACCACATATTATAGCAATGACTGTATATAAATCTAATGGAATTCGACAATGTAGCTACAGTCAAGTGAGGTCACTTGTATAGTATAACAATGATGGTATATTAATCTAATTGTATTCGAGAATGAAGCTACATCCAAGGGAGGTCACTTACATTTAATGACAACGAATGTATATTAATCTAATGGTGTTCGAGAATGAAACTACATCCAAGGGAGATCACTTGCATATTATGACAATAATTATATATTAATATAATGGTTATCTAGAATGAAGCTACACACAAGGGAGGTAACCTACATATAATCATAAACCCAAACAACCCAACCCACTTGCACCCCCAAACCACACACGGCACCAACACCAGACACCGCACCAACATCAACAACAAATATCACACCAACACCAAACATCACACAAACACCAGACACCACAAAAACACAAGACAATGCACCAAGACCAAAGACTATACCAACACCAACATCAGACACCACACATTCACCTGCCCCCACACAAATGCAGACTGAGCAACCACCCCAAAAAGACAAGAGTGAAGCCGGACTCACTGCAACAGAGACTCTCCCCTTTGAAATGAGGGAGAAACAGTGTTTTATATACCCCTTTCTGTGGCAATCGATTTACACCACAAGCAGAGAAAATTTAAAACCTCAGCTGGATTGCCAACAGATTGAGGGAAAATACGTTAATGCCCCCTCTAATTTTCCGGACTCTCAACTGCTAACAAATTTTGTCAGGCTTCTAGAGACCAACTTGTGGACAATGCTGGAGACCGCTGAATGGGCATTGAATTCATTAGGAAAAATGCACCTTCCTTTAACGAACTCTCAATACAATGAAAGAGAAGGGCCCCTGTGTTGATTCATTCGTCACTCTACAGGGCCCTTCAATTGACTTTCCCTTTGCACATCGGCGGCATTGTGAGAGAAGGTCAGGACATGAAAAACCTGACCACCTTGAGCATTGCATACAACGGTGGCGTCCTTTCTCCGGCCGATTTCGGAGCTGATTGTGACACACATTAAGATAGGCTTTGAATTTGGTTAGTCTGCATGCGAGGGGTTTGAGATGATCCTGCTGGGCGGCTAGACTTAGCCACGACATCTTGACCCTGGGAGTGGGTGTGGCTGCGATTTAGGAGGCACATTCTATTTCTTCTGTCGACTCTTAGATGCTGGCCCAAGATTTTAAGTTTTCCTCAGCATATGGCAGCCCGCAAGGTGAAAGGGGTCTCCTTGCTGGTTAAACATACCCTGTCAGTGACGGTCGACGTAATTCATAGGGATGCAGAGGGCAGACTGGTTGTGGCCGATGTTGCCATAAAACATTCTGTGTTTCGGCTGATCGCGGTTCATGCGCCAAGCACCGCTCGTGAGAGGGTCTCATTTTTCGGTTAGCTCGACGCATTTGTAGATTTTCGAAAGCATGTTGTTCTAACGGAGGATGGGAACGCCATCATAGACCACGAGATAGATAAGGTAGGTTTCGAAGCTAGAGGGTCGGAGAGGTGCGAGTCCAGCCTGGCTTATCTGATAGCTAGATGCGGTCTGGTCGACAGGTTTCTGGTTGAGTATCCAGGGCGGGAGATGTGTACGTGGACCAATAGCATTCCCTCCTATCCAAATAACTATTTGGACAGGATGTTAGTTGGGAGAGGTGAAGTAGATTTCCTATTCTGTCCCACAATGACTTGGCTTGGTCAGACGGACCATAAACTAGTTATGGCCCAGCTGAAGCTAGGAAATGGGCCTTAGTTAGCAGGCTACTGGAAGTTAAACACATTCATTCTAGAGATACAAGACTTCCGAGATCAGTAAGAGAATTAATGAAAAAGGCAGTAGTTGGGGCAGTTACCAGGAGTAAGTGGTGATTAGGTCTCAAAGCCAAGATCAGAAGCTTCTCCGTCAAGTATGCCCAGCTCCTCGCACTAGATAAGGCCAAGATTAAGAAGCAGCTTGAGCAGAAACTAACCCTGGATAAGGGGGAGGGCGACAGGGGTAGACTAGAACTAGGTAAGCAGGACCTTCTACCTGAGACTAGCGAGCGTTACGGAGGCCATGTAGAGCTAGGGTTAGAAAGATAGGCAACGAAGCGGTCAATTCTGATGCGGACGTGCTCCGTGAGGTTTCTAGGCATAACTCGGACAAATACATTGCGAAAGTCAGGCATCCAAATCTACGCACCTTGGAATCGACTCGCGAGATCTGCGCTGGGCTTCGGGAACATTTCGAGGAGTATTTATGCAGCAGCCCGATATTCCAGTCCTTAAGTTAATTTGCATTTGGCCAACTCTCCCCGTCCCGAGGCGGCTAGAGCTGATAGTTGCGAGGACTGGGTGATGGAGCGGGAGGTCTGTGCTGGAGTAGGTCAGCTGTAACAGACCGCCGGGACTCGATGGTCTGCCATACGAACTGCATTTAAGGCTGTCTCACATGTTTCTGCCTCTTTTGGCGGATGAGTTCAACCATCAGTTTGCTCAGGGACCCATCCCAGGACAAGTCACCACATTACTGAAGGAAGGTGAGGGGATGGAGAGCAAGATTTAGACGACTACATGCCCATAAATCTGCTAAAAACAGAGTTGAAGATTTTGGCCAAGGTTCTATCGAATCGACTGCAGGTAGTTATCGGCGAATTAGTTGAACCGGAACAGAACTACGCTGTGCAGGGGAGATCAATTCAGAACAACTTGCACCTGATCCGCACGATCCCAACCTATGTGTGGAATGCGCAGTTTCATCAACCATAATCAATTTTCAGCCTACATGCTAGCTGAGTGAATGCTTCATCCCTCCCCAACTAGGGAGTCTCCAAGATACTCATCCCCTCCTATCAGCAATTTTTCTTTTCATCCCTCAATCCAAATTTCACCCATCTTGGAGATAAAGAAATCAATCACTAACGTCCCATCCCTTACCCAGAAAATTTTCTTTTCTCCATTTCGTCCCATCTATAGAGCATCCCCATTCAGAGATCGGTCTGCAGGAGCTCAGGTTTCTTTAAAAACCGAAGTGGAACAGGAGCTCTATCAACTAGACGGAGTTAGGAGGCTCACACTAACCACCTTTTGTCCTTTTTCTTCCCCCACCCTAGACCTAAATAGATTATTGCATCATCATTATTTTTATTTTTTTTGTATTTGCATGTTAATTAAAAATATTTCAAACATTTGGCTTCTAAGTAGGACGTCCCCCTGTACGAAAGGGTGAATGCGGTATTATGGTGAAAGAAGATATCGGCTAAGATAAACATTTGTTTTTGTTTTAGAGTGACAAGTATGATCCACGACCCCCTTTTCCCCACTTTTGATTTGGCCTTGTGCCTAAGGTTTTGTTCAGTTTGAACTTACTATGCAATTTTTGCTTGAATAAAGAATTAAATAACTAAAAGTGTAGTATCTGTTCCGGCAGATGCTGCACTTAAAGACAATGGAGCATGTAGCAATTGGTTATTCGTCCATGTAGGGGCAACCCTATATAACATTCCCCTTTCCCTTCTCCCCTTCACTTCACATAAAATCCGACCTTGTGTCGTATTTTCTTACGTGGAGAAGCAATACAATACCTATCCCATTATAATGAGCTTTCCAATGGGGCAAGTTTATTGCTTGTTGCCTGAATAGCCCCCACTTGGGAATGGCGATGGCCGGGGGGTGTCCAGGCAATTTTTTTAGGCAAGAGTGCCGCTTCGGTAGGGGAGCTTGTCTGGTCTAAACATTCCGGCCTTGCTCATCATTTTGCTGCCATGGACAACAAATAAATATCTAAACCATTATAGTGCGAATATGATGGGATTTGTCTCCTAGCGGCTTCGGCTGAAGGTTGACAGAGTAGAGGTACTCGTCATGGATCCAAGTGAAGGGCTGCAAAGCGGCCCAGCACCTGTCGGTTTGAGGTGCACCGCTTGCCGCTTGCCTACTTCCTAGGAGGTCAGCCCCCAAGATCTTGGCACCGGGATTTCTGGTAGGGCAAGTTTATGGCTTACAGCCTTAGGTTCTTTAACCAGGGAATGACGACCGGGGTGCTCAGGCAATTTTTCTTGAGGCAAGAGAGCCCTCCTTTATGGAAGCTTGGCTGTTCTCCATTTTCCGACCTTGTGACACATTTTGCTGCGGGGGACAGCGGATAAATATTGAGCCCATGAGCCCATTATATTCCGACTATGATGTGATGTGTCTCTTAGCAGCTTCGGCTGCGGGGAGACAGTGTAGAAGTATTCGTCAAGGATCCGTTCTTTACAATCAACCCATGGTGAGAGGAGCCGGGTCCCGGCACAACACTTGTTGGACTGAGGTACACCGTTTTAATACTACCTAGGAGGGCCACCCTCCAAGCCTTACCACTGGGCTTGCTGGTGGAATAAGTTCATTGCTTGTTGCCTGAGGCGCCTGTACCAGGGAATGCAGACGAGGGTGCCCAGGCAATTTTCCTTTAAGGCAAGCGTGACCCGTCTTTATAGGAGCTTGCATGGTCTCAACCTTCCGCCCTTGTGCCACATTTATCTGCGGTGGACAGCAAATAAAGATCTACCCAATTATAGTTTGACTATAAGGGTGGTGTCTACCAGCGGCTTTGGCCGAAGTGAGACAGGGTAGATTTACTCGTCAAGGATCACTTCTTGACAATCAGTTCGACAGGTGATGGGCCGGGAACCGGGCCAGTACCTGTCAGACCGAGGTACACTGCTTGCCATATGGGTACTACCTAGGAGGCCACCCTCCAAAGCCTTGCCGCTGAGCTTTCTGTCGGAATACCACAGGGGTAGCCAAGGCAATTTTCTTGAGGCAAGAATGTCTTTTCTTTAGGGGTGCTTGCCTGTTATCCACCGTCCGACCTTGTGCAATATTTTACTGCGGTGGACAGCAAATTAATATCTACCCCATTATGTCCGACTATGATGGGATGTCTCTCCTAGCGGCTTCGGCTGGAGGTAGACAGGGAATAAGTACTCGACAAGGATCCGTTCTTGACACTCAGCCAGAAACGTGAGGGGCTGGGAACTGGCCCACCATTGTCGGACTGAGGTACACCGCTTTAGTATCACCTAGGAGGTCCACTCTCCAAGGTTTTACCACCGGGCTTTCCGGTGGGGCAAGTTGTTTGCTTATCACCTCAGGCGCGTCTACCAGAAAATGCTAACTGGGGGGGGGCAATTTTCGTGGAGGCAAAAGTGGCCTTTCCTTAGGGCAGCTTGCCTGTTCTCCACCTTCCGACCTTGTGCCACATTTTGCTGCGGTTGACAGCAAATTAATATCTATCCCATTATAGTCCGACTATGATGGAATGTGTCTCGTAGCGGCTTCGGCTGAAGGTAAACAGGGTAGAAGTACTGGACAAGGATCCGTTCTTGAGACTCAGACCTATAATGGGATTGATATTTATTTATTTCGAATCTCGCTGTATTCAACCTGCCTTTGAAAACGTGTGTATGAGAGCTAAAATGGAGAAATCGTTTTGAGGCATGACCCTTCAGATGACAGATATCGAAAAATTTGCTAAAAATATGTATTTCTTCACCCTCATCTGAGCACTTTTCTTACAGGGAGAGGTCGCTTTTTCGCCAATATTTTCGAAAGTCACCCCCTCTTTTCGATTGTCCAGCCTTACTTTAAACCTACGTTATTCGAGTTAGGCGGTGGTCGTAACAGCAAAGACGTCACGATTTTTCACGTTCTTTTCCTCCTTCACGGTACGGGTCTGAGCCTGCCTTCCTACTACCACTTTTTTTTGCACAAACCTCCACCGAAACACCCGGGCAACGCCAGCCACCCATGCTAGTATATATATATATATATATATATATATATATATATATATATATATATATATATATATATATATATATATATATATATATATATATATATACTCGGGTTTTTTATATTCAAAAGTAATGGACTAATGAATTCAACGAGGTTGTTAGATAATGCTCAATAAAAAGAACTGATAATACTTGTTTATTGTTATATAAACATGCTCACATCCCGCTGCTACAAATAGCCACTTGTTTCAATCAAATAACATATATCATCAGGCAGCGACTTGACTATTCAAAAGTTCAATGAATAAACTTGAACTTTTGAATAGTCAAGTCGCTGCCTGATGATATCTGTTATTTGATTGAAACAAGTGGCTATTTGTAGCAGCGGCATGTGAGCATGTTTATATAACAATAAACAAGTATATATATATATATATATATATATATATATATATATATATATCAGTGAAAACGTCTGCGTGTTTGTGTCTTTTTATATATCCCTTACCAAATCATTCTGTTAATTTTAGATCTAGAGACTCGAGATTTGACATCAGGATTATTGAGATTTGGGAAAATCTATTTAATCGGTTTGAAGTTTGGTTGTCAAGGGGTCAAAGTTCAATAATTTAACCTTTGATAATTCTACCAACTCCTCCGACAATTTTGGATCTAAACACTTGAAATTTTACATGTAGGTTACTTGGACATGGATGAAACTCTTGATTAGAGCCCTCATTTTTAGATGTATTTTCTTGGGCATGGATCAAATATTGGAATTTGATTTGAGCCCCAAAAAATGAAATGTTAAAAAATAAATGTTAAGAGGTCAAAATCTCTACCAAATTACTCAGCACATTTCTGGTCTAAACATTTGAAATTTTACATAAATGCGAGTCAGAGATACGGCAAGTTTTTAATCGGCTTGTGTCGAAAATATTAGCTGCCAATGGGTCAAAATTCAAAAGATTTGACCCTTGTGATGTCTATCAAACTTCTCTACCATTTTTGGTCTAAAAATTTGAAATTTTTACTTAACGAGTATTCAGGCATACAGCAAGCATTTTAATCAGTTTTAGGGCGAAAAATGTCAAAATTAAAAGACTTGACCTTTGCAGATTCTACTAAATTCCTCCGTCAATTTAGAGCCTAAAAACTTGAATTTTTAAATATAGGTTATTCGGACAGGGATCACGCTCTATAATTTCATTTGAGACCAAAATATTAATGTTAAGGGGTCAAAATTGGGCTCAAATAAAAAAAACATTTACCTCTGCGATCTCTACCAAATTACTCAACTAATTTCTGGTTTAAACATTTCAAATTTTACGTAAAGGGAATTCAGAGAAAAGGGCAACTTCTTTCATTGGGTTAAGTCGAACATTTGAGATGACAATGGGTCAAAGTTCAACAGATTTGACATTTGTGGTGTCTAGCAAACTACTCCGCCAATTTTAGGTGTAAACATTTGAAATTTATACATTATAGTTATTCAGACATATGGCAAGCTTTTAATCATTTTGGGGTCGAACATATGGCAGCCAAAATTCAAAGTTGAAAGATTTGACCTTTGCACTTTCTACCAATTTATTGGGCCTAAAACATGATATTTTAGATGTCAAAAACTTGGTATTCTTTTGAGATCCAAAACATTAATATCAGGGATCAAAATTTTGGTCAACATTAAAAAAAATCACCATTGCGGTCTCTACGAAATTACTCATACAATTTTGGTCTTAATATTTGAAATCTAACATAAAGTGTGTTAAAATGTAGGGGCAGTTAGGACCAGTATTTAGAGCCCGAGGAGAGACGGGCTGAACTGCTAGTAGGGATATAAATACATACATATATATACATATATATATATATATACATTTATTTATATATATAAACATTATTACAGACGGGTATATATATATATATATATATATATATATATATATATATATATATATATATATACATGCATATATATATTACTGATATATATATATATATTACTTTTATATATATATATATATATTTATATTTATGTAGTTTTTATATTTATATATTATCTCTCTCTCTCTCTCTCTCTATATATATATATATATATATATATATATATATATATATAGGCTAAAAATGTTGCTACCAAGAGGAAGCCAACTTTAGCCAAGCGGTCTCTAGCGAACTATTCAGCAAATTTTGGGTCTAAATATGTGAGATTTTACATAAAGATATTCAGGCATGACCCAAGATTTTTAATTCGTTATTAGGCGAAAATTTGGCTGCGAAAAGTTTAAATTTGAAGGCCTTGATCTTTTAAGACTCTACAAAACTCATCCGACAATCTTGGGTCTAAACACTTGAAATTTTAGATTTAAGTTACCTGAACAAAAGTCAAATTCTTGTTATATATACATATATATATATAGTCATCCACATACAGTACTGTTTCGCTGTTTCACAGCTCATCAGTGCGGCTAGACAGGCAACTACCTCAAGCCAGGATTGAAACCCGACCGTTTGTACGGCAGTCAAGGCTCCTAACCATTACGCTATTGGCGGCTGCTTGAACGAGTAGTGAGTTTAACGATGTCTTAACATCGTCCGAAATACCTCCGCTCGATTTGTTTACACAAAGAGCGTCGCTTATATGCTAATGGTAATTCGTTTTTCACTTCTCAATATGCTCAACTCAAGGTGAGGAGCATTATAGTCATCCACATACAGTACTGTTTCGCTGTTTCACAGCTCATCAGTGCGGCTAGACAGGCAACTACCTCAAGCCAGGATTGAAACCCGACCGTTTGTACGGCAGTCAAGGCTCCTAACCATTACGCTATTGGGGGCTGCTTGAACGAGTAGTGAGTTTAACGATGTTTTAACATCGTCCGAAATACCTCCGCTCGATTTGTTTACACAAAGAGCGTCGCTTATATGCTAATGGTAATTCGGTTTTCACTTCTCAATATGCTCAACTCAAGGTGAGGAGCATTATAGTCATCCACATACAGTACTGTTTCGCTGTTTCACAGCTCATCAGTGCGGCTAGACAGGCAACTACCTCAAGCCAGGATTGAAACCCGACCGTTTGTACGGCAGTCAAGGCTCCTAACCATTACGCTATTGGGGGCTGCTTGAACGAGTAGTGAGTTTAACGATGTTTTAACATCGTCCGAAATACATATAAATATATATATATATATATATATACATACATATAAATATATATATATATATATATATATGCATGAACAGTACATAGGGCCCGAGCAAAAGTGAGCTGAACTGCGAGTATATATATATATATATATATACATATATATATATATATATATATATATATATATATATATATATATGAGCAAACAGTTAATGAAATATGTTAAAAACCACTTTGAAATGAGTTCAGAACATATTTAATCTGAAAAGGAAACACTATATATATATATATCGATATATATGTAATATACTGAATTCATGAAATTCAGTAAATTTTCATATACCAATGGGTGACTTAAACAGCAAGCTACAAAATTATCAAATGTTATAATTGAGCATTAGGTAAGGGGTGCTGTGTAAGCAAAATCCAGACTTCAAAACAAGGTGGGTAAGCTGTTTTAGCAAAATCTAGACTTAAAAGAAGGTGTTGATGGCAACAAAACTGTATTTCCATTTACGTTACAATTGTTTCCATGTCCAGTTCGACAATTTCAAACATTATTTCAAAAACCAGTATTTCTTCAGACTTGATGAATAAACACACTTTTCGCAATGGACCATTTTTTTAAGAGAAAGAAATAAGGGGAAAATCCTTAACGGGAAAAGCATGTAAGAAACATTTACCTTTGCTGTGGTTACGGAAATTCCATTTAAATATTAATATATAACCTAATATTCGTATCCTTATTTCAGAACAGACTCTTAAAATTTTGGTTTTGATCTTAAAGAATGGTTTCAATCATGAGTTTAACCCGCATCTATTATTAATAACTTATGCTGCTCATGTCATATAATTCATGCGTTGTATTCTTCGGTGTCTAAATAAATAAAATATTATACATCCTCTAATCATTATTCTGACAGCAAAACAACCCATGACTACAAATGTTATTCACTCCTATGGGAGGATGTCTACTCCTGCATTTAAGGGTAAAAAAACACATTTAGAAGTGAAGTTGGTAAATAAGTAAGTCAGCATTGAATTAATATTTTAAAAAATTTACAGCCCCCAAATTTAATTTTTAATAACTAATTTATTTGCTAAGTTGTTTTATGTATATATATATATATATATATATATATATATATATATATATATATATATATATATATATATATATATATATATATATAATTAAATATTATTTTACGTGCATAAAATTATACCCATGGACACACGTGTTTCTGGTTTTTAGCTATCGTCGGCAGAAGTTTGTATCGAAATCATGAAATAAGTATTCACATTCTCAAACATTACCAATGAACCACGGTGGATCGCCAGCTTAATGCACTGTTTTTATCGCTTATAAAGTTAAGATTTGTTGTTCGCGATCTAAAATTTAGGTGAGAGAACTAGCATCACTTTTACAAGAATGAGGAATGTAAATTTGTTCCGTATCCGAAGTGAGAGAGTAAATACGAGGGGTGTCCAATAAGTAATGCCCCTTACCCACTTCATGTTGTCTGATTTTGCTGAAATTTTGCATGTGCAATGATTTATATCTCTACGGGTTATGAGGCAAATTTCAGCCATGAACTAATTGTGGTTTCTATTTTACAGGTGTTTAAACTGAGTCTGGTGTGAAATGGAGCCTGTTGAATGTCGAGCAGTGATCCGGTTTTTGTATTTGAAAGGACGCACACCACAGGAGACTTTTGATGAAATGAAAGAAAATTATGGTGATAATGCCCCATCATATGACCTTGTAAAACGCTGGCATCGTGTATTCAAACATGACCGGAAGTCTGTGGAAACAGCTCCCAGGCCTGCTCTCTCCCCCCTTCTGCCATTGATGAGGCATCTGACCGTTAAGTTGAGGCTACCATTTTGGAAGGTTGGCACATTACTATTCGCCAAATAGCCCAAGATGTCAAGATTTGTACAGGGTCTGTGGAGACTATTATTCCTGACCATTTGCATAAGCAGAAGGTGTCTGCCAGATGGATTCCCAGGTTGCTCACACCATTCCAGAAGCGAGAACGCGTCAAGTGCTCGAAGATGAATTTGGAGATGTGCCAAGAAGATTAGTCAAATTTTATCAAAAGACTGAGTATTAGCGTAGTTTCATAGAAGTACATCAACTGAAACAACACGTGTTCATCAGAAAAAGTAATCCCCCCAATTTCGGGTGATTACAGAAACATGTATGTGTATATGTTGCCATCAATATTTCTATAAATAAATTATATGTATATAATATACAAATTAAGCATAAATATATATATATATATATGTATATATATACATATATATATATATACACATATATATATACATATATATATAAGTAGATAGATAAATAGATAGATATATTATGGCAGTATAGCGAAGTATCCTAGAAGTATATCCACTGGAAGAACATGCGTTTATCAAAAAGCCGTAATCTCTCCAATAACGGGTGATTACAGAAACATATATGCACATATGTTGCCATCAATGTTTGTATAAATATATTATATACATAGAATATATAAATTATATATATATATATGTATATATACATATATATATATATATAAATATATATATATACATATATGTATGTATACATATATATATATATAAATATATATATATAAATATATATATATATATACATACATATATATATATATATAAATATATATATATAAATATATATATATATATATATATATATATATATATATATATATATATATATATATATATTATGGCTATGTACAGACTAACTTTAAACTTGTTCGAAAAAATTATTCATTTTAAGATTGTGAAATTAAAAAATAAAAATGAATGTGTCAGCTGACCGGTTTCGAAGTTCGCTCAACAGAGCTAAAATCACGCTTAATTACGTTTTAAAATCGAGCTTA